>NC_091117.1:217756876-218356876 GCF_040183065.1 Periplaneta americana
GGGGTGAGTGCATCTATTACTTCCTGGAACTAAGGACGTTATGTTTCGTCCCGAAATATATCCTTTCTTGGGTAGGTAAGAAGGCCTTTTAAATTTGTATATTTCAAATTGTAAACTTCCCCAGCAGAAGTTTTCTTTTTCCTTTCAGAGAAGAAAATATGAATAAAACTCCTAAATATGTAGATTTATGTAATACTATGGCATAATATGTTATGTTGGGTAAATATGTAAAAATATGTAGTGTCAAATTTTAATATATTAATGGTAATAACAAGATTCGCAAAGATTTGTTATTTATATACGGTTATGTTGAAAGGAATATAATATGTAATTACATAAAAATCCGGTCCCTAATTATGAAGCACACAGAATCCTTGAAGATGGATCACCACTATATCGCGTTGTTCGTAATTGTAATAGATAACTGGTATTCGTTGTAAATTAATTTGCAATTCACGTAACAAAAGCCCAGTTCCATTCCTCTGACCAGCAGACTAATTAGATCACGTGAACACAGACTAACGTTCCGAATAGTTCAGCACAGACAGATTCGAATGCCAACCGCAACCCATAAGTTGATTTTGCATTGCTTAACATGTGTCTGCATATCTGTAATTCGAAACATTGGCATGTGGCGTCTCTCAAAGCAAACTCGGCGCTTCGATACAGTTGAGACCTCTTAATATCCAGAATCGATTAGCTGCAGATACGAAACTAATTTAACCGTTCAGTTTCAGGTCTCAACAGAGCCAATTACTGACAATAACCTTAGTATCACGTTACATTTATTATTGCATCTTCAAAAGTTCAGAGTATTTTGTTTTTAACTGAAGCTCAGGGCTATAATTCAATGACTAACAACAAATTAGTGATGGGCGAAGTTGTTCTTTTCCCGGAACAGTTCCGACTGTTCCGGTTCCGAAAAAATGCTATGTTCCAAATAACAGTTCCGAAATAACAGTCACCAGTGGTGATGAGTCGGAGTCGTTGAGTCGTTCAAACGAACGGTACAGTACCCTCCCTCTTCACCATGCTGCTCACACTGGAGCACTCATAGGCATGACATAGTACACATTCTTATCTATAGATGGCACTGCAATGCACATTCGAATCGATTTTGGAAAATTGCTGTGCATGCGGACAGAACTCAAAAGCTTAATGTTAGTAATTACACAGCTGTTGACTACAAGGACAGAATACAACACTTTGTTTTCGTACATAAAGTTATAAAGACATGGTAGCCAACTAAAAAAAAATAACATAACATTTAAAACATATGGTATGTAATTTCTGTTCTCTCTATTACATAATAAAAAAAACAAATCATTAATTTTTATTTTTACTTTTCTTAATGCACAGTTATAATTATAATAATAATAATAATAATAATAATAATAATAATAATAATAATAATATATTACAATTTCATAAATAAAAAAGATATATATTGGCAGTACTGAAACCTGGAAACCCCGCAGTGGGTTAGTAAAATGTTGGAATCGCATCTTTACCAAAGTGTAATTTAAACTTCGCATTAAACCTCGCTCTCCAAATCAGTATTTATATGGGTAGTTTCCAACAAATAATGCTACAACATTTTTGTCGTTCTTTGATAACAGAGAAGATAGCACAAAAACTTGTGCTTGTCAGACTTAACCTCAACAAACGACATACAGACATTGTAACTAAACCACTCATTACCATTTACGACTTTAACCTTTGTATAGAATCAGCTGATCAATGAATTAATAATAGTATGCGTACTTTATGACTTTGTAGAATGTTTATAAAACATAATTAGTCAACTAATGGCGAAATAAACCATAAAGCGGGAATGAATATTACAGATTATTAAATACTTACTGTAACATTACAGATGATTGGCCAGTCTTACAAATGTTGATATTAAAGTTCGCGCCACCGCAAGGATTTCAATTTCCATGCGCCCCCCTCCAACCACGTGAGAGTTTCAAGTACCAGCTTCATCCAACGAAGTTCCAAGTATAACATAAAGAACAACGAGAACAGTGTAACTGCAGCTGTCATTGGTTCATCGGAACAAGCTCCGACGTTCCGACTGTTATCTCGGAGTCGGAACATACCTTGTGCAACGCGGTACTGCGAGCCCGCAACAGCTGGGCAAGTGAGCAGCTCGGAGTCGGAACACTGTTATTTCGGAACAGGAGGTTCCGACCTACTGTTCATTTTTGCAACAGTTCCGAGACCGGAACAGTTCCAAGATAACTGTTGTGTTATTTTTTACCCATCTCTACAACAAATGTTACAGTGCATTGTTACATCAGAGGTCAAAGAACGTCTATGTGAACTGGAGGTACCGGTAGCCTTAAATTACGCAAGCATACACACATAAACATAATGTTTGTGGTTGACATTCAAACTTCAGCAGTTATCTCCTCAAACTATTTCCCCACTTAAATCTGATTCTCACTCTTCTCTTATTAGAACACAGTGGAGCACCACAAATAGACACAGCAATGGTTCGTGTGCGAGACGAGGTACGAACTCTGTCTTTCTACGGACATTGGTAGACATAAGGGCTGTACAATGTTTTTTTATGGCGTGCGCACCGAAACATATATAATTACCGTACATAATTTTAAATAATACAGGTGCGTCAGAAAGAACGGATGGATTTCACATGGCAAGAAAATTGTAAAGATTCATGAAATCAAAAATTTATTGTTATCAACATATTCACCAATACATACAGTTTATTTATGTAAAACAACATTATCCATATGATGTCCTTGGCTTTCAATACAGGCATCGAGGCTTTTTCTGATGTTCACCATCACTTTCACAGTCATAGCTGGTGCAATTGCCACGATTTCTTCACGAATCGCTGTCTTCAGTTCGTCCAGTGTATGTGATCGATGTTTACAAACTTACGCCTTCAAATGGTCCCAAAGAAAGAAGTCGCAGGGCGCGAGATCTTACCGTAGCCTCGGACAATCTCAGTGCAATAGAATTTCGTCCAGGTGATTTCTTCTTTAATGTTGAACCTGTCATACGAAATGAAGCCTCCCACCGCAAAATTGTATTCCGAGTTGGAATCCTAGCGTGACATCCGATGTCGAAATGAGTCCTGAGTGGCGATCAGAGACTCTTCATTTTTCAAAAATGTCTCTACGATGAAAGCACGTTGTACACCAGACCAACACCATGTTCTCAACTGAAACTGCATTCTCTGGCTGACCCAACAGTCGTGGTCCCCCTCACTATATCTCTCTCCTCGTTGCGTATCGATAGTTTCAAATCCATCCGTTGTTTCTGACGCACCCTTTATATTGTAGTATATACAAAATATATAACAAAACAAATCCGTTATTAAGTGTAATATATACGTGATATATCTGAAACATAAAACAAACTTCTGGAAGAAAAACTCTCTAAATGTATCTACAGGGCTTTCATTTCAAAACTTCCCACTCTGAATAACTAGTTAATTAAATTGAATTCAATTTAAACAAAAAGGCACGTAAATTTAGATATTGAGGGGGAAGCTTAATTGCATTTTAAATTTCACCTCCCACCCCCAGCCACACCCACTTTGAAATTTCAAATGGCACCCCTATATTTTTATACTTAAATATGAAAGAGTATTCAATTGTTTATTCTCCACATTCATTTGTTTACGCATCTTTTGTTTTCTATCGTCGCCTGACAACCTGGATTGTTGTTGTTGTTGTTGTTGTTGTTGTTGTTGTTGATTAGATCTGAAGAGAATAAAGCTACAAAAACTTATTGAGCATTTCATGTAATAGTCGTGTTTGTGTATTAAATTATTTTATGCTTGACCATGCCGAAATGTAGTAATTATACACCTGGTAGCAGTCCTTTAATGCATGTCATTAAAGTACATCTACTCATTAAAGTACAGGTGTTCAGCCAATGACAACTCAGCTTACAGGTGTTCAGCCAATGACAAGTCAGCTTTGTACCGTTATAAAACCGCAAGTATAGATTATTCTCGGATATGCAATCGAAAGAGAATTAGCGAAAAGTTACGGAGGCTGGAAATCCAATACTGTCGCAGAAGGTTATGTTCTGTTACTATAATAATTAGCGTTAATTGTAAATAATATTCAAATATATTCAATTTGTCATCTCGTTTTTCAATGTCGAATTCAATAATCAAGGTTATATCAAGTTTAACGGGATTACATCAAGGTCAATGACATTATTGTTCCTCGGAAAAAAATCAATACTTTCGCGTCTGCGCACATCTCACAATTCACGACCTAGAACAAGGTCACTTCCGATCTTGTCAGATACAGATAAAATGTATACATCTGAATAATTTCAAGTTAGAAATGTGGTCAAGCATAAAAAGTCGTATGAAACTTGCCTATAATGGTAATTAAGACGCTCGTATGAATATTATGAAACTCGCTTGCGCTCGTTTCATAAATATCCATACTTGCGTCTTAATTACTATCATTATAGGCTCGTTGCATAATGTACTATTAAAATGGTGTATAGCCTTCAAGAGAGAACATAAATCATCCTTAAATTGATTAAATTTAGGAAATTACACAAAATAAGCTGTGTTTTCATCCTATGATGAACTGATAATAACAAAGCTTCTTATAATCACTACACAATGCCTCTTAGGTCTATTTACATGAATTTTGTTTTATCCCATGCACTGTTCTGATCAAAATTTCAAATTCTTGAGCGATGGCTCTGATTGATTCACCCTTTTTAAACCATTCCAATAATTGTAACTTCTGCTTCAAAATAAGTAGGCACATTTTTTGTTCCCTGTCTTGCTGCCAACGTGTACGAGTATCTGCACACTACTGCACTGGTTCAACAGGTTAGCCCTGTGCAGCGAGGGACAGGATGCGTTGACTTACCTTGTATCGTGAAGTATACGAGACTGAGTGTCTATGTGTGGAGTTCCATTGTACTTACAAGGGAGTGGTCTCAAGTGGTGGAGCTTGAATTTAATGAAAATGCATATTTAAGCTAATTTTCATTCGTTAAGAAACATGGTGATAGTCGTTCGTTTCGCCTTTTCCTCGTTTACGAAATATATTGACTTAAAATTCGGTGCTACTTATGCCGCTTCTTCCGCGCAGTCGAATCCTCATAGTTTTCCGATACCGTATCAGAGCTCTCGCGTTAATGCTCTAGTCAAATTTTTTTTCTCTTAACTCACATTAATGCATTAACAGTGCAATCCATGGCATTTTCCACTCATTCGTACACAGTCCACATCCATAGGTATACAGCTGGAGGTCTACGAACACACTGTACATACTATGCTTTCAAGAACCGAAAAGGGAATTTGGACCTAAAATAAAACAACTTGTAGACAATGATAGGCCATTTAATGTCGTGATCGATGCAAGTGGTTCCGGGAAACTGGCAAAAAAATCAAATGAGAAGTCGGTTAAGAGATGTATTCGTCCAGTATGTTAAGAAAGACACACTACTACGTCCAGAATCCTGGAGTGGTCAGATAGCTGATACTATGTTTACTTTTGAAGGAGTAAACTATTTTATATGATAAGATAATTAAAACACAAATTATTCCTTCAGAAACTATAAGATTTGTGGAACCCTTGGATGTGTATTTTTTTTAATACCGTATGAAATTGTAATTAGAAGGCTAGATGAGGATTAATTAAAATGTGTCTCAGTGAAACCTGCAGCAGAGTCCGTATAGGTCAGTTTCTGTCAGATGTGTTTTCAATTCACTGTGGGCTAAAGCAAGGAGATGCACTATCACCTTTACTTTTTAACTTCGCTCTAGAGTATTCCATTAGAAAAGTCCAGGATTACAGAGAGGGTCTGGAATTGAACGGGTTACATCAGCTGCTTGTCTACGCGGATGACGTGAATATGTTAGGAGAAAATCCACAAACGATTAGGGAAAACACGGGAATTTTACTTGAAGCAAGTAAAGAGATAGGTTTGGAAGTAAATCCCGAAAATACAAAGTACATGATTATGTCTCGTGACGAGAATATTGTACGAAATGGAAATATAAAAATTGAAAATTTATCTTTTGAAGAGGTGGAGAAGTTCAAATATCTTGGAGCAACAGTAACAAATATAAAAGATTCTCGGGAGGAAATTAAACACAGAATAAATATGGGAAATGCCTGTTATTATTCGGTTGAGAAGCTTTTATCATGCAGTCCGCTGTCGAAAAATCTGAAAGTTAGAATTTATAAAACAGTTATATTACCGGTTGTTCTGTATGGTTGTGAAACTTGGACTCTAACTTTGAGAGAGGAACAGAGATTAAGGGTGTTTGAGGATAAGGTGCTTAGGAAAATATTTGGGGCTAAGAGGGATGAAGTTACAGGAGAATGGAGAAGGTTACAAAACACAGAACTGCACGCATTGTATTCTTCACCTAACATCCCAGCGGAATCTCACATATCTAGGAATACCCCTCAACTCCAAACTCTCCTGGACCGAAGTAGCTAAAGAAACCTGGAGGAAATATAACGCAGCCACCAGAGCAATAAGCTACCTAAGTGGCATCAATCGACCCGGTTGTATAACCGAAACACTCCTCCCCCTATACAAAGTATTGGTTCGATCCCTATGCATACATCCCTCCATTTTCCTCACACAAGCCCCTCCAACGATCCAATCAAAATTTGAAGCCCGCGAAAGAAGAAACCTCCGCCAAATCTTCCACCTCCACAGACGCACCAGAAACAACACAGTTTACACTACGAGAAAAAAGCCACTCTTTACACACCTAAACAACATAAACAGGAAATACACACATTCGGCAGTAAATCGCGTATATACACAACACATCTTCGCAAATCCACCGAACACAAACAACAGAACAACACTGGAGAAACTCCTCTACAACTACCAACAGCCCCAACCACCAAACTAAAACACACAAACAAAACCGCAAACACGTGCTGGAAATTTGAATACTGTCTGAGAGGACACACGACAGCAACAGAGAGGCAGATCAATAAAATAACACTACACCATGAAAGTCTCCATAACCATTCAGAGGCTTCTGCCACCGGAAGGGGAAACTTGAAAATCTCAAAGAAAAAAAAAATGTATTTATGTATGTGTGCATGTATGTAAGTAATGTATGTACAGTGTTCTGTCCAAGATCAGGTCTTTAACTGTAAACCCAGCATCTCCCATTCTTCTGAATTTCTTGCTTTCCTATTAATCTCCCTATATAATACCTTAACACTGTCTATCAATTGATATCTTTTACCCCGAACTCTTGTCCCGTTCACCATGCCTAAAGCATCGCAAATTAACAAATTAGACGTAACCAAAATAATTAAATAAAATGAAATAAAAATAAAATAAATTAAATTAATTAATAAATAAAACAATCACTGCACTCACACACCTACTGGCACTTATGTCAGAAATAGTGTCATATACAGTATGTAAATATATATTTATTATTATTTATGTACAATGGCTGGAGAGGGCAACCTGCGCGTATAAGACCCTAAAACGGCCTCTGGCTCAAAACCAGTAAAGTCAATAAACATCAACATCATCACCTAACATAATTAGGAACATTAAATCCAGACATTTGAAATGGACATGGCATGTAGCACGTATGGGCGAATCCAGAAATGCATATAATGTGTTAGTTGGGAGGCCGGAGGGAAAAATACCTTTAGGGAGGCCGAGACGTAGATGGGAAGATAACATTAAAATGTATTTGAGGGAGGTGGGACATGATGATAGAGAATAGATTAATCTTGCTCAGGATAGGGACCAATGGCGGGCTTTTATAGGGCAGCAATGAACCTCCGGGTTCCTTAAAAGCCAGTAAGTAAGTAAGTAAGTAAGTAAGTAAGTAAGTAAGTAAGTAAGTAAGTAAGTAAGTAAGTAAGTAAGTAACTAAGTAAGTAACGATTTCAGACAAAATTATCTGTGAAAACAGTCTAGGCACATTTCACGATAGGGGCTTCATAATGACATTGAATTCTGTTGTATATTAACAGTTTCATCAACCTGTCCTCAAACTCCGGATACGATATAAACAACTGGATACGATAGAAGTGACTAGTGACTTAGACCGTTGTTCCAACCAAGAAATTCATGGTTGTAACTCGTGTAGCAGCGCCTCTGATACAGATATTGAAAAACAATTTTTGTGACAGCTGTGTAAGACTATAATACAGAGGATTATTCCATTAAAAACTCAATTTTGAAAAATTGTAACATAGACCGTTATTCGGCCCAATGCTTCAATTAAATCTTGTAATCAGTAGGGCCATTGCCTTCTCCGCTCAACAAATAACTCCACTGAATTAAACATAACAGCCGACATTAGGCCTACAGCAGGCATGTCAATTGATGCCCACAGCATCAAGCGCGCGCTTTAGAGCCCAGGAGAGCCTGAGCGCTTTACAGAGGAAAGGAAGGAGACAGACGAAAGAGGTGGTATATGCGGCTTGGTGGAGCTATATTCAGGGATGGCCAGCACTGATTCAATAGATAAAGGGAAGAGAACTTATTAAAACTGTATCCATGTTAATTTTTAGTTTTGCCTGAGAAGTATAAGTGCATTATAAGAATGTAAGTTTTAATTTTAATGCTCATTTTTCACAAGTTTGAATTTTTTACTCAAAAGAAATATTTTCTCAACTTTTCGTACAGAAAAGTGAAATTTTCAGGTATAGGCCCATTTATTTAGTAGCCTTACAGAATGTTTTCGTAAATCTAATATACCGAATATACGTATTACTGAAGATAGTGTATTGAAAATTTTGAAAATATTCGCATGGAAATTGTTTGTAAGGAAATGAATTAACAAAGCAACTACTGTTACATCATAAGCAAAAGATACGTGCCCATGTGTTGTAAAAATGTCAACTCTATAGCTGCAGCAGATTTCGAGAAAATAATTTAATATTCTGATGATAGGAAGTTGCTCACAAATATCACCTTAAAAGCATAATGCGATAAGAGCTTTGTTATGTAATATTAGTTACACTTAAAACAGATACAGTACCTAGGTAACTTTGCTTTGTACTGTAATGTTGTTTTGATTAGTTTATTGATTACTTTTGTAAGGCTCAAGCTACCATCAATATAAATTCCAACTTATCATGTCATAATCAATCCCTTTTTTTGGAATATCACTTTCTTTATGAATGATGTGTTTCATCCACTTAATACAGTATAATATTATACTACTATGGAATTTAAGTGAATATTCCTTCTTAACTCTCTATTATGTTGTTAAGATTTAAAACACAAGTGCAATTCGTTAATCTTCGATGCTACTTACCTATTAGAGTTCTACGAAATGTTTATTTGGCCATTATTCAGTCTATCATTCAATATGGTATAACTGTTTGGGGTGGAAGTACAAAAATTAATCTTAGTCCGTTAAATTTACTACAAAAACGAATAATTAAAATTTGTTTCAAGAAACGTTTCGATTATCCAACTAAATTAATTTATTGTGAATTTAATGTATTTAATATTGAACAAATTTATAAGTACACGCTGTTAACATTTTATCATAAAAATCGTAATAAGTTTGTATTACAGCCACACAATTATGACACAAGACGAAATATTAATTCAACATTAGTAGAACCTAAATGTCTCACATCTGCTGGTCTAAAGCATAGCATAAATTTTGGCCCTCGGTTGTACAATGCTTTAACTAAATTACACCCAGAACTTCTAACATGTAACCCACTAACATATAACAAGAAAATTAGAAACGTGTTAATATCTTCAATTTGATTAAATAAATTTATAGCCTATGTGTATGAATTAATCAACCTATATTATATTTGTATTCTATAATTTTGAAACATATATATTAGTCCTACTTTTCACGTGCGATATTATTCTTCTATAGTGTTAATATTATATTATATAATTCTATTGCCGCTGTAATTATATTTTAGTTCCTATTTTATTTTACTTATTTATTTATATTATTATTTTTTATTTTAATATTATATCTGAACTGCGACCGAGCACGAGCGCTGCTCATTCGGTCTCAAATTTTGTTAATACTACTGTATTTTCTTTTTATATTGCTTGTATTATTTTATTTGTATTTCTCTTTGTTTGTTTTGTAATTATATTTCCTTATTCTGTATATTCTGTATTTTCTTACAAAATAAACTGATAAAATATTAAGAAATCAGTGTTAGTACTTTTGTTTTACAGACAATATAGATAATATTAAACAGAAAGGAGCCATATAAAAATAACGACATAAAATTTCACGTTCCGTTTGAAGTTTGTGCACCACTGTTTTCTTAATCCAGCAGGTTGCTTATTCATATACACAACCCTTCCTCTTTCCATACTTACCGCTTGATGCCCGCGCACGACGTCGTCAGAAAAATACACTTGTTTTGACATCACTGGCCTACAGTAATATCAGATTGATTTGCGGTGAGTGGAATGTGCACGTCCCTAGACGTTTACGTGCACGCATAATGCGTCCCTGTGTGTATCAAGAACTTGGGCCGAATATCGCCGAGTACCAAGCTTTAGAGATTTAGGAGCTAGAAAGTGATCACCGATGTGAAAGTCTGAGGTATCAACTCCGAACAAACTTACAATAACTCCGAGCCCTCTTTACTCCCCACAAGAGGGTTATTACACCGGCTCTAGGCTCAAGGTTTATTATTCAACAGGAGTAACCAGACTTTACTGTTCCGTTCAAATACCTACTTGTTTATCTGAATGCATCAAGTAAGTATAAAGTGTTGTGTGAGGGAAAAGATAATAGAGGAATTCAGAAGGAAATGAAAAGAAAGAAATTAATACAGTAAGGAATATAAGTAAATCAAGGTGTAAGACAAGGTTGTAGTTTGTCCCCTACGTTGTTTTTAATTTATATGGATGATTTATTGAGAGAGTGGAATTTTAGGATTATTGGAGGAATTCATATATCACTTAATTTTACATTTAAGATGATGCTGTTCGTTGATGACCAAATCGTTGTAAGTAGAACTGAATGTGAACTGCAGAGAGCAGTGTGTGAACTACAGAAAGTGTGTGAGAAATATAATTTTAAAACTTCCTTAAATAAAACCAAAACAATGGCCTTTCAAGGGAAATACAACTTAAGGACAAAAATTGTTTTAAATGACACTCCTCTAGAACAAGTAACAAGTTTTAAATACCTAGGTACTCTGCTCACGCTGAATAAATATGGGAAATGCGTGTTATTATTCGGTTGAGAAGCTCTTATCATCCAGTCTGCTGTCCAAAAATCTGAAAGTTAGAATTTATAAAACAGTTATATTACCGGTTCTTCTGTATGGTTGTGAAACTTGGACTCTCACTCTGAGAGAGGAACATAGGTTAAGGGTGTTTGAGAATAAGGTGCTTAGGAAAATATGTGGGGCTAAGCGGGATGAAGTTACAGGAGAATGGAGAAAGTTACACAACACAGAACTGCACGCATTGTATTCTTCACCTGACATAATTAGGAACATTAAATCCAGACGTTTGAGATGGGCAGGGCGTGTAGCACGTATGGGCGAATCCAGAAATGCATATAGAGTGTTAGTTGGGAGACCGGAGGGAAAAAGACCTTTAGGGAGGCCGAGACGTAGATGGGAGGATAATAATAAAATGGATTTGAGGGATGTGGGGTATGATGATAGAGACTGGATTAATCTTGCTCAGGATAGGAAGCGCTGGCGGGCTTATGTGAGGGCGGCAATGAAACTTCGGGTTCCTTAAAAGCCATTTGTAAGTAAGTAAGTAGGTACTCTGCTCACGTATAAACTTGAAAGTGACTGCAAATATAAGCTCCCCATATTTCAGCAGCTGTGTGGTACAATAAATAGAAATTTGAAAAATAAAGCAAGAAAAGAAACACAAGTTAAATTTTATAAAGTAATGGCAGTACCATCTTTGCTATTGTCGACCTGGTTGGCAAGTTGGTATAGCGCTGGCCTTCTATGCCCATGGTTGCGGGTTCGATCCCGGGCCAGGTCGATGGCATTTAAGTGTGCTTAAATGCGACAGGCTCATGTCAGTAGATTTACTGGCATGTAAAAGAACTCCTGCGGGACAAAATTCCGGCACATCCGGCGACGCTGATATAACCTCTGCAGTTGCGAGCGTCGTTAAATAAAACATAACATTTTCTTTGCTATTTGGATCAGAAACCTGGACGATGGCTGCAGCAGACAGTATAAAATTACAGGCCGCTGAAATGAAGTTTCTAAGGTCAGTCAAGGGGTTTACTATATCGGATAAAATTAGTAATGATAAAATAAGAGAAGAATTCATGCTTTTCTCCCTAGAAGAAAAAATTAAGAATTATAGAGATCAATGGGCAGAACATGTCAATAGAATGACACGAGAAAGAATCCCAAGAAGAATGATGAATTATAGACCCAGAAGGAGAAGACATCCGGGAAGACCTAAGAAGCGTTGGACGGATACACTATGAAACCGGAACAGGCATATGCCTATCCCTTGAATTGAAGAAGAAGAAGAAGAAGAAGAAGAAGAAGAAGAAGAAGAAGAAGAAGAAGAGGGAATAATAAGCAACAACAACACACATACACAACACATCCAACCACCCAACACAACACAAACAAGCTGCATTCCGAACAATGGTACACAGACTACCCAACATACCAATGAACCAACAGGATTACAAAGAAGAGCTAAACACAATCAAATACATAGCACAAGAAAACGGATACAACCCCAACATAATAGACAACATTATACGTAAGACAAAACGTAATCACAAAAAACATAAGAATACAACACAAACACAAGAACACAAAAAATACATCACACTGACACACGAAAACAAAAACAGACACAAGATTGCAACCTCATTCAAGAAATTAAATTACAACATCGCATACAGAACAAATAACACTCTACAAAAACATTTCTACACACAAACAAACAAATACAACCACACAGACGTATACAAACTCAAAACTACCTGCAACAACTTCTACGTAGGACAGACAGGCAGATCATTTCAAACAAAGAACACATCACAGCGATAACAAAATTACAAAACACATCACAAATGCTAACCACACCTACAGAGACATCAACACAGGCATAGAAATTCTACACATCCAACCAAAAAGCCAGAAACTAAACACACTAGAACAATACGAAATATACAGACACACAAAAACACATCCAAATGAAATTCTCAACACACAACTCAATTTCAGAACACACACACTCTTAGACTCCACATTACACTACACAAACACACCCCAACAGGAAACAAAACAAAATGCGCGAAGACCAGCAACAACCAGTTCTGAAGAAGGCCAATAACAGGCGGAAACATGTTAACCAGGTACAGTTAAAATTTAAAACTTAAAAGAATTATAATACAAATTCTGAATAATAAGAAATATGAGATAGAAGACATAAGATGTAATAAAACGAAGAGCAAATAACTATTGGTGAAAAAATAAGGGAATGGAAACGGAAGAAAGACGAAATAGAAGAGTTGGAAAGGAGATTAAGGAGAAAGAAGAAGAAGAAGTAGAAAATAGTATAGATTCATGACAGAAGATGGAGAGAAAAACAAAGCTCAAGGTAATAAGGAAAAATGAAGAGGAGGGTGTAGAAATAGAAAAGAAAATGATTTAAAAAAAAGTATGTTTACAAAGAAAGAAATACCGGTATCGTGAATAAAAAACTATAACGCGGAGATAACGTGATAAAGAAACAAGAAGCTTGGAAGGAAGAAATTTCGACGATGAAGATGAGAAAGAAAAGAGCGGGAAAATATTTCCATGAAGGAGTTTGGAGGCTCAGTTACCATAGCTCTCCTTGGCCTGTCGTCTTTGTAAAGGCTAGCAGCTTCTGTAAAATGCATCGGGATAACCCATCTCCGACTTAGATCACAAGTTAAATTGCTTCACGACCTAACCACTAATTTAACATCAGCATTCGTCTGTGGCTAATAGCAATGAATTTGAATCACTGTAATTTTTTCCTTCAGCACGGATTTTGTTTATTTTAGTAGGTTATTTTACGACGCTTTATCAACAGCTTCGGTTATTTAGCGTCTGAATGAGATGGTGATAATGTCGGTGAAATGAATTCGGGGTCCACCACCGAAAGTTACCCAACATTAGCTCATATTGGGTTGAGGGAAAACCCCGGAAAAAACCTCAACCAGGTAACATGTCCCGACCGGGAATCGAATCCGGGGCACCTGGTTTCGCGGCTAGACGCGCTAACCGTTACTCCACAGGTGTGGACTTTCAGAACGGATCCTGAAATAAGTGCCCATACTCCGTGCTGGGTAAGTCGTATTCTACGTAATTTTTTTTTTTCGAGAACCTATTTGCAATTGTCAACATTGTTTCTATTCGAAATTCATGTATTTATACACGCTTTGAAATCTATGGTTATATTGTGTGTGTGCGTGCGTGCGTGTGTATAGGATCTTTGTTTATACCAGTAATCTATTGATTATTGTTGAGTTTCTGTTTCTGATTTATGTTATAGATTGCTCTCTTCATTTATATATAAATTGATTTAGATTTTTGTTTAGATGTTTATGATAATGGTGATTAAGGCAGTGTGTATAGTGTGTAAATTTCCAACCAGCATTTACCTTTGAGGATGAGTGTAAAAAAAAACACCCTGTTAGTTTGGCCGGCGAAAGATTTTGAACCCGGGACTTCTCAAATGCGATTCTCAAACATTACCGTCTGAGCCATCTCGCACGGCGACTAAATGTTGTGATGTCTTAATTCTGTTTTTTTGAATGCATGAATGGGCAGCAGAAGAAGGGAAAATGTATTCAGATTAAGTCATGAATAAATAAAAAAAAAAAAAAAAATACTGTAAATAATCACATATGTAAATTAGCAGATAAATATGTAATAAATAAGTAAATAAGCAGATAAATAAAAGTAGTTAAGTAACTAAATAAATAAGGAAATAAATATTTTCTTTTATTTTATTATTTAACCTAGAAGAGAAAATATATTCAAATGAACTCATGAATAAATAAAAATATACTGTAAATAATCACACAAGGAAATACGCAGATAAATAGGTAATAAATAAATAAATAAATAAATAAATAAATAAATAAATAAATAAATAAATAAAAGTAGTTAAGTAACTAAATAAGTAAGTAAATAAGGAAATAAATATTTTATTTTATTTTATTATTTAACCAAGAAGACAAAATATATTCAAATGAACTCATGAATAAATAAAAATATACTGGTAATAATCACACAAGGAAATAAGCAGATAAATAAATAAGTAAATAAATAAATAAATAAATAAATAAAAGCAGTTAAGTAAATAAGGAAATAAATACTTCATTTTATTTACTTATTTATTTAACCAAGAAGAGAAAATGTATTCAAATGAACTCATGAATAAATAAAAAAGTACTGTAAATAATCACGTAAGGAAATAAGCAGATAAGTAGTTAATAAATAAATAGATAAATAAAAGTATTTAAGTAAGTAAGTAAATAAGGAAATAAATATTTTATTTACTTATTTATTTAACCTGGTAGGTATAAGGCCAAGAGGCCTTACATACGTAGATAAATAATAAATAAATAAATAAATAAATAAATAAATAAAGCAACAAAAGACTTGTAATATAAAGTAAAAGTGTCTGAAAACTGAGAGGCAAGATTTTATTCAAATATAGTATTTGTTAAGATTGTAAGTTTTGCTGGAAATTTTTTCTTTTATTTGCTGTTGAATTAGAATCTTATACATTTATACAATTCCAATACAAAAATGACATATTTTTCTGTAATAAACTATTGATTTATTACCCAGCTGTTTCATTTTATATATGGATGAAGTTTAAAACTAAAGAAAATGTCTTTTATATATTATATTTAATATAATTAAATTATTAGCTATTCCGGGAAATTAACTCAGAAATTCGGAGTACAATATACGCAGATACAGGCCTACATTACGTCTCACAGCTGGTGATGTGAAGCTATGCAGCGGCGTGTTGTGCAGATGCCACGACGTTACCGTATTACAGCTTGCTAATAAGAGCCGATTGAGATGTTTCCGTATTGATCTGGCAACGGGGGCATTCTGACACGCACTGCAAACCCCACGAGCGATTACCAAGTCCCAGCCATTTCGAGCTGCTAGAGACGGGTCCAGAGGCGCTCCCACCTGTACGTTTCTTCTGGGGTTGTTCTAAGAAAGTTTTATTTCAATTATCATTTTGTTAGGGTCTATACAGTTTTATACTTTTTGGAATATCTGTTTAAAATACACTTCAGTTATCAATGATATCACAATTTTAAAAAGCAGTCAGAAATTTCCCTATGAAGGCATGTCAAAATCTGATATATGGTATAACCACGAGAGTGCTACATTGCAGTTAAATCGCTCACTTGAACTCGGTCGAATGTCGCACCCTCGAGTGAGATACGATCGGTCGTGATATGCTCATAATAAATAGAAGCACAGTACAAGGTCATCTCACCGACATGTCTTATCTTGTATGGAAGGCGACAGATAAGATACACATATGTTTTGCTCACAAGGTAAAAATAAGGCTTTATTTTCTGCGTTTATGACAAACGTTTAATGGAACGTACCAAAACAGGAACATGAAGTTATAAATAAAATAGGATGAAAAACTTCGATATACAGTTATTATTGCTAATTAATAATTATTCAATATTTGATTTACCACATATATAACATGATAGGTCCATACATAGTGTTCCGCCTATATACTGCGACAATGTAGAAACGTTTTACAAAATATTATTGATATAGCAGTAGATTAATAACAATATTAGTACAGAGATAACGTCACAGAAAATATAATAAAACGAATAATCATGCTGCACAACTGTTACAGACGCAAACATTGATACACTAATTATTATTATTATTATTATTATTATTATTATTATTATTATTATTATTATTATGATTATTATTATTATTATTATTATTACTAGAAAACTTGATACCGTTCTTGCATTATCGTGATTGTGTTATCTGTTTATAATAATTACATTTACATCCAATAACATCCATAAGATGTGCCAAAAATAAAATCACTCCTGTGTCGAAAAAAAAAACATTTACCTACAACATTTATATTACATTTTAAAGCAAGTTTTGTAGTTGTACTATGGAGAGGTTAGTTAAACACTGCAAAGTTTTGAAATGATAAACATCTATGATGTTACTACACAGTTCATCACTGTAACAAGAACGAATGTCTAACGCTCGGCTTGTACCGTTCAAGGGTTTATCGCTCGCGACAGTTTTACCTATCATGCATGTGCGCTACCTATCGGATTATGCTATGAACTACTTGGCGCTGGAGCGAAAATGTCCGATGCAGACCTCTGTTAACCACAGTTTAGTATATGCGGTCACGAAGCTCAATATGCAGTAAATATGCAACAATAGGTAGTTGCTAATCACTAGGATCGCTAATATCGCCAAATTACAGACAATGCGAAATAGTACCGGCACAGTCTATTGTTCCTAGCACCCTCACAACTCAAGCTTCGTGACTGTATGTACTAGACTGTGGTATAACCTCGTTAATGTGTTCGTCAAGGGACTGTGGTCTTAAAGCGTTATAAGCGAGACAGTGTTATAGACGGGAAATTATTTATGAAATGGAGAAAACAATTTAGACAATACTTCATACGAAACATATTTTATTGTTCATTAGTTACAGTGCAAAATGCAAATAAGAGCTCATTTCACACAAAAAACTTGATTGTTGTTTACCGTGTCCTATTCTGCTGTTATAATGATTATTACACTTTTACACGTCACACTATTTTTAACCAATAAAACGGTACGAAAGGACGTCTTTCAAACAATCATGGCTGCTTATCGAACAATTTTATCGCGTCCCTAGCATTTGTTTAATTTTATCGCGTCCCTAGCATTTGTTTATTTTTATCACTACCCTAGCATTTGTTTCTTTGTTTGCCAACATTTCAAACTGCACTGGTCTGGACGTCAAAAAACAGAAAATTACAAACCACTCCAGTTGATGCACAGCACTTTCAAATATGACTCGCATTGGCATTCAAGAACAAGAATTAATAACGATCACTGGTCATAGCTATGCATCTTCCCTGAAACCTTATTTACAAATAAATGAAAAGCACCATTCGGAAATCCTGAATACGTTGAGGAATACAACATGTACATCAACGAGTTCACTTCTTTTATGCACACGTCCAATATAACATCAACTGAACCACCAACCACTAAAATATTTAAATTTTTAAATTGTCCTTTCAATAATTGTTTCTTTTAAAATTATTCATGTTTATTTTTTATTTCATCATCGTTAATTAAACGTTTCTTGTTTATTTCATCATCCCTAATTAAAACTTTTCTAACACTCGTTTATATTATTTAGGTTATGTTTGTTATGGCTTCTGCTATATGATATTATGAATAGTCACGTATCAGAGATTGTTTAATACTAAGATATATTGAAAATCATCTGTCAAGTGACGTTGATTACTGGGATCGGGATAATTGAAGTGGAATGGAACTGTTTTAATAAAAATGAAACTGAACCAACAAAGCCTTCTTAACCAGTAACCGTCCAGAGAGTTCAATGAAGATTCCATAGTTGGCACAACTGATAACAAGAAAACAGCTATTCATAACACACTACTGCCATCTACTAGCGTAACACTTATAATGTTGAGATGGTACAAATTTGAAGACAGTTGTATTTTCGTAAGTCAATTAATATTTTATTGTATTGGAGTACTTCGTTACCTCTAATCTTTATATACTTTCTTCTAATCGTGTAATAGTCAATTAAATCCCACTCGAGTTTTGATTTTCTCTAGAAAAATCAAAACCTCTAGTGAGATTACTGTTGATAATATTTTCTATTCGGTTCAAGTACCTACAGAAGACTTCACTTGATACACTGCTAGAAGCTACAATAATGCATTGTTTCATTTATAAACAGAGATTTCCGCTTTGCCATTTTGCATTGTCAAACTTACTCCACACTCCATGGAAATCAAAGGATTACTAAATATTAGAGAAAGAACAGGAATTTATTGACAGGGAGATTTTTTAGTGTTAAAATCAATGAGAGATTACTTGAAGGAAAAACTGAATGAGGTAGAAACAAATAGTAAGAATAAAAGAATTAGAGATTTATGTAAGTGCATAAAGGAATTTAACAACGGATATGAGGCAAGGGTAAACGTGATCAAGGATAAGATTGGTGACTTGCTTGCAGATTCTCATCCAATCCTGAACAGATGGAAAAACTTTTTTGGACATAGGCCAAACAGAAATGATCGGGACGAAATTCAAATACAAACTGCTGAGCTATTTATACCCAAATCCACTCTCTCTGAAGTCGAAATTGCAATAGAATATCTGAAAAACTACAAGTCTCCGGTATCGATCAAATTCCAGCAGAATTAATACAAGACAGTGGAAGTGCATTATCTAGCGAAATTTATAAGCTTGTACATACTATTTGGGTAAAGCAAATTGTACCAGAACAATGGAAGGAGTCCATAATTGTACCTATTTTAAGAAGGGGGACTAGACTAACCGTGGTAACTTTCGAGGAATATTACTTTTGTTGACATCGTACAAAATGTTGAACAATATTATTTTGAGATGATTAACTCCGTATGTGAAAGAAATTATTGGGGATCATCAGTGTGGTTTAAGACGTAATAGATCGACTATTAATCAGATTTTTGTATTCGACAGAAATTGGAGAAAAATGAGAGTATAAGGGTACAGTAGATTCATGGATATCAAAAAGGCATATTACACTGTTAAGAGGGAAGTTTTATATGATATTCTTATAGAAGTTGGTATTCCGAAGAAACTAGTTCGATTAATTAAAATGTGTCTCAGTGAAACGTACAGCAGAGTTCGTATAGGTCAGTTTCTGTCAGATGCTTTTCCAATTCACTGTGGGCTAAAGCAAGGAGATGCACTATCACCTTTACTTTTTAACTTTGCTCTAGAGTATGCCATTAGGAAAGTCCAGGATAACAGAGAGGGTTTTGAATTGAAAGGGTTACATCAGCTGCTTGTCTACGCGGATGATGTGAATATGTTAGGAGAAAATCCACAAACGATTAGGGAAAACATGGAAATTTGAAGCAAGTAAAGCGATAGGTTTGGAAGTAAATTCAGAGAAGGCAAAGTATATGATTATGTCTCATGACCAGATTATTGTACGAAATGGAAATATAAGAATTGAAAATGTAGCCTTCGAAGAGGTGGAAAAATTCAAATATCTTGGAGCAAAAGTAACAAGTACAAATGACACTGTGGAGGAAATGACACGCAGAATAAATATGGGAAATGCCTGTTATTATTCGGTTGAGAAGCTTTTATCATCTAGTACCTATGCTGTCAAGAAATCTGAAAGTTAGAATTTATAAAACAGTTATATTATCGGTTGTTCTGTATGGTTGTGAAACTTGGACTCCCACTTTAAGAGAGGAACAGAGGTTAAGGGTGTTTCAGAATAAGTTTCTTAGGGAAATATTTGGGGCTAAGAGTGATGAAGTTACAGAAGAATGGAGAAAGTTACACAACACAGAACTGCACGCATTGTATTCTTCACCTGACATAATTAGGAACATTAAATCCAGACGTTTGAAATGGGCAGGGCAAGATGAAGATCTTTGATCTTCAATCTTCACAGGCTCTATTTCTAGCTCTCGTTGCCTTAACACAGAGTATGCTATGGACAAAACGAACACACGTCATTCTTCCTTAAGCCTTCAATTGCAACTGACATAATTTTCGTTTGTGTTACGTCATCCAATTACAGCTCTACCATCCTGTGCATTATTTATGGAATAAAATGTAATATCATTGACAAAACAAACTGCATAAAGTTCCTCATTTTGCGCATTGTACTTCAACAAATAAAATAAAATTTCTATTTTACGTAACGTTGTGTAAAATGAATTCTACCTAGACACTGTACATGTTTTCTATTCGCAAATTCACAAGCCTCCATCTATTGCAACACTTTATGAAAAATGAAACAAAGAAATTTAAGCTGAAAATTTTCACCTGTATACTGATAAGTTTCTTGGCCCTGGAAATAAGTAATCACGAATTGAAATAAACTGGACTTCATATAGATGTCTGCTGCATTCTAAATAATCACTACACACCATTTGGTCTAGGGGTCAAGTGTTTCTCCAATCCTGCTTATTTCAGGGAAAACAGAAATTCGAAGTTTACATCTACCTACTCTCAATTTATTCTTCATAACGTGTACGCGGAAAATCTCCTGCATATAAGCTTTATATCTTTCTTCTCTGTAGCATAACGACAGAAAGAAAAGAATACAAGCTCCTGAAATGAAAGGCCGGTGGCGGAATACAATCTGCTGTATAAACAAAATTTGGATATTAAAGAAGAGTGAAATATGCTCAGTCTCTGGAAATAATGAAGATTATGCACCGAGATTGCATGAACCATGTGCTCAGGATGGAACCAACATGTTCATTAAAAATACTTCATAGGGTAAAGTTGCCTATATCGCACCACTTTAGCATTTATAATTTTTATTGAACAACACAATTTTTATTTTCTGCATTCCTTTACAGAAATACATTCCCAGAACAATTACCTTTCATTTAAAAAAGAATCCTTGAATTTGATTTAATATTTTTGAAGTAGAATGACATTTTCGAAACACTTGTCAGTGGTGCCATTTACGCAACTAGTTTCTTAAATAGCACCTGCGGTTTCTTAAATCGCACCTCTTTATCTGCAGGGAACAGGATGAAGGAAAGCTTTTAATATTGAACATATTGAACAGTATTTAATATGAATAATGTAATAAATGCAAATTACAAGTTTATTGAAATTAATGAAAGAGAGTAACGCATCTTCAAATGAAATTGAAAAAATAGAGCCATGTGCTTCACCAGGCAGTTAAAACTGTAAACTGCGTCACCTTTTCTCCACGATTATCTCGAAGCCACCTAAGAACTGCTTCATGATTTAGCTGTCTGAAATGGTTTGAAGATAGAAACATCTAAAAGCTGGGCCTCTGAGTATTATGACGAGGAAGCTGAAGTAGGAGCACATCATTTTCCCGAGATAATCTAACTTCTAAATTTTTGGAATGCTTCGTATAGGTGGACACACAGAAGCAGCACTTTTTTCTATGGCAGGTTTGAGTGGAAATAAAATGTTTGAGCTATTCGACAAATAGTTCACTGTTGATGTAACCTGAATCAGAGCAAACAAATAACGATCCTGGAAGAATACCAGCTGATAATATAGGATGCACTGTTTGACGTTTAAAAATTTTCATAGGTGGCATAAAATATCTGGTGTGCTTGTACAACACACACTTGTTGTATTAACGACCTTTTCACCACTTGATATTGCACCCACCTGATACATTCCTCGTTCAGTTAAAATTTTTGGGCCTTCTTTTGTACGGCTAGAATTGCTACAGTTGCTCATATCGCACCGGTGCGAATTAGGCACCTACAAAGTGGTGCGAATTAAGAAACTACGTCATAAGTTATTATTTCCTTCATTCTAGCCTATAATTACCACATGTTCGAAAATCGTATTAAGTTAAATGTTCCTTAATATTTCTTTTAACTAATAACATCTTAAGATTATGGATTCCTTTGCATACAAATCCGTTATTTAGTTACAAAATATTAGCTAAATTTACATCCACCTGAGCGATGATATTAGATACACTATCACCACGCTGCAGACACAAAGAAGTGGCAGAAATCAAGTGACATGGTAGTAGTTCATATGGTAGATTGTATCAATATCACTAGATGCCACACTACTACAATAACTTGTTTTAAACTAGCAGTGGTGCCATTTACAAAGAGGTGAGATTTATGCTACTCTACCCTATATCGAAAATGAAAGAAAGCGAACTGTTGGGCTACAGACCAATTAGTTACAAACAATCTTGAATTTTGTTAATGTGGAGACGGGACAGATCTAATGGCATAGACCGCTCTCCTAGTGACGGCGACCGATGCTCCTGTATCTATGTGTATCAGAACTTTTATTATTTACACATGTTAGAGTGGAGTAGGGCTATTGTGGTATGAAAAATCAATCGTATGATACAAAAAATCAACCTTTTGCTGTAACTTTTCTGTCAGAGCATATACAATCTTGAAAAAAATCAAGTCACATGCTACTTTAGACATACTGTACTGTATATGAATTATGGAGTTAAATTTATAGAGGGAAAAACTGGATCGGTGTCGGGTAGAGTTCCCGGGTAGCTCAGTTGTTAGAGCGTTGGTACGTTTAACCAAAGGTCCCGGGTTCGATGCCCGGCCCCGGATCAATTTTTCCCTCGAAATTATTCAAATCAACTTTACAGGGAGTTATACCTGAAAGCTTGATTTGCATAATACACGTCACTGTACGTTACAGAAAACCACAATTTAAGTCACAAAGAGTTAGTGTGCACTCAATGTTGGTTGCTTGACGGTTGTCAGCCCACTTTGAGGTCTGTGGATATAGAGGGAAAAATTCGATCGGTGTCTGGTAGAGTTCCCGGGTAGCTCAGTTGGTAGAGCGTTGATACGTTTAACCAAAGGTCCCGGATTCGATGCCCGGCCCCGGAACAATTTTTCCCTCGAAATTATTCAAATCAACTTTACAGGGAGTTATACCTGAAAGCTTGATTTGCTTAATACACGTCATTGTTCGTTATAGAAAACCACAATTTAAGTCACACAGAGTTAGTGTGCACTCAATGTTGGTTGCTTGAGGGTTGTCAGTCCACTTTTTAAGTATGTGGATATAGAGGGAAAAATTGGATCGGTGTCGGGTAGAGTTCCCGGGTAGCTCAGTTGTTAGAGCGTTGGTACGTTTAACCAAAGGCCCCGGGTTCGACGCCCGGCCCCGGAACAATTTTTCCCTCGAAATTATTTAAATTTACTTTTATTTGTAATAATGGATAAAATTGAAACAAAAGCATTGTATCGTAATAGCGTTCTGTGTGGGCTATTGTGATACACCTGTAGGGCTATTCCGATACAGTGCTATTGATCTGGTTATATTATACGGTGCAATGAAGAATGGCTATTGTAATATACACAGATTCTTATTGTATTACCTGTAAAAGTTCGGTTGAAATCGCATTAAAATTGACTGACTTAGTAACTTTTGTAATGATCTCTTTTCCCCATTAAAATTTATACAATTTACTGAAACTTTAACACTTACTGCCAAAGCTAGAAAACTGCTGTATGTCCAAATAATTTTTCTGTGTATACGGAAATAGATAGAGAAAATTATGTTACAGATTGATTTGCTAAAATAAATTGAATTAATTCATTCATTCATAGCGTTCAGCCTAAGGGAAGGTCTTTCACTGCAAACCCAGCAGCATTCTCCAGTCTTTCACATTTTCTGCCTTCCTCTTTGTTTCCTCATATGATCCAAATATCTTAATGACATCTATCATCTGATATCTTTTTCTGCCCGAACTCTTCTCCCGTTCACCATTCCTTCCAATGTGTCCTTTAGAAGGCAGTTTCTTCTCAACCAGTGACTCAGTCAAATACGTTTTTAAATAATGATGAATGTATTTTCAGAAGTTGTGTTAAATTTTAGCTAAAATTGTTAGGTAAATAAGTAAAAATAAGTCCACATATGTGATTTTTATTAACTTATACTTTATTGTAGGTTCTATGCCAACATGTAAATTCAAACATATCTCAAGAGCTGAGAAATTATGAAATACCCCTCAAGATATAATAAATTACTTTATGTTAGAAAACTATTGAAGTTGGTCAATTTCTTTCATTCTTAACATACAGTAATATTGTAATATCCATTTTGTCGTATCATAGTAGCCCTGAATTGTGTATCATAATACCTATTCTCATACATACACCAATTACTGCTAGATTGTTCAACATTCACAGTTTTTTTTAGAGAAAAATAACCCTCATCCTATTCTGAGTAAAAGGGAAATTTAAAAATTATTATACCTTTATTCATTCAAGAGCAATATAAAAGTAACCAAAGTTACTTAGTATCGCATCAAAGTTTTTACAAGCAACATAACTGCCTTTTCCTTTAATACATTTATGAGGCTCATGATGATATGTTTTATTTAATTTTGTTCAATATCGCTCCTTAAGGAGCATAAAATGTTGTTCTATAATCACACTTTTAAATATTTTCAAACTGATCCTTTGTACATTTTAAAGTCTGTACCACATTAGCCCGATTTTTTAAAATGTATTATATTAGCTACTTGGCCCTACATTATAACTGAAGTTAAAATAAATCAGGCAATATTCTGTAAGGTTAGTTTACTTATTCCAAGCTTAGACATAGACATCAATTTTTAACTATTTATTGAAACAGAAATGAAGATTATGAATTATCAATATTGGTCCCTTTTGGATAAATATTGTGACAGCGACGTGAGATTCGAACTCACGACCAGCGTCCCGCAAGAGAGAAGATCGCGCGGAGCACTTTGGGACGGCGCGCGGCGAGAGAGTGGAGAGGGAGTTTGCGCGCGCATCTTCTGCTTGCCTAGAGAGGCCGAGAAATCCGTCGAAGTGGAAGACTCGCGAATTCGAACTTTCGAGGCTACGTCGCTGAGGTTATAAATTACGGTCGCGAAGGAACGACAGCAGTTTTCAGTTGATTAGTCAGCCAGTCAGTGAGAAAGCCACAGCAAGCAAGCCAGTCTTGTGTACCGGAGTTCGACTCGAGTGTGCGTCCGCAACTGCGTCAGCATCCGAAGGCCTGAGTTCGAGTGCAGCGGACCGCAATAGGAGGGACCTGAGTTCGAGTGCAGTGGACCGCAGTTGGAGGGACCTGAGTTCGAGTACAGTGAACTGTCTCTGAAGGTCTGTGGTTCGAGATACTGTGAACTCGAGTGACTGAGATAGAAGAACTGTGAACTGAGAACTGATAGTTCTGATTTGTAAATAGTGCTTTGTAAATATTAGTTAAGATTAACAGTTCATTGTTGTTCGTACTAGTCCAAGTAAATTGTCATTGTCGTCGGTGGAGTGCTATAACGAATACTGTGTTGAGTGAAAATCCAATTGTTGACGAGAGCGTTTAAGGCGAATTGTACAAAGGAATTATTGTTGGAAGAATAAAATCCTATTGTTGAGTTGAAATAAAATTTACAATATTGTTTACGAAATTCACAGATTAGTTGGTTCCGCTTTTAAAAATATACACAGGGGCGTAGCGTCCATGGATGTGGGAGATGTGTTACATACCCTGCAATTTCCTTCAAGGTGACTCTGAATTATGAATTATAATATTGTAACATATAATCGTTTTCGGACAGATCAAGTTTTCCCAGAATGTTTAATTTTGAATTTGCACTATGTTTTAATCACCTTGAACAGAAGGCGCGACCTTTAGTAAGAATTATACTGTAACTCTATGGGCACGGCCCGCTTGATGTTTAAAAACACTTCGCAACGTCTCAACGACATCTGTCGTCAGCCCGAGGAAACTCGTGCAGTGAGCATGCTCGTGACCCCGGGGATGTATAGCGTTGTAGTACATATTGTCGTATAGTCATGCTTGTGTTGTAATATTATTTCCAGCGACATAAAGAATGATGAGTGAGTTATTTGTTCCAAAATGTGTACTCTTTTCATTTGTGAACACTGAAGACTGTTTTGAAAGCTTAATTATTTAGTGTTGAAATAAATTATTTAGGTTAAGATCTTTGTGTTACACGCTTATGGGCTCAAGATATGTACGCTGACAATATACATCCAAGAGGTCACGCAGTGAGTGAATGGGAAATTGTTTCGTGTTCATTGTCGCAATGCATCAAATATGGAAACAAATTGTTGTATAATCGACAAATTGAAGGTAAGGAGCTTCCAGACTTCAACGTTCTCTGAAAAAGAAGACTTAATTAAAGGAGGCCCTTCAAAACCAGTTCTGAATATCACTACGAACATAAAAAAGTGTGTAAGACATTTTAATGTAAAGATTTATGAAAGTGAGTCGTGGCTGTGAGGTTGTAAGACTTTAAACAAACTGTTTTACTGGTCTTGTCTTCTCTTTTCTAATGAAAAGTCCGTTTGAAATACCAATGGCTATGAAGATTTAAATAATATTTATAAGGCAGCCAAGAAACATAACTATTTTTGTAACCATATAATATTTGAAAAAACGACTAAAAATGTTCGGGGAAACTCCAAGGAGTGCCACCGGCGTAACTCTGTCGGCTAAGGTGCTTGCTTGCCGATCCAGAGTTGCAAATCGGGCGTGGGTTCGATTCCCGCTTGCGCTGATTACCTGGTTGGGATTTTTCAGAGGTTTTCCCCAACCGTAAGGTAAATGTCAGGTAATCTACGGCGAATTCTCGGCCTCATCTCTCCAAATATCATTTCACTATCACCACTTCATCAACGCTAAATAACCTCGTAGTTGATACAGCGTCGCTATATAACCAAGTAAAAAAAACTCCAAGGATAGTAAACGTGAGTTTATTAATTTTATTTTTACTGCATAGTCCTAAACTAAGTTTATTAAAACACTTTTCAGTGTGTCTATTATTTGTCGATGTTTTACTAGGTACGTAATATACTTGTAAATTTGTATTAGCAAGGAAGATATATGCAGTGTTTATACTACATGATACAATTGTATTCGGATACAGATATGGGAAATTCCATTTTCAAACTATATTAGCTGGGTTACATACCCCAGTCTGAAAACCAGGCTACGCCACTGAATATACAGATGTTCTTTGTTGTCTTCAGAGAAAGGAAAGATCATGAGGATGATTGACAAAGTTCGAAATGCGGTGTTTCATATAAATATAATTTTATTGCAGAAAGCATTCTCTTCCACTAATTGGAATTGTTCAATTAATTTCCAGAAGTGTACAATTTTCCTAACCAATGATTGGCAGAATTGATGTTAATGAATAGTAGTCTATGTCGTATATTTCTCTGCTTCTGACAGCTGCATACAAATGAGCACGAAAGAATAGAACAGAAAACGAATTTACTACTCTCTTCCCTTCATTAACCTCAAACACGGGGTTTTGTTGTGACTTCAAATTGTATACTAGAAGAGGTCGGGAAAGGAGAAGGGCGCGCCTGAAACGTAAGATCTCAGCTCTGTCAATTTCGTTGATATATTTACCCAACTACCAAGGTTACGGCTATTTTCAGAATGTATTCATATGGACAAAAAGACGAAGTATATGATTGTGTCTCGTGACCAGAATATTGTACGAAATGGAAATATAAAAATTGGAGATTTATCCTTCGAAAAATGTTATGGTTTATTTAACGACGCTCGCAACTGCAGAGGTTATATCAGCGTCGCCGGATGTGCCGGAATTTTGTCCCGCAGGAGTTCTTTTACATGCCAGTAAATCTACTGACATAAGCCTGTCGCATTTAAGCACACTTAAATGCCATCGACCTGGCCCGGGATCGAACCCGCAACCTTGGGCATAGAAGGCCAGCGCTATACCAACTTGCCAACCAGGGCGACTTATCCTTCGAAGAGGTGGAAAAATTCAAATATCTTGGAGCAACAGTAACAAATATAAATGGCACTCGGGAGGAAATTAAACGCAGAATAAATATGGGAAATGCGTGTTATTATTCGGTTGAGAAGCTCTTATCACCCAGTCTGCTGTTCAAAAATCTGAAAGTTAGAATTTATAAAACAGTTATATTACCGGTTGTTCTGTATGGTTGTGAAACTTGGACTCTCACTCAGAGAGGAACATAGGTTAAGGGTGTTTGAGAATAAGGTGCTTAGGAAAATATTTCGGGCTAAGCGGGATGAAGTTACAGGAGAAGTGAGAAAGTTACACAACACAGAACTACACGCATTATATTCTTCACCTGACATAATTAGGAATATTAAATCCGGACGTTTGAGATGGGCAGGGCATGTAGCATGTATGGACGAATCCACAAATGCATATAGAGTGTTAGTTGGGAGACCGGACGGAAAAAGACCTTTAGGGAGGCCGAGACGTAGATGGGAGGATAATATTAAAATGGATTTGAGGGAAGTGGGGTATGATGATAGAGACTGGATTAATCTTGCACGGGATAGGGACCGCTGGCGGGCTTATGTGAGGGCGGCAATGAACCTTCGGGTTCCTTAAAAGCCATTTGTAAGTAAGGAAGTAAGTATTCATATGGACATATTTGAGTTATATGAGGAAACATAATGGTAATGCTAATTTCTGTTATTTTGTAGCTACGAGATCAATTGGACATAGGAGACTACTGAACACAATGAACGACAGACATATCCCAATTATTACAGTGAATAATGCCACTATTCCGTACCATTCCGTCGTCAGAAACCTTGGCGTTTACTTAGACGAAAATTTAAATTGGGAATGCCAAATAAAGGAAATATCCAAGAGAGTGTGCTATACCATGCATTCTCTTAACCCACTCAGAAACTTCCTCTCGCCAGAATTAAAACAGACTTTAGTGCAAACCCTCGTACTACCACTGTTTGACTATTGCTACGTAATACTTACAGACTTGACAACTGACATTTCGAACAAGCTGCAGCGTGTGCACAATATGTGTGTCAGATTCATCAGCAATGCTCACAAATTTGACCACATTCCACCCTCGTTCAAATCTTTATCCTGGCTGCAACTTAGTAACCGTAGAACACTTCATTCACTCTCTCTTCTGTTTCGAGTTCTTCACACTTCTACTCCAAATTATCTTCGTTCCCGGTTTAACTACTTATCCTCCAATCACAATCTAAACACCAGGTCACAGGAGAGCCAAATCCTAGCAATTCCTGCCCATAGAACATCCCACTATTCATCCTCTTTTACTGTCTCAGTCCCCCGTGAATGGAATTCTCTACCTCAGAAGATTAGGGGCTGCCAGACAATAATCACTTTCAAGAAAAGGCTAAACGATTTCTTAGGGGCGCAGTCAAATTGAAGTTATAATTGTGATCGAGTTTAATTATTTAATTTAATGTAGGTATGACTATCATTACTATTACTAGTTATTATTATTATTATTATTATTATTATTATTATTAGTATTATTATTATTACATAATTATTTTATTGGTGTTGTGAAGATGAAAAGAATTGTCATTGTATTATATTTTATTATGTATTATATTGTCTTGTATTGTAGTATTGTATTGTTTTGAATAGTATTGTATTGTATTAATTATGTTATATTCATAGCATTGTAGTAATTTTCTATCATACTGGCTGAGTGGAAGAGAAGGCCGAATGGCCTTAACTCTGCCAGTTAAAATAAACATTATTATTATTATTATTATTATTATTATTATTATTATTATTATTATTATCATCTATAGAAATAGAATTGAAGACTACAGGAATAGAACGAGCTTTGTCCACTTTAGTAAATTGTTCAGGAGAGCAATTTAAAGTCTGCCTTTAGCACATTCTTTCCTTGTAGGCCATATCTAAAACACTTATATTGTAAACTGACTCTTAAGAAATGTTTTCGGTAGTTACGTAATTGGAATGGCTTTGTCTTCTATAACAATGGTGAATGCTGTTTATTTACAGTTTTCAATTATCTTTTCTACTTCTTTCGTACCTTTTGTGATACATATTGCTTACGTCCCACTCCACATTTCAGAGACGCTAGCACGTAAACAAAGCGTTTCTGGACATAGGTTTATTAGCAAAATACGATCACATGGTACCCATCTACCTACCCTCGAGCCTTGTAACATATATTTTTCTACACCTTGTATATATCCACATCGAACCCAATTTCACCAGATTTGTAGACGCACACGGTGAAAATTGATCCACGGAACATGAGGGCTGGGTAAATGTTCCAAGTGTAATTATTCTAGAAGCAATTAAGATAATAGATTTGGAGTCTGCACTCGTAATTGCTTGGGACAAATTCTGCCACTTAGATCAGAATTTCTCTGGAATACTCTGAACGTCTGAAGAACTCATAACGTAACCATAGTTACGTGCATACGAGTAAGTTGTACTGTGTGCAGTTTTTCGGGGCAAAACACAATGTACGTAATTTTAAAGATGAACACAAATTCACACATGACCCACAAGAGAGCATTTCAATTTTAGAGTCGTCCTCCATGGACAAGGTTTAGTCATAGGTGATGTAGAAGGGGATAGAAGCATCATATGGGAGGGTAGGGTAGGTCAATTGCCCCCATTCAGTTTAAGACTAAAAATTAATTTATGTAACTACGAAAGAAAAGACATTAGTGTGGTTTTAGGCGTAATACATCAACTATTGATAAGATATTTTGTATTCGACAGATAATGGAGGAAAAAATGGGAGTATAAGGGTACAGTGCATCAGTTATTCATAGATTTCAAAAAGGCATATGACTCGGTTAAGAGAGAAGTTTCATATGATATCCTTATTGAATTTGGTATTCCCAAGAAACTAGTTCGATTAATTAAAATGTGTCTCGGTGAAACGTACAGCAGAGTCCGTATAGGTCAATTTCGGTCAGATGCGTTTCCAATTCACTGTGGACTAAAGTAAGGAGATGCACTATCACCTTTACTTTTTATCTTCGCTCTAGAGTATGCCATTAGGAAAGTCCAGGATAACAGAGAGGGTTTGAATTGAACGGGTTACATCAGCTGCTTGTCTATGCGGATGACGTGAATATGTTAGGAGAAAATCCACAAACGATTAGGGAAAACACGGGAATTTTACTGGAAGCAAGTAAAGAGATAGATTTGGAAGTAAATCCCGAAAAGACAAAGTATATGATTATGTCTCGTGACGAGAATATTGTACGAAATGGAACTATAAAAATTGGAAATTTATCTTTTGAAGAGGTGGAAAAATTCAAATACCTGGGAGCAACAGTAACAAATATAAATGATGCTCGGGAGGAAATTAAACACATAATAAATGTGGGAAATGCCTGTTTTTATTCGGTTGAGAAGCTTTTATCATCCAGTCTGCTGTCACAAAATCTGAAAGTTAGAATTTATAAAACAGTTATATTACCGGTTGTTCTGTATGGTTGTGAAACTTGGACTCTCACTTTGAGAGAGGAACATAGGTTAAGGGTGTTTGAGAATAAGGTGCTTAGGAATATATATGGGGTTAAGAGGGATGAAGTTACAGGAGAATCGAGAAAGTTACACAACACAGAACTGCACGCATTGTATTCTTCACCTGATATAATTAGGAACATTAAATCCGGACGTTTGAGATGGGCAGGGCATGTAGCACGCACGTATGGGCGAATCCAGAAATGCATATAGAGTGTTAGTTGGGTGACCGGAGGGAAAAAGACCTTTAGGGAGGCGGAGACGTAGATGGGAAGATAATATTAAAATTAATTTGAGGGAGGTGGGATATGATGATAGAGAATGGATTAATCTTGCTCAGGATAGGGACCAATGGCGGGCTTAAATGAGGGCGGTAATGAACCTTCGGGTTCCTTAAAAGCCAGTAAGTAAATAAGTTAGTTACAGTTAAAATATATACCTAGGTAACTTTGCTTTGTACTATAATATTTGTTGATTAGTTTATTGATTACTTTTATAAGGCTAAAGATACCCTCAATGTAAATTCCAACTTACTACGTCTCTTTCTTTGGAATATCATTTTCTTTAAGAATAATATGTTTCATTCATCTAATATAGTATAATTGTACTACTATCAAATATATGCGAATATTCCTTCTTAACTCTTTATTATGTTATTAACATTTAAAACACATGTGCAATATTAAGAAATTGGTGTTAGAACTTTTGTTTTACAGACAATTAATAAAATATCAAACAGAAAGAAGCCATATAAAATAACGACAAAATAAGACGTTCCGTTTGAAGTTTGTGCACCACTCTTTTCTTAATCCAACAGGCTGTTTCTTCATATTGCATAATGTTTCCCCCTTCCATACCTAGCGCTTGATGCCCACGCACAACATCAAGTTCAGAAAAATGCGCTTGCTTTGACATCATTGGTATACAGGCTATCATACTGAACAAAAATTACAATATAATATTTATGCTCGACCATGCCGAAATGTAGTAATTGTACACCTGGTAGCAGCCCTTTAATGGACCTCGTTAAAGTACACCTATTCATTAAATTTCAGGTGTTCCACCAATCATAAAATACCATTGTAGCAATATGAAAGTGCAAGTATCGATTATTCTCGGATATGAAATCGAAAGATAACTAGCGAAACGTCACGGAGGCTGGAAATCCAATACTGTCGCAGAAGTTTGTTTTGTTACTATAATAGTTAGCGTTAATTGTGAATAATATTCAAATAAATTCAATTTGTCATCTCGTTTTTCAATGTATAAATAAATTTCAAGGTTATATCAAGATTAATGTTTATTTTACTCTCTAGATTATATCAAAGTCAATGACATTTGTTTCTCGGAAAAAATCAATACTTTCGCGTCTGCGCACATCTCACAATTTACGAGATATTGCTCAAGGTCAGTTCTAGTTATAAATATGGTCGAGCATAAAAAGTCGTATGAAACTTGCCTATAATGGTAATTAAGACGCTCGTATGAAAATTATGAAACTCGCTTGCGCTCGTTTCATAAAAATACTCGCGTCTCAATTACTACCATTATAGGCTCGTTGCATAATGTACTATTAAATAATAATAAATTAATATATCAATAAAATAAAATTTTAACAATGTTGTCTATAAAAATCTATACTAATAATAAATCTGTAGCCGAAATTTTTCTGGTAATTTTCGATTTTCCAAAAATAATTGGTCGTAACATATATAATTAACCACCCTGAAACCGAAAATCGCTTTTTTGAAATTTTTGTTTGTATGTCTGTCTGTCTGTCTGTCTGTCTGTCTGTATGTTTGTTACCTTTTCACGCGATAATGGCTGAACGGATTTCGATGAAAATTGGAATATAAATTACTTTCGTTGTAACTTAGATTTTAGGCTATATGGCATTCAAAATACATTATTTAAAAGGGGGGTTATAAAGAGACCTGAATTAAATAAATCGAAATATCTCGCTTATTATTGATTTTTATGAAAAATGTTACATAACAAACCTTTCTTTAAAAATCATTTCTGATAAGTTTTATTCCTTGAAAAATTTTGATAGGACTGATATTTAATGAGATAAATGAGTTTTAAAATTAAAATAACTGCCATCTAAGGCCGTGTAATGAATTAAAAAAAAAAAAAAAAAACTTCGTCTATAAGGGGCCTTGGACAGCAACAATCGAAAGCTATGAAAGATAGCCTACAAATAATGTTTCTGCGTTTCTATGAAGTAAAATCGGAAGCTAAATTAACCGATTTGTATAATTAATTATTAATTCACCATTGTAAAGTGTAGTTTCTCTAGATAGACATAATGCTATAATGTTATCACAGTAACTTCTGAGTGAATTGAGGACAGGTAAGATTAAAATAGATTCTTATGCACAGGAAACTTGATAGGCTATTCTGTATATTCGTTTCCTGTATTTCCTAAACTAATTTTTATGACCAAATGAGTGGTCTCTGGATCAAAATGATCGCATTTTAATTTTTTAATTCAATTTAAATTAAGTAACATAATAAACGATTTATCCTTATATCAAACACGAATGTTCCCTGGATCAAATGTCCTATTTTAATTATATAATTACTTTATATTTATTTCTAACGGGTGCAGCGGAGCGCACGGGTACTGCTAATATAAATATAAAAGTATAAGCAGCTCTAAAAAGATAATAAGATATATGTCCGTATTTGTCAAGTTGAACGGAACAGTTACAATATTTTGTATGCGGAGTACGTAGTTGAACGTCGTTCGGTTCTGACATTTTTTGTATCAATCATTTGTGAATGCCTGGCGTAAATTGTCCAAGTTCGAAGTAACCAAGAAACTACTGTATGTTATGTCATTATTTCGAAGCACCATAAGACAACAAGGATATTATTAAAATGCCCTCGAGAACCACAGCCCATTACTGAACTTGAATATATCAACAACTGTGACAATGCCTGCAAGGAACGGCAGTACAAACTGTTGGCGTCTCCATTAGGGACTGCAGAATAGCCCAAGATAACGGCCTCAAAGCAGAGGCTAATACAAGTGTTGTTCTTACTTGTAATGGCTGTCAAGTTCTGACATCGTTAACACTTGATGGCTCCATAAACCAACTCTCAAACCAAAATATTCCCCGGTTTATTCACACGTGGTATCTAAGACATTAACTGCTCGTACACACCTTTACCAGCAGTCTGTAAAGCACCACTCAAATATTAAATTAGCATTAATCGGTATCTTAAACGGTAAAGGAAGTAGAATGAGATTACTATTCTGAAATCTTAATATCTGAAACAGAATTATGTAATTTCTAAGAAAATATTCTAGAAGATATAACATTTGTATTATTAAAATCTCCTCCAGCTTAGGGGTAGGGCGAAGGACTAACAACTCATCACGTCACCGTAAAAAACAGCTTGTTACGAATCTTTCAAATGAGCCTCGGAATGGGACTGATTCTCTGGCACGACCACAGCATAACGGAGAGGGTTTGGAATTGAACGGGTTACATCAGCTGCTTGTCTATATATTCACTATGTTAGAAGAAAATCCACAAACGATTAGGGAAAACACGGGAATTTTACTGGGAGCAAGTAAAGAGATAGGTTTGGGAGTAAATCCGAAAAGGCAAAGTATATGATTATGTCTCGTGACGAGAATATTGTACGAAATGGAAATATAGAAATTGGAAATTTATCTTTTGAAGAGGTGGAGAAGTTCAAATATCTTGGGGCAACAGTAACAAATATAAATGATACTAGAGAGGAAATTAAACACAGAATAAATATAGGAAATGCCTGTTATTATTCGGTTGAGAAGCTTTTATCATCCAGTTTGCTGTCCAAAAATCTGAAAGTTAGAATATATAAAACAGTTACATTACCGGTTGTTCCTTATGGTTGAGAAACTTGGACTCTCACTTTGAGAGAGGATCATAGGTTGAGGGTGTTTGAGAATAAGGTGCTTAGGAAAATATTTGGTGCTAAGAGGGATGAAGTTACAGGAGAATGGAGAAAGTTACACAACGCAGAACTGCACGCATTGTATTTTTCACCTGACATAATTAGGAACATTAAATCCAGACGTTCGAGATGGGCAGGGCATGTAGCACTTATGGGCGAATCCAGACATGCATATAGAGTGTTAGTTGGGAGGCCGGAGGGAAAAAGACCTATATGGAGGTAGAGACATAGATGGGAAGATAATATTAAAAAAGGATTTGAGGGAGGTGGGATATGATGATAGAGACTGGATTAATCTAGCTCAGGATAGGGACCATTGCAATGGCGGGCTTATGTGAGGGCGGCAATGAACCTCCGGGTTCCTTAAAAGAAGCCAGTAAGTAAGTAAGTAAGTAAGTAAGTAAGTAAGTAAGTAAGTAAGTAAAATCTTTAAACAAGTTTCAAAAATTCCTCTTCGTGGAAATAGTATCAGATTTTACATAAACCAAATTTAAAAAAAAAGACACAGACACAGGGTGCATTTTCTAATGTCCAAAACTTTTTTATAATCAACACAAGGAAATGGACCATAAAGATATTATGTCAAATTAATTTCTTGTGCACATTATTTTAGTCCAAAACCATAAATTTTATGTCCAAATTTTTACGTTCAATATAAGAATGTCCAATACATTATGTCATCTACAAAATTTTATTTCTACTTTAAATAACCCATTAGCTAGTCTCGTTTTCTGCTAATTCTTACTCTTCATATAGCTTCAAACGATAACTAATCGATTTAAGGTAAGTTGCATGTTACCCTCTTCCTTGTAATGGTTGTAATTATGAACAATCTGGTCCACTTTCTTAAGTTTACCAGGTACAATCGTTTAAACGCCAAACAATTGGGTTATTAAATTTAATAATGTTATTGTTTCTTGGTCATTCTAATTGAATGCCAAGAATTTCCAGATCTATGGATCTGTGTGACCATGTGTTTTTGGAAGTGAGTTATCCATCTTTCAGCTACATTAGTTGTTGAGTGTTACCTTATCAACATCTGATTATAGGTATGTAACTATTTTTTGTATTCATGTGTGCTATCTGGTAGGGTAGAAGAGAAGGCCTTATGACCTTAATCCTGTCAGAATAAATAAATAAATAAATAAATAAATATGTAAATAAATAAATAAATAAATAAATAAGTAAATAATTAAGTAAATGAGTAAGTAAGTAAATAAGTAAGTATATAAGTAAGTAAATAAGTAAATAAATACATAAATAAGTAAATAAGTAAATAATTAAATAAGTAAACAAGTAATTATATAAGTAAGTAAATAAGTAAATAAATAAATAAATAAATACATAAATAAGTAAAGAAATACTCCCTATTACTATTAGTATTCAAGTTAGATACGTTAAAATAATTATAAGCAATTCATGAACTTTATTAAGTCAATAGACTTCACGGCAGTGTAATTATTGTAAAGAGTGAAAATACTACTCTAGTCAAAATTAGTATTAGTATTACTTACTTACTTACTTACTTATAAATGGCTTTTAAGAAACCCGAAGGTTCATTGCCGCCCTCACATAAGCCCGCCAGCGGTCCCTATCCTGTGCAAGATTAATCCAGTCTCTATCATCATACCCCACCTCCCTCAAATCCATTTTAATATTATCCTCCCATCTACGTCTCGGCCTCCCTAAAGGTCTTTTTCCCTCCGGTCTCCCAACTAACACTCTATATGCATTTCTGGATTCGCCCATACGTGCTACATGCCCTGCCCATCTCAAACGTCTGGATTTAATGTTCCTAATTATGTCAGGTGAAGAATACAATGCGTGCAGTTCTGTGTTGTGTAACTTTCTCCATTCTCCTGTAACTTCATCCCGCTTAGCCCCAAATATTTTCCTTAGCACCTTATTCTCAAACACCCTGAACCTATGTTCCTCTCTCAGAGTGAGAGTCCAAGTTTCACAACCATACAGAACAACCGGTAATATAACTGTTTTATAAATTCTAACTTTCAGATTTTTGGACAGCAGACTGGATGATAAGAGCTTCTCAACCGAATAATAACACGCATTTCCCATATTTATTCTGCGTTTAATTTCCTCCCGAGTGTCATTTATATTTGTTACTGTTGCTCCAAGATATTTGAATTTTTCCACCTCTTCGAAGGATAAATCTCCAATTTTTATATTTCCATTTCGTACAATATTCTGGTCACGAGACATAATCATATACTTAGTCTTTTCGGGATTTACTTCCAAACCGATCGCTCTACTTGCTTCAAGTAAAATTTCCGTGTTTTCCCTAATCGTTTGTGTATTTTCTCCTAACATATTCACGTCATCCGCATAGACAAGAAGCTGATGTAACCCGTTCAATTCCAAACCCTGCCTGTTATCCTGAACTTTCCTAATGGCATATTCTAGAGCGAAGTTAAAAAGTAAAGGTGATAGTGCATCTCCCTGCTTTAGCCCGCAGTGAATTGGAAAAGCATCAGATAGAAACTGACCTATACGGACTCTGCTGTATGTTTCAATGAGACACATTTTAATTAATCGAACTAGTTTCTTATTACTACTAGTATTAGTATTCAAGTCAGATATGTGAAAATAATTATGAGTAATTCATAAACTCTACTCAGTCCGCAGACTTACATCCTTGTAAATATTGTAAATACTCAAAGCACTACTATTGTTACAAATAGTTTACTATTGATTTTTTTTTAAGTTCAGACAAAATGTAAAAATAGGGTAGCAACAAATGTGTGTAGTATTGCATTACTGCAATGGAGCATACTGAATAAAAAGAAAAAAATATATATAAATAAATAAGTAAGTAACTAAATAGATAAATAAAAAAAGAGATAAATTTTGAAAATAGTATTTTTTTTAATTCAGCGACTGAAAACTGTTCATCTACACATAACAAAGCTTACATGCAAAAATACGTAGATTAAGGGAATGAATTGTGCAAAATATGAAGTCTTTACCTTAAAAATAGTAGAAAATACGAATTTCACCCTCCACCCCCCCTTTTGGGCTCTGAATATAGTCAGTGTTATTTAATAAACGGATAGATTTGACAGCTATTGTAATTCTTAAGTTTTGTATCAGTATTTACCGGACAAAAAACACGTGTGTCCACATCGTGTCATGAATTACGCTACACATATTACATAATCGATGTGTCTATTAAGATGTGAAATTCCATGACTTATAGTAGACTTACAGAAACTTTAGCTTGCTGCATCGATTTTACAAAGCGAAAAATTCTCTTCAGATCCTTCTCTCATTTGTCTCTCGACATGAAAGTGGGACACACACACTCACACGTTTACGTTTTCTGGGTTTCTTGCAAAGAAGCAGTTGAATAATGTTGGTTGTTAAGGTGAGGTTTATGTCTTCCCCATGACTTCTCGCGGAGCACGTGACCTTATGCTGTGCAGTCATCTGTCTTTCTTTAATGAAATTATAGGAGTTTTTTAAAGAAAGACCGCGCTATTTTTCTTTTCTAAGTATTTGCTACAAGGGCAATGTTTCTGCGTATTTCTGAATTCCTATCGTTTTTAGTACATTATATGCGTTATATACTCTCGGAATATATCATGCTAACTCTTGTTCTTACGTATCTGTGTAAAACAAAAACAATATTTCTTTCCGGGGGTTGTTATTTTTTTTTTATTTGTTTGTGAATGTCTGTAAATTTTCCTTCTAAACTAAGTAATATTTTACTTCCCTTCCAATATCCACGATATTTAATGGAAGGTAATTTTATTTTTATTCAGAAGTTTAAAATTAGTATTATTATTATTATTATTATTATTATTATTATTATTATTATTATTATTATTATTATTATTTTACTGGAGTTGTGAAGATAAAACGAATTGTCATTGTATTACATTAATTATGTATTATATAATATTGTATTGTAATATTGAATTGCTTTGTATTATATTGTATTGTATTATGTTATATTCATAGCAATGTAGTAATTTTGTATCATACTGGTTGAGTGGAAGAGAAGGCCGAATGGCCTTAACTCTGTCAGTTAAAATAAACCATTATTATTATTATTATTATTATTATTATTATTATTATTATTATTATTATTATTATTATTATTGGCTACATCAGCTTCTTGTCTATGCAGATGACGTGAATATGTTAGGAGAAAATACACAAACGATTAGGGAAAACACGGAAATTTTACTTGAAGCAAGTAAAGCGATCGATTTGGAAGTAAATCCCGAAAAGACAAAGTATATGATTATGTCTCGTGACGGGAATATTGTACGAAATGGAAATATAAATATTGGAGATTTATCCTTCGAAGAGGTGGAAAAATTCAAATATCTTGGAGCAACAGTAACAAATATAAATGACACTCGGGAGGAAATTAAACGCAGAATAAATATGGGAAATGCGTGTTATTATTCGGTTGAGAAGCTCTTATCATCCAGTCTGCTGTCCAAAAATCTGAAAGTTAGAATTTATAAAACAGTTATATTACCGGTTCTTCTGTATGGCTGTGAAACTTGGACTCTCACTCTGAGAGAGGAACATAGGTTAAGGGTGTTTGAGAATAAGGTGCTTAGGAAAATATTTGGGGCTAAGCGGGATGAAGTTACAGGAGAATGGAGAAAGTTACACAACACAGAACTGCACGCATTGTATTCTTCACCTGACATAATTAGGAACTTGAAATCCAGACGTTTGAGATGGGCAGGGCATGTAGCACGTATGGGCGAATCCAGAAATGCATATAGAGTGTTAGTTGGGAGACCGGAGGGAAAAAGACCTTTAGGGAGGCCGAGACGTAGATGGGAGGATAATATTAAAATGGATTTGAGGGAGGTGGGGTATGATGATAGAGACTGGCTTAATCTTGCACAGGATAGGGACCGATGGCGGGCTTATGTGAGGGCGGCAATGAACCTTCGGGTTCCTTAAAAGCCATTTGTAAGTAAGTAAGTATTATTATTATTACATAATTATTTTATTGGAGTTGTGAAGATTAAAAGAATTGCCATTGCATTATATTAATTATGTATTATATTGTATTGTATTGTATTGATTTGTATTGTATTGTATTGCATTAATTATGTTATATTCATAGCAATGTAGTAATTTTATATCATACTGGTTGAGTGGAAGAGAAGGCCGAATGGCCTTAACTCTGCCAGTTATTTTATTGGAGTTGTGAAGATAAAAAGAACTTATGAATGATCGTTTGCGTTTGTAAATTTAATAATCTGATTGGCAATGTATTGTATACTTTTAGTAGAGCCATTGATGTAGCTCAGTCGGCAGACTTGCTGGGCTGCTGATCCGGAGCTGCGTTCGGGCTTGGGTTGGATCCCCCTTTGGACTTTGGTTTCTTCGGAGGTTTTCCCCAGCCGTGGGACTGAAGCCGGATGGTCTATGGCGAGTCCTTGGCATCAACCCCTTTGATTTGATTACCCCATTTGATTTGATTACCTGGTTAGGTTTTTCCGAGGTTTCCCCCACCGAAAAGGCAAATGCCGGGTAATATTTTGGCGAATCCTCGGACCTCATCTCATCTCACTACATCTCGCCAAAATGTAAAAAAAAAAAAAAAAATGTAAAAAATTGTACAAAATTGTAAAAATTGTAGAAAATTACTAAATTGTAAAACTATAAAAATTTGTAAAAATTGTAATTGTAATATTGTAAAATGTTGACATGTTCCACAACTTAAAGCTTCATTGCTCATGTAAGATCTATGGAATAAAATGAATGAATGAATGAATGAATGAATGTCATTGTATTATATTAATTATGTATTACATTGTATTGTATTGTAGTATTGTACAGCTTTGTATTGTATTGTATTAATATTATATTATATTCATAGCAGTGTAGTAATTTTCTATCATACTGGTTGAATGGAAGAGAAGGCCGAATGGCCTTAACTCTGCTGGTTAAAATAAACCATTATTATTATTATTATTATTATTATTATTATTATTATTATCATTATTATTATTATTATTACTCTCTTCAAGTATTAGGCCATATGGTCTGTTACGATCTCTCAGTTGAATTTTCAATCCAGCGCTTTTTTGAAAGACCGAGAGATCTCTTCCCGTTTGGACGATAGGGATTCTATCTCTATGCATGCGTTGCAGATGATTTATCCAGTTGTTCTGATAATGTTTTACGTGATTAATTACAGGTTCTAGTTGTAATTCTTCCATTACATCTTCATTGCGTTTGTGATCCCATTTCGTATATCCTGCTGTATATCTCATAAATTTCATTTCATTAGCCGTTATTCTGCTTTCGTCTTTCTTCCTCAATGTCCAGGCCTCGCTGCCGTAACAAAGTACAGGTCTCTTGTATAGGCGAATTCTAGTAGGCTATGTCTTTGTAGTAGGGAAAGTTTCATAATGTTGTTAATTATTTCTATTGTTTTGGAGTATTTAGAAATTTTCTGTGAAATGCCTACTTCATCGAAAGAAGATAATGTGTATCCGAGATATGTAAAATAATTTGCTCTTTCTAATATTTTTGAATCTAAACATATTTTGCTAGGCACAGGGTATTTTCCGCAGAAGGCCATAATTTTAGTTTTTTCTTTATTGATTTTCATATCACATTTAATTCCAATTTTGTTAATGCTGATTTTGCACTTCATGACATCAGAATTTTTCAGAGCCAGAATGATGTGGCTTGTTTTTAATTTTAATACCACTAATGTCTACATGCCCTATGTTGTTGCACAGTAGATGGAATATTTCAATGCTATTTCATCCCCCTAGTGACAGTGTCATTCCCCTGTGAAGATAAATTTCATGGGAATGATGTCACGGGAATAATGTTTTGTTAGGTTAGGATGGACTAGACAAAACATGATGAGAGCCAACAATCTCTAATTTTAAACAAATATCCACTTAAATGTAAAAATCTGTATCAGAATTAGTATAAATTGTTTACCTCTAATAATGTTTTTAATACTCCAGCCAGGGTAATGACACCTATTAAAAATATTCTACGGCCATTGAAAATATTAATTCACAGAAGTCAACAAATAACACGAATAATAAAATTTATAAACCACATAACTAACAGGAACAGGAAATGGACAAAATAAATGCATCAGGTTGATTTAAGAGTCTTCTTTGAATGATATAATCGACTGATTTGAGCATGATAGCAGAATAATGCACAGATCTGATTACAAAAATTAACAATTAAAATAAAATATATCTTTAATGGGAGAAGATGGTATTTTTTCGTGAAAAATGAGTAAATTAAAAAAAAAATTCTTTCAAATACTCTGTGATATGTGTGAAATGCATAGCATAATATTTTATGGGTATTTGTGCCCTTATCGGATGTTGAGTCGCAATTTTTAAACTTCCTGCGTTATGGATTTTTAAATCACTCGCCCACTTTTATTGTTGTTTCCGGTAAATTAAATTTTCAATTTTTTTTTCTGTAAAATACTCTTTGATATGTGTGGAATGCATTGCATAACCCTTTGTGGGTATTTGTGCCCTTATCGGATGTTGAGACGTCATTTTTGAACTTCCTGCGCTATGGATTTTTAAATCACACGCCCACTTTTATCGGTTTCCAGTAACTTCATTTTTTTGCTCCATTGCCAGACACAAATGGACATAATTTCTGAACTATTAAAGATAAATGCATGAAATTTAGAACACACATTCTTTAGACTATTAGGAAACTTTCCTCTGTAACAGAATTTTGTTAATTGATTTCATTTTAAAAATACGTCCGTTTGTTTGCAAGAAAGGAAATCAGAAAATTGTCATTAAATTTTAATAGTTTATTCTACAAACGTAGGGACTAATATCAAAATTCTGTTACAGACAGTTTGTAGAACATGCTTTTTCAAATACATTGCAAAAAACCGTTTCAATATCGGTTTTAGTACAATCCTGCATTGGGTATATATATTTTTTTTTAATTGGGTCCCAAATAACTTTTTTTTTAATACTTAGGGGAGAGTCGGGTAGTATCGGACAGTGCGCTTCTTTCATCTACCACCATATGGTAGTACCTCAATGACATGGTTACGTTTCTCTATGCGACATCACAGAAACGTAACGATGTCAATCAGGTACTATCATCGTGTGGTAGATGAAAGAAACTCACTGTCCGATATTACCCGATGTCCGATACTACCCGACTCTCCCCTATATTTGGTTGAGTTTCTGCAGCTATGAGCTCTCTACATACAAAAAATTAATATTTTACACCAAATAGGAAAAAAGTTTTAAAAAATATCATCCTCTACCCTTAAATGTCATTAAATTTTCATTGCATCTCAATGTTACTATAAAGTTCAGAAAATATATCAATTCCAGTAGCGTAAGATTTCTTAAAAATTAATAGGGGTGTCTATCTATAGTATATATACATGGAGAAGTATAGTAGGGGAGATTCAGAGTAATGATATTTTTGAAACATTCTCTTTTATGATGATTTACTTGGGTCCTGGAGTATACACTGGTGGCCATAATTCTGGAAACTTTTTGTTTTTGTACTGAATTATTATAACATCTGCATTGATTAAGAGATTTATACAATTGAAAATGTTCCTCTTGACTGATTCGTTAATTATGGGGTTATAACAAAGGTATTATATTAAATCCTGAATATTTTAACAATAAATAATCATTACTATGTAGGAAATTATGTTCTCGTCGTTTAAGATCTAAATATTAATTTCAGATTTTCATTATAAGTTTCCTTCGATCTTTCAATGCTAATCGACAAATCTGCTTCACTCCTCTTGGACTTACTTTAGGTTTTCTACCAGTCCTAAGTGTTGTTTTACAAGATTCTATGGATTTGTACCTCTCACATATCTTCTGGACGCCAGGCAATGTAGCACCATTACCAAGTTTTCTTGCAATTTCCTTGATTGTGTAGCCTTCTTCTCGAAGTATGGCTGCCCTAGAAGGTGTTCAGTCCTTTCGTGGAGCCATTGTGATAAAATGATCAATAAAGTTTGTTGTAAAGCAATCAGATGTTCACCTAACGAAATCTTAAGTCAGACTAATGATAGAAACAAATTGATAATGTCCATATTTTATGCTACCAGTGCTCAACAATACTTCTACTGATCAACAATAATCTTAAACTCAACAGTGGACTAGTTTTTATAACAGTAAATAATGGGAAATTATAATGAAATCTGAAATTAATATTTAGATCTTAAACGACAAGAACATAATTTCCCACTTAGTAATGATAATTTATTGTTAAAATAGACAGAATTTAATATAATACCTTTATTATAACCCCATCGGTAACGGGTCAGTCACGAATAACATTTTCTATTGTATAAATCTGTGAATTAATACAAATGTTATAATAATTCAGTACAGAAACAAAATGTTTCCAGAATTATGGCCACCAGTGTAGTATATTATACTTCATACATGAATTAAGTTTCAAATTTTCCACCAGATGGAATCGATATCGATCACTGCTTTTCTGTTCAAGTAAAGTTCCTGACAGCTCTTAGGACTTACAGGAAAACATGAAGGTCGATTCAATCACTGCAATGCGTGCTTCAACTATTTGTAAATGAAAATGGTGACCAGCAAGTCAACCCCAAGACACCGTAAGACACGCTTTCGAAGTAAATACACATTGAAATGAAATGATGAAATGATTACCCTAAAAATGTCCCGTTAAGGGCAAAGGCCTCCTCCTATAGAGGGAGAGCTCTACTTGTCTCACGCGTTGAGCTACTCCGCGTAAGAGTGGAATCGTTCACTTGGTTCACATTCTGCACACTTTGGTATTCTTCGCTTGTTTCTGTCGCACTGGTCTTAGTCGCTGTTCACTTGTCTTCTTATGTTTCTCCAGTCTTCCCTATGTCTTGCTCTGCTTGACCAATGGCTTCCTACTCGTTCACTGAAGAGGTCGGCCCATCTTCGTCTTGGTCTTCCGGGTGATCTCTTGCCAATGCGGGGATCCCATAGTGTGACTTTCTGCGTCCATCTTCCGTCTCTAAGTCGTGCAACATGGCCTCCCCACTTTCATTTGGTGTTGGTGGCTTGCAGTGCTGGATCTTTAATTGCTGACATCTTTTGTAGCACTTCGTTTGGAACTCTGTCCCTCAGTGATAAGCCTAGTATCTTTCTCAGCATCTTTCTTTGGCATATTTGGAGACTGTTACGAAGTTTGGCAGTAAGAGACCATGTCTGGCACCCATATAACAGTACAGGAGTTACGCAGGTCTCCAATATTTCTACTCTGAGTTTCTTGCTGAGTGTTCCCTCCAGTACGATGAACTTGAGACTCCAGAATGCCTTCCACGCGAGAGAAATCCTTCGTTTTATTTCCTTCTCTGTCTTCTGATGAAAGGAGACTAGCTGTCCTAGGTATACGTATTCAGACACGTATTGTAGTTCTGCACCATCAATTATTATGGGTGACTCCGGCCCGTTCGACATTACTTGTGTCTTGGTCATATTCATCAGGAGGCCTGCTGATCTGCTGGTGTCGCATAAATCTTGGAGCATTGACTGCAGTTCTCTGGGTGATTTGGCGAACAATACGACGTCATCAGCAAACCTTAGATTATTTAGTCTGCTGCCGTTGATGTTTATTCCACAATTTCTGTTCCAGTTCAGTTTGCGAAAAATGTCTTCTAATACACGTGTGAATAATTTTGGGGAAATTGGGTCTCCTTGTCGCACTCCTCTTTTGAGCCCGAATGGTCGTCCTTCGATCTCGGTTTTCACTTTGGCACAGCTTTGATTATACAGTTTATTTAGTATCGTGATGTATTTGTTGTCGACTCCCTGCGTATGTAGTGCTTGCATTACACTCGAGTGTTCAACCGAATCGAAAGCTTTGCTATAATCTACAAAGGCCAGGTATACTGTTAAATGAAATTCTTCAGCCTTTTCCATGATCTGGCTTACGGTGTGGAGATGCAATACACATTAAACGTTATAATTTATGGGTAAAAATATTATATAAGCTATATGTGCAGAAACCCGAAGTATAGTGTAATATACCTGCATTTGTGCCCTATCTGTAACTTCCATATTTTTTCAGCATGTTTCCTCATTTCAGTGACTTTTTTAAGTGTAGAATTATATTTAAGTTTAAAAATAAAACAAAAAATATCTCAGGACTTGGGAGGCTATAATGAATGAAGAACTTTTAATGAAAATTTATGGGCAATGAATAGGAGAGAAGTTAAATTTTCACTAAGACAAAAAATAATTTAAAAAACCTACACAATTAGTAATATTTGTTAAAGGACAGAATTTTTTCCCCATTAGATCAGAATAGCCCAGAATCCCTGTAACTCCTTGGAAAGATTAAACGGCTCGTGGCTGTTTGATGTTAAATCATCGTATATTACTGCCTGTTTGAGAATCATCTTAGCAGAATCTGATTTAATATTTTGCGAATATTGTGAATTGGTTATTGTAGATATTTTATAATTCTATAATCCTGTGTATATGTATAACTAATTGTGTAATCAAGATTTAGGCCTATATATGTATTTTATGTTATAATATTCGAGAAAAATTGTAAATATTTTATAATTTTACCTATAACCATATCATCATCATCATCATCATCATCATGTCAAGTAATAGTCCCAAAAGAACTGTTACGGCCTGAAAAAGCGATTTTCTTGCCATCTATTCATAGGTCGACCAAGTGACCGTTTCCCATTTGGACGATACTTCATTATTGCCTTAGCGATCCAGGATGAAACCATTCTTGAGACGTGTTCCTTCCAGTTTAACTGATCTGGAGATATAGTCCAGTATTGATGACACATTAAGTTCTTGAAATATATCTTCATTTTTCTTTCGATCCCATTTAGTGTTCGGCGCATGAATCTCATCTCGCAAGCTGTTAGTCTGCTTTCATCTTTTGTCCTTATAGTCCACGCTTCACTCCCAGAACACAAGACTGGTCGAGCTATTATTTGACAAAGACGAGTACGAGTTGATTTTTGTACTAATGAAGGTTTTAAAACTCTATTAATGATGCCCATTGATCGATTTTATCTGATAAATCCAAATTTTCAACAACAGAAAGTTTATATCCTAAATAATTAAACTCATTAACTCTTTCCAAAATTGTATTTAAACAAGTTTTGTTTGGTATTTGGTATTTACCACAAAAGGCCATTATTTTTGTTTTGTTAATGGATATTTCCATTGAATATTTTTGATCTAATAAATTTAAATTAATGTACTGAGCATTGCAAATCAATTGTTTGATTTTATTGTTAGTTATTCTCATGTATTTGTTAAACATTATTGTAACCAAATATTCAATATGTACACACAAACATTTAGATATTGGAAATTATGCCTGAAGATGCCAATTGGTGAAAACGTTTCCATATGATAAAGAAAACAGCAACAGATTATTATATGTTAAACTATTTCTTTTGTAAAACTTAGGTAATTAGACGAAAATGCATATTTAATAGATGAAGTAAAATAGTGAATAAGTTAATTGAAGAAGTGGAAATAATAAAACTATGTAGATTTTAACAGCATGGATAAATATATAATAGGATGCGAAACTGCGGTCAGCACCATCTGGCCGTGGGGGGCTGAAATAAGATGATCAGCGCCCAACGTTGTAGGTGGTAAACGTTAGAACTACGTGTTGGGTACATTACCCCGAGTTCTCTATTTATCCGTTCGAGATATTGCTCGAGGACTCGACGAGGAGGCAAGATAGCAGACAGAAACTTGCTAATAAGTGAACATAAAATGATATTACGTGTGTGTATAAGCAGTGTATGTTAAACAGTGATGTTTATGGACGTTGTAAAAATAGTGTTGTTGAATGTATTGTAAAGTTATAGTAATATAATAAATTGAACTATCTGAGTAGTTCTTGCAGACTTTTCCATTGCGCTGTACAATAAATACCCAAAGAATACAATCCCAATTATCTAACCTTTTGCTTTATTTTTTGTTTCTGTCTGGTTATATTTTAATTGGGTAGTGTAAAACACATCGTCTCTTTTATATTCCTGTTGGCTCCGGTAAAAATTTTCAGTAGAATATGCTGTGAGGAATAAAACCGTAAAGGTTTTATTTTAAATTGGGTTAGTTTTGAATATCGATGAGGGTGGGAGGGAATACTTTCTGCACAGTTTAACATTTTAGTCACGAGGTGCGCTGCTAAATGCATGGAGTAATTACTCTTTTCGCTACTTGGTGCGCTGTTAGATGTAATAACGCCCCTCCCCCCAACAGGTGGCAGCAAGATCAATTTCTACAACAGCGCCCCTATTATGTGTTACGGGAAACTCAGTAAGTTTCGCATCCTATTATATATATTCAACCATGTTAACAGCTTATTCTTTGAATATAATACACTATTAAATTTTCAGACTATATTATTGCCTAAAGAATACTTTACTAAGAAATAAATAATAGTTTTCTCCTAAATGTGAACACTGATTTACTCGATAAGTATTATGCGTACGATTCTGATTTTACTCTCAAAATTAGAGAAACTGAGAAGGAACATTAATCAATTTGCAGCTTTTAAAAGAATTGGAATTTATTCTTACTAGTGAAATAAGTTAATAATGCTGTCGTTATTTCTCGCAATTTGGACGTCTGGCCACCCCAGGCTAAGGGACGGAACGCTACTATTCAGACCAGAGTGCTGCTTTGGAGTTAAATATCTCGTTTGAACTCGGTCGAGTGTCGCACCCTCGAGTGAGATACGATCGGTAGTGATACGCTCGTAATAAATAGAAGCGCAGTACAAGGTCATCTCACCGACATGTCTTGTCTTGTAAGGAAGGCGACAGATAAGATGCACATATGTTTTACTCACACGGTAAAAATAAGGCTTTATTTTCTGCGTTTATGACAAACGTTTAATGGAAGAGTCAATGGAACTTACCAAAGCAGGAACATGAAGTTATAAGTAAAATAATATGAAAGACTTCGATATGCAATTATTATTGCTAATTACGAGTAATAATGATTCAATATTTGATTTACCACATATATGACAAGATAGGTCCATACATAGTGTTCCGCCTATGTATTGCAACAATGTAGAAACGATTTACAATATATTATTGATAGGTATAGCAGTAGCCTAGATTAATAACAATATTAGTACAGAGATAACGTCACAGAAAATATTATAAAACGAATAATCATGCTGCACAAATGTTACAGACGCAAAGATTGATACACTAATTATTATTATTATTATTATTATTATTATTATTATTATTATTATTATTATTACTATCATCATTATTATTATTACTACAAAACTTGATACAGTTATTGCATTATCGTGATTGAGTTCTCCGTTTATAGTAATTACATTTACATCCAATTACATCTATCAGATATGGCAAAAACAAAATCACTCCTGTGTGGGGAAAAAACAAAGAAAAAAAAACGTTTACCTACAACATTTATATTACATTTTAAGGCAAGTTTTGTACTTGTACTATGGAGAGGTTAGTTAAACACTGCAAAGTTTTGAAATGATAAACATCTATGATGTTACTACACAGTTCATCACTGTAACAAGTACGAATGTCTAACGCTCGGCTTATACCGTTCGAGGATTTATCGCTTGTGACAAATTTACCCATCATGCATGTGCGCTACCTATCGGATTATGCTATGAACTACTTGGCGCTCGAGCGAAAACGTCCGATGCAGACCTCTGATTCAGACCGAGTCCGTGTGTTTTTCGTAGATGAGCCGGCGATGCGCTGTTGCCAAACTACATACATTTTCAGTCTTGTTTTGTACGAGTAATGAATCGTGCACTTCATTACAAAACGGATTGTATGTTTTATATTTAAGTTAATGTGTTCCACTGCCCCCTTCAACCTGCGCAGTCATATCACTTCCATCCTTTATACAGGGATATCATTTTATTTTTACTTCAATTTTTATTGTACCTGAGTTTTTGAATGTACTTCACTCCCACCCCTTCTACTAATGAAGTTCAACCGTCCTCCACACAGATCCAAGACCTCATATACAGTCATAGTAGGCTTACGGTCATAGTAAACAGTGCGTTCCAAAAATATGTTCCCGTTTTCCAGTGACGAAAGAGCTTTCAATATTGAATCATTTTCGCACAGGTACTGTCGTCCATTTGCCTACGTCTTATCCCGGTTTCCCCCACCGGCTTTTATTCGCCAGCTAGTGGCTGGGCTGTCTTAGCTCTTTTCTGAGAACATTAATTTCTGTTTGGAACTGGACATCTACGTAATATTACACAACTGTTTAAAATAACTTAAATAAAAGGGCCTCGTTAAGTAATTAACTGTCACGTGATTTCCTCCCTATCTACGACCCTACGACATAACCACTTGGACGGACAGTAGATAGTATGTGTGAGTAATTTTATATTTTCGGATCGAGCAGAAGTGAAGACTGAATTTACAGTACGTAAGGTACTCTTTTATAGAGTAGGTACAGAATTACTTCAACATGAGTTATAGTACGAAGAACGAAACTGGTAATTGGGATTAGGTACAATATTCTATAGTGCGATAATATGCACATTAGAACTGAAGCCTGTATGGAAATGAACGGCCACCATTTTAAAAAATGTGTTTAAATATCCATATTATCATTATTTTTCAATTTATATATTGTACGCTAATGTGCTCTAGACAGTATAATATACACTGCATAATGAATACGTCCACATGAACAGCTCAGTTCGTGAGTAAAAACACTCATTGTTAATACTGTACTGTATTTTGATAAAACAAAATCCTAATGAAAATTATCGAACTCAAAATCGCGATATTTGCTAGTTTGCGTAAATGAATGAACTACTTTTCTTCCCTCCTATACCTAGTAAAGTGATTTGTTTGTATATTACGTCATTATCATCGAACTCCAGTCTTAGAAGCGGGTGGCAAACGGCGTTGATCCAGAGGTATAGGCAAGTTAATATTAAAAATGTTAGTAAAAATAAAATGATGTCCCTGTACAAGCTTCGGCTGAAAAAATGACGCGTAATCATTGTCTACACTTCGCTTGTATCATAGAATTCGCTTTTACAGACATTATAAATTTATAGCGTAATTGTCTCCTTCCCTGAGCAGGATGCCGAAGAGCTGCTGACGCTAGGAAGATATGAGTAAGTGCACTTAAAACGATCTCACTTTCCCTCTAGCCGAACACCCATTTCTTTTTCATTAAGTTACTTACTGGTTAATTACATTAAGGACGGTCGAGAAGCTGCTTCCATGACAGAGAGTGTAGGGACAATGTTCGATCTTGACGACGTACAACACGGCTATGGGCCTGAATTCTTGTGGTAACGACGAAAGTAAAAACTTTCCAAATGTCACTTTAGCGTCATTTTGCATTTTATACATTTACATGTATCATAATTAAGCGAAATAAAGCCGCATAATATCGAAAATATTGCGCAATTAGTTGGTTTTCGCGAAATATGTCGATGTCTGAAAACAGGATCTATTTTATGATACATAAGATAAGCCTCTCTAAGTTCGCCGCATTAAGGTATAAGACACCTTTACATACAAAAAATTTTGTTTTACATAATTTTGCTATGTAAAATTTGTATACAATTGAGAATAGTACCAGAAAGAGAATGAAATGAACAGATCCCTTGAAATTATGTCTAAATTATTTATAAAATCATTTTGTTTATAATTTTGACATGCAACTTGAAACATGATAGCTCATGCAGTTTTTAAGATAGAGCCACAGTTTTTTCACTGTTTTATAGCTAAAACTATTCTTTAGTGACATAGAGCTATTTTTTTCATTTACATTAATTAAATATTATCATATATGTAACTTATACTAATATTTTATGTTGCATATATTATGTACAATTATAATTATTAACTACATTAATGTTATTTTACTCATTGTCAGGCACTAGAGGACATTTCAAGCTTCAAAATGACACCAATATCTTCTTGGTATCACCATATTTGACTGAGATATCATGTTTAAAAGAATTAAATATTATAAAATTACTATTTACAGGAAATGAGTCACAGACTTTCAGAGCCTAGAAGACTCCATCATCATATGTCGCCCCTTAAGCAGCTTCATGTCGGTCCAGTTTCAGCTTCTTTCTGCCTCTCAAATACCTCCGCCTTGTTTTAACTTCAGGTGTTTAATGTCTTTTGGCATTTTTGTCCTAATTTTCCATTGATGCAACAAATCCTTCGATGGTGCTTGTCCCAGGGTTTATGCTCATCCTCCTCAGAATTTTAATTTCTACTTTTGGACTCTTAGTAAAATGACGTACAACATCACTGACACACAAATTTACAGTTTTGTGACTAACAGTAAAAGATTATAAATTACTTCGTTATGTAAAAACGTGTTTTCAATCTAATGCTCATGCCCTGATATCTATGCATTTATTTTGGGACTAGAAAGAAGTTTATTTTACAAGCAATGCTGGATGAGGGGATTGACTGCTACGAGATCACTCCAAAAGTAATCCTCAATATTTATTTAAAAATTAAATTTTTAGCCTACAGCTTTGCTATTTTCATAGAATGTAGATACATCCTTCAGGAACAATACGTCACTTTTCCACATAATCCCCGCACCTTTCAACTGCCTTAAGCCACCTTGGAATGAGGGCCTGTATACCAGCACGATAAAAGTCTGAACCAACACGTCTGAGCTACTCTCTGGCGCCACTCACGGGAACGACTTAAATTAAATTTGAATATAAGGGGGAAGGATGTATCTATGACCTCCATAAATTGCAAAGGTTTAGAATAAAAAATAATTTTTTAAAAATGTTGTGCATTACTTTTGGAGTGATCTTCGTAGAAGTGACCGTGGCTGATGACGCAGAATTTTGGAAAATGGGACTTACTGTATCTGAAAAACCATAAGGCATAAATCGAAAATTCTTATATCAAATTAAAGGGGAGAAAATTCTCTATTAAAATAGTTATATTTTGAAAATTCTAATTTTTCATAATTTTTTGCGTTTTGTGAGTGTACATATACCTTAAGCAAATTCATGTCTGAATTGATGATGAAGTGATATTTCGAAAGTATAAAACATTGTGTTGTAATATTGATAGTAAAGAGCATCTTAAATAAAAATTTCGTAAATAATAAAATTCAAATAGTTAATTGATTAAATATTTTGATCGATCAACAGCACTAGTTATTACGTATGAAAATCACAGTAAATGACTACTTGAAATTATGAAATTGCAATAAATCTCAGAACAAGAGTAATTTACATTAAAAGCAGTAAACATTCATAGTGGCTTAATTTGGTAAAAACGAAGATTAACCTGCTCTTGACTCTATATGAAGAGGAGTCTCTAGGTTTATAATTTTCTGAAATTTGAACTTGCTCTTCACCACAGTCTACTATATACAGTCGCGAAGGTTGAGGTGATTTTCTGCAAATCTCGTGATAAAGCGCTCCAAGCGGTTAGCAACTAGAAACAATAGACTGTCCAAAGTCGACTTTGGACTGTGTCGTATTTCCATCGAATGCTAGCTCGTTGCGTATTTCACATTGATGCTTGTGAAATGTTCGTTATTGGTTGTAATGAAAATGTTAATGGCTAAAATACAATAATTGGAATAATAATATTTTACTAGAGATGTATAAAAATTAAGTCTGTTTTAATGAAATTTATTGATCACGTTTTATTTTCATTTCTGGTGGGATTATTATTGCTTAGGCCTACTCTTTTTTTCAAAGGATATGTTTTTAATTATAGCTGTTAATTTTGTTGTTATTTTTATTTGTTACTTTACTAGAAACGTAGAAAAATTCTGTTACAATAAAATTTATTGATCACGTTTTATTTCCAATTCTGGTGTGATTATTATTGCTTAACCTCATCCCACTTTGTTAACTACGTAAGCCTACACTACAAGTACCGGTACACCTAAGTTACTCCATTAATTCATATTTCCATTATTATTGTTGTAAAGGGAAATGCAAATTAATATTTATTGATTTCATCGTTAATTATCGCTATAATCTTGAATGAGTGAAGCGATTATAGTAAATTTCAGTTCGTTTTGCACAAACAAAAATAATATTAACCTATTTCTTGCAGGCATCTTCGAGTTTATGGTGGAATTTAATATACTTCATTAAAATAATAAATTAACTTTATGCATTTAATATTTCAATAATGGAAGGAAGGTGTTAATTTTTCCAAAAGAACACGACAACGAAAGTGTAACATATTTTGTCGTCTACTAGGAGAGAGATCTGCGATGATGAGGCGATAGTAGCGATCCTAGTGGTGGGCAACTACCCATGTTTGCATTTTAGTACATATTGAGCTTCGCAACTGTATATAGTAGACTGTGCTCTTCACTCTATACATCTAGAGGATTGTCTACCTTTATTATTTTCTCTACACAAAACATACCAATCCGTAAAATGCAACGTGTTCTGAAAACTGCTATATAAATTTACTATTAGCCTATTTTCTGGTTATTACGGTGAAAAATAACATCATAACCAAGTATCATGGAATTGAGTGGCACTGAAGTGTGCTTCCTAGCTCACTTGTTAGGACGAGAGTTCATTCATTTGTGACAGAGATATGGCTATGAACTAAAAGCGAACATTTTAAATCCTCTCTGTTTTAAGTGGCAACTATCAATTCGAGTTGCACAGAAATAATCTGCTGGCGTTGCTATTCATTATTACGTAGTTTGTGAAGAGTAGCGCTTATGTACCTCGAAGCTATTCAACAGCATTAAATTTAAAAGAGGTAACACTTCATTCCCGTGAGAATCTTGAAAACTATCGTGTGTAAATTCTTGACACAGTTACACTCACGCTGAAGAGTTACAAGTTTCATTTCACCTCAATTATAAGTACGACATTAATTTTTCTGGTTTATATTGCTTTTAAAATTTAAGATTCATTTGGGCTGTTCCATATGAAATCGATCAGTAAAAAACCTTGCATTATTTTTATACTCTAATTTTTTCCCTACTTATACAGGGACATCACTTTATTTTTACCAACATTTTTAACATTAACCTGGCTATACTCGGAAACACTGTTGCCCCCTTCCATTACAAGAGTTTGATGTCGCTAGTGCAATATGTAAACAAATCATTTTACTAGGTATAGGAGGAGAGAAAAGTAGTGTATCCATTTATGTTGTAGGGAAATACGATATTACGATTTTCAGTTTGATCATCACTTTTACGGAATTTATCAAAATACAGCAGAGTAGTAACATTTTTTTCAAAAACTCAACTTTTCAGGCGGCTGTGTTCATTATGTAATGTCTACTTTATTTAGCATATTAATTATTGATGTTAACATACAATATAGAGAGTGCATTTAAATTGAGGAAGTCATAAGTAAAGGGCTGTAAGTGCACTTAAGTTACTTTTGAGAAAATGGGGTTTAAATATTTAAGCTTTCGTAAAATCGGTGAAATTTTTATTTAAAATTTTAATGTGTGATGCGATTAAAATATCCCTTTGCCACTAACATTTTAGATACTTTTGCTTACACTGGATGCACTTAACTCATGTTATTACAAATGCCACTAGCATTCCTTTGCTTCTAGCCACCTCAATTCAAAAAAAGCTAATCCGAATTTTTAAACAAGTTGCTGAAAATGGTTGCCGTTCATTACAATGCAGGCTTCAATTCTTTAAGCATATTATTAAAAACATTTTGAAGCATATTCTCTGAATTTGAATTTATCGTTTCTTGAATATAATTTTTAGTACGATATTATTAATATAGGTTCTTTCTTCTATAGAAAACGCAACCATATTTCTGAAACACACTATACACTGCAGTGTTTACTTCACTGCTTGAAGACTTTGAATGCAACAGCGGCCGTAAGTTTGTGTGTCTGACGGGAGCAAGGACATTAGTGAAGGGGTGGGAGTGAAGTACATTCAGAAATGCAGGTACAATAGAAATGCAAGTAAAAATAAAATGATGTCCCTGTACAAGGTTCTGAGGGGAGTGCATTTTCAAAAATATACTATCCAAAGTCAAAAGGTTTTCCTACTATTAAGGACAAATTTATCGTATTTTATAAAAACAAGCCTCTTTCAGCGCTCAGAACTCTGGAACCATTTACTACAGAACATTGAACGAGAGCTTATTTTGAAGATGACATTTGGTAGGTTATGTTAAGAAGTAATCCTTATTTTTATTGTACACAGAGAGACAGATAATCTGATTTTACTTGCTTTTAGGCTTTTTGGCCATTTGTAAAAATGTAAAAATATATTGAGAAAAAACCTTGCATTATTAAGAGGGACTCGGCATTGTTTGATTAGTGGTACGGCAATAAGTTTCGAGGGTATTAAATAGATTATTTTCACACGCCTAGACTTGAACGGCGCAGTACCGCACGCACTGGCCGAGAGCTGAAGATAAGCGAGCGTTGGACGTCACTTTACTCCTGTGTTTATGAAAACTTGTGATAAAGCTAGCACAGCCATGCGCTGCTAGACGACACATAACGTGTTTGTCTCCTGGCCTTGCTTATCTCGGCTAACTCCCATCTCACAGTCAGCTGGTTAGTTCACGTTCGTACTATTTATTTTCTTTATTTGATATTTTCAATACTTTCTTATCAACATACCATCAGTAAAAAATATGTGTTTATTTGTACTTTCAAAGCGGAATCTAACTATATATTTTTATAATATGTGTTCCTAGCCAAAGGCATCTTAATGAGGAAAATTCTAAATTTCTACATTTCCATAAAAAGTAAGAAAATCTGTTTATATGTCAATATAAACTTTAACTACTCAGCATCAAAATAAACCATGATTTTGATCATTGGGTGAAAGGGTTTCGGAGCCACAACAGTTTAAAGTTGCTGATTTTATGAAAATACGATAAATTTAAATATTTTTAATTTAAACACTATGAAGTTCTGATGTCTCGAACTTTGCACAAAGCATTGTATCACTGTTCTCTACGTACAAAAAAAGTTTCATTGTATTTAGAAATTGTGAGGTCAATTTTCTCTATATTTCGGTCGATTTGAGATGGAATAGCTCATTTATTTAGTGCATATCTAAAGTATTTACAGAATAACAAATGTAATATATTGGTATATTGGTTTACCTTTAGTGACGTCTCTCAGACCCTTCCTGAGGACCAAGCTCTCTCCATCTTCGCGACGCCACAAGATGCGCGGTATAGGATGTCCCGTCGCACGACACACGAGCGTGGCGTTCTCACCTTCTTGCACCGTTATATCCGAGCTGGTTTCCTCGTCCATAATATCTGGCGGCACTGGAACAAAGGATAATATCTTAGTTCGTTCTTCATTCGACACTTTAGAACAGGCATGTCAGAAATCAGACACTGAATGTGCAGTGTATGTGCGCGGAACGCCGGTCTGTGCAGATTGCGTCATTCACGTGTTGCTCTTACCAGTTCTTAGCGGGAGGGATGTACAAGAACCTATTCTGCGCTTCTAGTGTTCAATTAAATTGACATTCGGACATTATAAACATACTTAGCAGAAGGAAAAAAACACAATTATTGTCAGTGTCTATATTTGACAATAATTGTAACACAAGAAACAATAGACTTACTCAGTTACAATTCACAATGCAGTCGTTTGTAAAGAATCATTTATTTACATGATTTGTATACAGTATTTGAAGAAAATATAAATATTGCAGTAATTTCGCAACAACAAAGAACGAACACAGTATTTCATTTTACGTAGTAGGTACCGATTATTTCAAAGTAATACTCTTTAATTGTTCCTCAAGCATTATTGGGACCATTTGTGCAGCAATGTTAAAGAAAATATTTTACTCCCAATTACATGCAATAGGACATTGTGAGGCTTTACACTGGAATCATTTTCTTGCTGTATGTTAATATAAATTCACATTAGTATTAATAAACTGGATAAATTAAGCTTCAATTTAAATTTATATATATAGTTTATTTGGAAAACGTTGAGAGCAAGTATCAGCAAGTTGGGAGCGTTACTGAATTGAGTTAAAAGAGTACTTCACAAGCTGTGAAGCGAGGACATTTTCTTTATGTCAGGTTTAAAGATTTGTTAACGTAAGTACAGGGACATCATTTTATTTTTACTTCAATTTTTATTGTATATGAGTTTTTGAATGTACTTCACTCCCACCCCTTCTACTAAGGAATTTCCAACTCCACACAGAACCAAGACCGCAGATAGTAAGCAGTACTGAGTTACTGAGTATAGTACGTTCCAGAAATATGTTCGCGTTTTCCAGTGACGAAAGAGCTTTCAATATTGAATCGTATTTTCGCACAGGTACTCTCCGTTTGCCTACGTCGCATCCCGATTTCCCCCACCTGCTTCTGCTCGCCCCTCTGTAATAGCTGGGCTGTCTTAACTCTTTTCTGAAAACATTAATTTCTCTTAGGAATTGGAAGTTTACATAATATTACACAGCTGTTTAATTTAACTTATATGAAAGGGCCTCGTTAAGTAATTAACTGTCACGTGAATTCCTCCCTTTCTACAATCCTGCGGTATAACCACTTGGACGGACAGTAGATAGCATGTCTGAGTAATTTTATATTTTCGGGTCGGGCAGAAGTGAAGATTGAATTTACAGTACGTAGAGTAGGTACAGAATTGTTTCAACATGAGTTACTAGTACGAAGGACGAAACTGGCAATTGGAATTAGATGCAATAGTCTATAGTGCGATAATATGCACAAAAGAACTGAAGCCTGTATCGAAATGAACGGCCACCATTTTCAAAATTGTGTTTAAATATTCATATTATGATTATTTTTCAATTTAACTTCTTTCTCTATATTGTACGCTAATGTGCTGGAGACAAAATACACTGCATAATGAATACGTTCGCATGGATAACTCACTTCGTGAGTAAAAACTCTTATTCTTAATACAGTACTGTACTTTGATTAAAGAAAAACCTAATGAAAATTATCAAACTCAAAATCGCGATATTTCCTAGTTTACGTAAATGGATGAACTACTTTTCTTCCATCCTATACCTAGTAGAGTGATTTGTGTTTTACGCCAGTATCATCGAACTCCAGTCTTGGAGGGGGGAGCAAGCGGTGTTTCCGGTTCTCTAAAGGTATAGACAGGTTAATATTAAAAATGTTACTAAAAATAAAATGATGTCCCTGTATATTAAGATAATATAGTAACGTGAGATGGAAAATTCGCCATTATGTATTATTTTTCTAGAAAATTTTTCCGCCTTACAAATAGTTGCTTTCTTCCTTCCCTTACAACCTCAAGACCCTCACATGTATTCTTCACTCAATATTCTCATCTCTTATCAGCTTATCAAATAAAAGTTGTAAGTCGTCTAACGATTGATGGATGTGTTAGTACAGACTCCAAAACAACATCATTGTTATGTTTGTCTTGCCGTGAGAGTATTAATTAAGAAATAAGAGCTGGCGAATATCATATTTTGAGAACTTTACTAATATGATTTAAATTCTCACATCACTATTAGGTCCACATGATATGATGAAAGCCTTTCATTTTAAAATAATTACTGTTGGCTGAGGAAAACATCATAACAGTTATGTTATGTGATCCGTGATTTCTCTTCTTCGTTATATCTGTGGACTCCTCACTTTATTTTTCATAACGCATTCACAATCACAGCTCAATGAGCACCCGTACTGATCTGTGTTACTGAAACCAAAGCTGATCTGCTACTGCAGGTAATGTACAGCCCTGTCGCGTTCCCCTCCAAGCCGATTCGCTCCCTCCAGGTAGGGGAATAGGAACTGCACATTGCACAGAGACCAGTGCACGATGTGCGCGACTGCACAATGTGCAGAGTTTTGGCATGCCTGCTTTAGAAAATTTGTAAAGAGAATTAATCGTAATTGTATTTTTTTAAATGCTTAAGCTGCGTTGCGGGTGTTTCAAATAACAAACTCTTAGTCCAATCAATTGCATAGCAAAGCAGTTAACTTTTTTTTAAGTATTCCCCAATAAAAAAGTTATTTAGAGACAATAGGACGATAATAAGAAGAGATGCTGGATTACGAATGACAGAATTAACAATAGTAATACACGTTACAAGAGCGGTATGTTGACGTTTTCATGGTCGAGGAAAAGATTGAAAAAGCGAAACGTAGTTGAGCTTTTTTAATTTCCGAGAACATGAAAACAAACATACCGCTCGTGTATCGTAAATTATTTTGTGCGAAGATCGTTTATTACATACCTGAAAGACGAATTTCTAATTAGTTGCAATGAAATCTCCATGTTGGTTTCTGTTTAATGACGCCAACTTCGGAACACCAAAATATCTTTCTTGCTATAAAATGTTTTCTGTGTTTACTATACTCCAGCAGGCCGTGATATACGTTTGTCTTTTTTTCCCCCCAGTCTATAAATGCAAACTTAAAACAAACGGTAAGGTTATGTAATGATTTATTTTTCATTTTAATATTTTAACAATATTATTTATATAACATATTGCAGTAATAACATCGGCATCTGGAATCTTGTTGATTTTTTCACGGCTTCCTTAATGTTACTTGTATCAGGAATGCAAGAAGTTTCGTGGAGTAGTAGACTTTACTTAATTTTTGCAAATATTTAAAAACAATAATTAACATTGCAATTTAGGTGAAATTGCAGTGGTAAGTTTCCAATTTATAATTATTACTATATTAAACGTCTCTAAAAATAATATGTTAAAAGCCTAAAGCAGTAAAATGAATGTCGCGCTTAAGCGGTAAGAAGAGGGAAATTGTTATGTGTGTTACGTTGGGAATACTGAATGTGGTATTTCACACTTACCGCGTATTGGTTTTGTGCGGAAAACAAGCAAATATGCACGATCTCGCACAAACATATGTGAAGAAATACCCGCTCCATAACACATTCGATTATCAGAAATTTATCTGAATAAATTTAACTTTGAGAATGGAAATAGTGTTGTCACTTCAGATCAATATACTGTAGACCTGTTAATTCTGCCACAGAAGACAGTGATATTATGTTAGTCACACAGAGAATGAAATTCATGACCGTGAAAAAAAAAATCATTTGAAAGCAACATCATGTAGGTAAGTAGCAAAATTTGATTTGTTATATTGACTTATTTCAACGTTACAAGAGCTTTTTTTTTTGTTAAAATGTATAGCCTATATGATAACGTTATGCAATTTGTGTTACTTTGTTTTGTGTGTTTTTGGAAAATATAATTTCAATTAATGCTCCACCATAAATGTTGTAACTAAAACCTTGTGCATCCCTCGTGTTCATCGTATGACTCGTCCTCTCCCACACGTTACCTGCACTTTGTTTACGTTTTCACTGGCTAAAGAGACGCTATACTGTATATATGTTCATTCTCGACCATGCCAAACTGTAGTAATTATACACCTGGTAGCAGTCCTTTAATGCATGTCATTAAAGTACACCTACTCATTAAAGTACAGGTGTTCAGCCAATGACAACTCTGCTTACAGGTGTTCAGCCAATGACAAATCAGCTTTGTATCGTTATAAAACCGCAAGTATCGATTATTCTCGGATATGCAATCGAAAGAGAATTAGCGAAAAGTCACGGAGGCTGGAAATCGAATACTGTCGCAGAAGGTTATGTTCTGTTACTATAATAATTAGCGTTAATTGTAAATAATATTCAAACAAATTCAATTTGTCATCTCGTTTTTCAGTGTCGAATTCAATAATCAAGGTTATATCAAGTTTAACGGGATTACATCAAGGTCAATGACATTATTGTTCCTCGGAAAAAATCAATACTTTCGCGTCTGCGCACATCTCACAATTCACGACCTAGAACAAGGTCACTTCCGATCTTGTCAGATACAAATAAAATGTATACATATGAATAATTTCAAGTTAGAAATATGGTCGAGCATAAAAAGTCGTATGAAACTCGCCTATAATGGTAATTAAGAAGCTCGTATGAAAATTATGAAACTCGCTTGCGCTCGTTTCATAAACATCCATACTCGCTTGTTAATTACTATCATTATAGGCTCGTTGCATAATGTACTAATATTGGTCATATAAATTATGTGACAGCAGTGTTATTCAAGATCCTCCAGTCCACACCTGTGGAGTAACGGTCAGCGCGTCTGGCTGCGAAACCAGATGGCCCGGGTTCGAATCCCGGTCGGGGCAAGTTACCTGGCTGAGGTTTTTTCCGGGGTTTTCCCTCAACCCAATACGAGCAAATGCTGGGTAACTTTCGGTGTTGGACCCCGGACTCATTTCACCGGTATTATCACCTTCATATCATTCAGACGCTAAATAACCTAGATGTTGATACAGCGTCGTAAAATAACCCAATAAAATAAAAAAAGATCCCCCATTGAATAAAAATGTGTGTGATTATGTCGATATATTTCTTTCGGAGTTTTAAAGGCGTTTCCAAATGAAAGCCGAAAGCTTCGAGCGGTAAGTTACTCGTTCTACGGAAGGAGATCGAACCCAGTAGGTGATGTCTATCCTCCTACACTCGTCAGACCCGGGCAGAAGCAGTAGCGACATGGAAGGGTGGTAAAAATGATGGAAGAGGAGGAAGAAACGTTTTTGTAGCAATAACAGCAGCGGAGAACTCCAAGGCAAGAAGTGAAATGTGAAGGAGCAAACATACGTAAGAGAGGGCCAGAGACATTATTTTTAAACCTTACATTCTGCTTATGAAAGTTCACAACAGATGGTCTGGAAGTATGATTTTCTAAAATTATGTATCTTTTTGAAGAAAGTAATCCTTAGTCTTACTTAATATATGTTTCCGAAACCTACTCGCTTACATCAGGCTTACTTCTAATTGGAATTCACACCGGTCTGCAAGTGATAAAGGTTCAGTCACCAAAAACCTATTTTTTCCTCAGGTATATGATCGACTGAAATGCAAAATTTACTCTCCAAACTTTATTAGTACACAATTTATATCAGATCATGGTAAATTTGGAGCTTATTTTGAACGATTCAAAATTAAGACTGGAGAAGAATCGATGTGCTCGTGTGGAGATATTCAGTCGGTTGAACATCTACTGTTTGAATGTCCTATATTTTACATGCAAAGACAATACCTTACTGCCCATGCTCTAAACTGTAAAATAACCTATGAGCAACCAATATGCACTGTCTTTCAAAAGCACTGTTGCTACAAACGCTTCGTCAAATTCATACATCTTATATATTCAAGGTTATAATTTCATCTTTATCATCATGATAATCCAAAACATGTATTAGACTAGATGGTCTGTTAAGGTCTCACGTCAGTCCAACTCTTAGCAGGGCGACCAACAAATTTTCTTTCACGAGGAGCGTCCTGCAGGATTTGTTTCGGTATCAGTGTTCTATCCATCCTTTTGAAATGATAAACATATTGTAATATTGATTCGACTTTGAGTTATTTCAGGATATCATTATTTCTTTCGCGGTTCCATTTTGTGTCTCATGAAGTCCATCTCGGCAGCGATTAAAACTGTCGGGCAAGAGATTTTAAAATTGCGATTCGTGTATAACTCTAAATAAATGATGGTTTTTAAAATTGTATTTATTATGCATTATGTTTTTTTATAAATTTGGTAAATTTATTTTGTATATCAAAGTTATGTGTAAATGATAATGAATGTCAAAGGTATTTAATATTGTTCATTCTTTCCAATTATCTGTTACTGAGGTACATCTTGCTGTGTGTATATATATATATATATATATATATATATATATATATATATATATATATATATGTGTGTGTGTGTGTGTGTGTGTGAGTGTATGTATGTATGCATGTGTATATTTATAAATATATGTCTACATGTTATTATATTATGTCTACAAATGTACATATATTAGCGAAATGTCCTGATATGATCTACAAGTTCAACATGTCTATTCATGTTAAATTCTCTAGGTATTTCGATTATAATTTCAAGCCTTCAATCAAATTAATGTTTACCCACCGTATGTATCTATATGTTATGTCTCTACATAAGTAAGTAAGTAAGTAAGTAAGTAAGTAAGTAAGTAAGTAAGTAAGTAAGTAAGTAAGTAAGTAAGTAAGTAAGTAAGTAAGTAAGTAAGTAAGTAAGTAAGTAAGTAAGTAAGTAAGTAAGTAAGTAAGTAAGTAAGTAAGTAAGTAAGTAAGTAAGTAAGTAAGTAAGTAAGTAAGTAAGTAAGTAAGTAAGTAAGTAAGTAAGTAAGTAAGTAAGTAAGTAAGTAAGTAAGTAAGTAAGTAAGTAAGTAAGTAAGTAAGTAAGTAAGTAAGTAAGTAAGTAAGTAAGTATGTATGTATGTATGTATGTATGTATGTATGTATGTATGTATGTATGTATGTGTATATTAGCGAAGTGTTATAATATTATCTATAAGTGCAACATGTCTATTCATGTTAAATTCTCTATGTTTTTCGATTTAATTTCAAGGCCTTAATCTAATTAATTTATATATCTTTTACGCTTACAAGTGTATATTTATTGTATGGTAGTCTGTAAGTTACAATTTGTTATGATTAGTTTAAAATATAACCCTAATATACTATATGTAAAATAGGGTTTATAAATATGGAATAAATGCTACTACATCACGCTAGCATTTCTCCGTAACTTTGTGTTAGGATGGTGATCTTTTGTGTTTAGTTCCTTCGACAGTCCGAGTTTTTTTTTTTTTTGTAAAATTACCTTTCGTTTCGTGTTATTTATTTCTTTAATTTATAAAATACAGTTCACTACATCTAACGTATTTAAATAGTAAACTTTAATGTCATCTTTAATATGAAGAACGTAAAAACGGTAATTAGTAGGATGCGGGTTTGGGATACCTTCACGGCGGCAATAGGTTGATGCACAACGGAGCTTAGACATGTGACGTTATTCTCGTAGGTACATTCGGTTAAGAACGCAAAATGACCTGTCAGCCGCCCCGTTGCGCGCTGCAGGAACCGAACCTAAGCCAGCAGAGTACTGTGGGCAGTCATAGTGAACAGTTGTCTGGCGTTAGTGTCGAGGTTGTCTGTCACAGTGTTTACGTGTATACTAGAGCGTCTCGTTTAGGCACAGTGAAAACGTAAACAAAGTGCAGGTAACGTGTGGGAGAAGGGAGGTCGAGCTGTACGATAAACACGAGGGATGCACAAGGTTTTAGTTACAATTAATTATACAGGGACATCATTTTATTTTTAGTTCAATTTTTACTGTACCTGATTTTTTTAATGTACTTCACTCCCACTCCTTCTACTAGTAAACTTCCAACCGTTCACAATACAGAGCCGAGGGCGCGTAAGCAGTACTGAGTTACTGAGTATAGTACGTTCCAGAAATATGTTCGCGTTTTCCAGTGACGAAAGAGCTTTCAATATTGAATCATATTTTCGCACAGGTACTGTCGTCCGTTTGCATACGTCGCATCCCGGTTTCCCCCACCTGCTTGTGTTCGCTCCTCTGTAAAGTCTAGTAGCTGGGCTGTCTTAGCTCTTTTCTGAAAACATTAATTTCTGTTAGGAATTGGACGTCTACGTAATATTACACAAGTATTTAAAATAACTTAAATAAAAGGGTCTCGTTAAGTAATTAACTGTCACGTGATTCCCTCCCCCCTTTCTGCGACCCTGCGACAAAACCACTTGAACGAACAGTAGATAGCATTTCTGAATAATTTTATCTTTTCGGATCGGGCAGAAGTGAAGATTGAATTTACAGTACGTAAGGTACTCTTTTATAGAATAGGTATAGAATTATTTCAACATGAGTTACTCGTACGAAAGAACTGAAGCCTGTATCGAAATGAACGGCCACCATTTTCAAAAATGTGTTTAAATATCCATATTATGATTATTTTTCAATTTAACTTCGTTCTCTATATTGTACGCTAATATGCTGTAGACAGTATAATATACACTGCATAATGAATACGTTCGCATGGATAGCTCAGTTCGTGAGTAAAAACACTAAGTGTTAATACTGTATTGTATTTTGATTAAACAAAAATCGTAATGAAAATTATGAAACTCAAAATTGCGATATTTCCTAGTTTACGTAAATGGATGAACTACTTTTCTTCCCTCCTATACCTACTCCAGTCATGGAAGGGGTAGCAAACGGTGTTTCCTGTTTCAATCATTAATAGAAAGGTATAGCCAGATTAATATTAAAAATGTTAGTAAAAATAAAATGATGTCCCTGTATTAATTGACATTATATTTTCAAAAAACACACAAAATAAAAGAACACAAATTGCATAACATCATATACACTTTTTAAAGAACACGCAATTGTAATGTTGAAATAATTCAATATAACAAATCAAATTTCGCTACTATGATGTTGTTTTCAAGCAGCTTTTTTACGGTCATGAATTTCATTCTCTATATCACTAACATAATATCACCGTCTTCTGTACTGTACCTGAATAAATTGAACTTTGAGAAAGGATAATTATTATGTTTAGGAAATAGTGTTGTCCAGGGGCGGCTTTCGAAGAGGGGCTGCGGAGCTGCAGCACCCCCAGACATTTGTGTCTCTTGTCTCGTTTTATGTTGTGAAAAACATTTATTATACAGTCTCTATTTAGCGGCTCGAATTTTTTAAAACATTTCGCTCTCAATGACATGGCACGCAATCGTTAGTGAAGTCATTTCCACCCCTGGTGCTGCCAGAGCGACACCAGAGACAAAGACTATAAGGTGAAGCCACTTCCTCCCCCTGCTGCACCTTGCCATGAATCCAGAGTTTCCAGGCGCTGCAAAATTTGCAGCAGTTTGTCAGTAGCGCGCAGTTTTAAATACATTTTCTTTAATGTTGTGAGTATAACAAGTGCAACAATGTTTAATTCTGTACAATATTTACAGTCTATTCAGTTCAGTACCTTAACAATTCAGGAGAAATGTGAAATTAAGTGCCCATCATAATGGAAAGAGGCTAAACAAAATACAAAGGCTCGCATATTTTTTGATAATTTATCCTGTATCCCTGCTTTCTTCTCTCGATCTGTATTAGATTAATGTGTTTCAAAGACAATTCCATCAGCTGGGGCAACAAGATGGAGTTTTAAAATAAGAACAGTAAATGTTGATCATGAGAAGAAGGAGCCATTGCTAGAATGTTTTCAAACCATAATGGAATCTGAAACATCTAACAACATCACAATAAATGAGGCAAGCGCCCTGGTGCGTACTCTTGAAGATCCTGAATTCAATTTCTGGCTGTTTTTTTTTTTTAATTTATTGATGTATCATGTAGATACAGTATATTATACAACCAACTACAACATCGCCAACTAGATATTTCTAAGGTTAAAATCTGCATATAAAAAATTAAATTATGGTAAATTTAACGACACTCGCAACTGCAGGGATTATATCAGCGTCGCCGGTGTGCCGGAATTTTGTCCCGCAGGATTCTTTTAAATGCCAGTAAATCTACTAACATGAGCCTGCCTCATTTAAACACAACTTACAAGATAAGGCGCATGGAACTAAGCTTTAAATAAAGTAAGTTGCTTGGTTTATTTTTGTATGCAGCCCCCCCTTAATTCAATACCCACGAGCCGCCACTGGTGTTGTCACTTCAGACCAATATACTGTAGTTTTGTTAATTCGGCCACAGAAGACGGTGATATATTGTTAGTCATACAGAGAATGAAATTTATGACCGTATAGGGCCTAAGTACCAAATTTTATTTGTTATATTGAATTACTTCAACATTACAATTGCTTGTTTGTTAAAATGTGTGTATGATAAAGTTATGCAATTTGTGTTATTTTGTTTTGTGTGTTTTTGGAAAATATAATTTCAGTTAATGCTCCGCCATAAATGTTGTAACTAAAACCTTGTGCATCCCTCGTGTTTATCGTACGGCTCGTCCTCCCCCACACGTTACCTGCACTTTGTTTACATTTTCACTGTGCCTAAACGAAACGCTCTACTGTGTTTGGTAACGTGTACAAGTGCAATGTCGAAACACCAGCCGTATTATTTGCATTCACAATTGACATCCTGTGATGTTGAACGGTCGTTCTCAAAATATGAAACTGTTTGAGTGATCGCTGCAGGACGTTTCAGTTCGCAAATCTTCGGATGTATTTTGTTGTTCATTGTAATACCGGCAACGAACCCGAAGAAGACTGAACCTTGCATGTATAAGGTATGTATTCATGTACTTTATTTTCAATCATAACCAGACTGTACTACCTTTGTTTATGTCCGCAGTGTGTGCCCAGTACCTAGTGTTCAATAGCTATAGTCAATGCTTGCGTACATTGATTGCTGAAGTATCCCGGTTCCACCGTCTAGTAATCAGTGGCGTAGCGTCAATGTAAGCTAAAAAGCTCAGCTTCCCCAGTTAATAATAATTTCATAATAAACCTGCAGTTTATGAAGAAAATTATTTATTAATTTTAATAGAATTTATATTTACGCATTAAATATTGTGATGCAGCAGCTCAGGATGATTTGTGATGCAGCAGTAAACAAGAAGCCTGCACACACCAGCTTCCAAGCAGACCGGTTTCCTCTGTGTAATCCACCCCGCAGATTTTCCATCCCTTCCTAAGCTACCCTAGTCGCAAGGCTCGCAAGAAGCTAGCTTCAACATTTAAAATAAGTAGTTTCCGCGTTATCCCTTTTCGTCAGTTGTGTTCAGTTGAAGTGTTAGTGTGCATTGTGGCTAATATAATAAATAATGAGCGAAATAACAGTTCCTGACACTAATTTACTTGAATTTTTTTAGGGCAATTGTATTATCAAAACTGACTTACGAACAAAAGTGTGATTTAAAAAACAAATGACCGACTCCCTTCCTGTGAATGAAGGACACAACCAAAAGACAGACGCATACTTACGTAATGATACTAATATTGTGATTTCTCTAAGTATGACAGGGAGTGAGCTAATGTTATACGTATACGTGTCTATTTGTTAGAGGTATGTGTAAACCGTGAAATCATATTTTATTACGTATCATTTGAGGTCATGCCTTATCGGTGTTACTTACGATGTTCCAACCAATCTTCGACTGCTGGCTTGAAATTGACTACTATTTATTTTGAGACTGTATTTTTGTAATACGTTTTCTCATATTGCATGAAAGGCAACTTGAGTTAGCTTCCCCTGCTCAAAATTTCATGCTACGCCACTGCTAGTAATCAGTAATACTATAACCAATTAAATCACATTGCATCTTTTGGGAAGTATGTGAAAATATTTTTCATTCAGAGGCGGACTAGGACAGATCTGTACATGATTTGTTTGCTCAGAATGTCTTCGGAAATTAGCTTCGTAAGTGGCGGTAAATCCTCGTGAATCACCCTGTATGTGTGCATATATACAGAGTTAGTTAAAAGTCCCGCACCACCTAAATAACTTTTGAAGCATGTGGTTCAGTGACATGAAACTTGGTATGTGAAGATACCACATACTAATGGTATTACCGAGTTTTTTCTACTTCCGGTTTAACCGGAAGTAACTCCAACTCTCTTATTTTAAAAGGAACACACAATATATTTTTTCTTTTTGAGTAAAGCTCATTAAGAGCTTTTCAAAAAGTACACACACTTGATACTTCTGTACAAATTCAGTGTTGCTAAGTCAAGAAAACAGAAAAGTGTATCGAATATTAAAATAATAAATGCACTACCTGGATAACTTTTGAAGCGTACGGTTCAGTGATATGAAACTTGGTATGTGGGGATAACCATATGCTAAGAACTCAATAATGGCATTACCGAGTTTTTTCTACTTCCGGTTTAACCAAAAGTAACTCCAACTCTGTTATTTTAAATGGACCACCCAATATATTTTTTTATTTTGAATAAAGCTCATTAAGAGCTTTTCAGAAACTACCCACACCTGATACTTCTGTACAAATTCAGTGTTGCTAAATAAAAATGGAAGTGGTGCAAGATATTCCTAAAGCCTGGTTAAATCATTCCTGAAATTGTTTCTATGATCGAGTGACACATTGTAAAGCAGCTGAGGGCTACCAATTTGAACACATAATTTAGAAGGTGAGCTAGCTTCGTTTTGGTTTTCTTAAGGAAGGAGTATTTCATTATTTGAATATTCGATACACTTTTCTATTTTCTTGACTTAGCAACACTGAATTTGTACAGAAGTATCGAGTGTGGGTACTTTTTGAAAAGCTCTTAAATAGCACTATTAAAAATATATATATATATATATATATATATATATATATATATATTGGGTGTCCCATTAAAAATAACAGAGTTTGAGTTACTTCCGGTTAAACCGGAAGTAGAAAAAACTGGGTAATATCATTATCGAGTTCTTAGTATATGGTTATCCTCACTTACCAAGTTTCATATCACTGAACAGTAAGCTTCAAAAGTTATTTAGGTGGTGCGGGACTTTTAACTATCCTGTATATATATTATGGGAGGTAAGGAGGTTTTACTAGTCGCGGACGAGTTTGTAATTACGTAGTCGAGAATAGTTAATTCTTCTTAACTAACAAAATGCATTTAATGTTTTTCCCACACCTACGTTTTATGTAATAAAAATATATTTCTTCATTTTTCATTATTTAATACCACAACTGTTGGGAGGATCGTTAAATTTTGAGATTTTTTTTTTTTGTTGCTAAGCAACTGTAGAGCGCAACATATTTCCAATTACTTTCCTATAGAAGCAATGTGACTTACGTCCCGTCGTCAGTAGTAACTAACATTACCCGATAATAGTTATTTATGGTACTTGTGAGGTAAGTGCATCTTTATTGCACGAGTGGAAAGATTTAAGCACGAGGCGTCAGCCGAGTGCTTAAATTACACGAGTGCAATAAAGATCACGCTCACAAGTACCATACGTAATTTTATCCATGACCATAACGAAAAATTCTGTTTTATAAAAGAAAATATGTTGAAAATAAGTCCTCATGTAATCACATACCATGGCATGGATTTTAGAATCAATACGTTACTAGGTAGGTCATGATGTAGGAGGCCATGATTAGTAAAGAATGGTATCTAAGGCGTTGGATAAATAACAAATTATAATTAATTATATAATTTTAATATATATTTTATCACTTTAAACGTGTATTTTCATCTTTTTTGAAGTTTCAGGGATTATTTAGAAGTGTTCACGTAACTAATGTGATTAAAATAATTTCACATTTTACTTCTGTAAACTTAAGAGGAATATTAAAACTTAATTAATCATCGTGTCTGTTTAGCTCAGTTGGCTAACGCGTGTTGTTTTCAAATCCTATAAACCCAACTTCGTAGGTTCAAGTCTCCTCGCATCCCAAAAGGTAAATTATTACAAAATTTTAAAAAAGATGTATATTAGTTATGGATGTAATGTACAAATTACGATGTAGCAGATAGAGAAAAGGGAAGGAGATTGAGTGTGTATATTTAAAGAAATGGTAATAAAGAAGTAGAGGTAGTGACATCTAGTAACTAATATATTAACTTCTTGAGTAATAGTTGAATGGAAAAGTATACGTGTGTGGCCGGGTACTAGGAAAATGCTAATGAACTGTGAGATAAAGTTCAAACTGTGAGGTAAAGTCTTTATCTCACTAGTGCAATAAAGTAATGTTGAATAAAAACCTACTTTACAAACGCAAAAGTATTTAGTAAAGGCATGTTTTTCGTTATGGTCATGGATAAAACTTATTTACTTCTCGAAAAACAAACTAATAACAGCATACTTACGTCAGTGGGAGTGGAAAAACAATTAATATGCTTTACATTATCTATTTTCATAATTACTCGTATTTACTTGATTCATTCTGAGTTTAGTAGTATTATATTTGGTATTACGTACACACGTAAATATGTATCTCACGCTGTCTCGTTGATATATTAAAATTCAGTTTATTTTATGCTGTTGATTTTGTGCAGACGTGTGAATATGACATGTGAGTGGAACAAACAAAAAGTAATATTCTGACTACACGGTAATTACAGAAATTCCACTAACAGTGTTTACACATACGTAATGCAAAATTAAAAAAAAAAAAAAGGAAATAAAAACCAATTCTAACTAAATGCTATTACTCTGTTCCCACGGTGAAAGGTAAATTAACTTTTCAGAATCAACAAACTGTGTAATACTAGAGGTGTTGTCTTTCTATTTTCTCTACCTAAAATGCTGTAGCAGTCCACGTTTGAAATTAAATTTTGTTATAATGGACTTCGCAGATTTTTATTCTTAAATAATTAAATCTCAAACAGTAAACATATCTATACCAATAATAATAATCAGTAGCCGAAACTTTTCTGTTAATTTTCGATTTTCCAAAAATAATTGGTCCTAACATGTATAATTAACCATCCTGAAACCGAAAATCGCTTTTTTGAAATTTTTGTTTGTATGTCTGTCTGGATGTTTGTTACCTTTTCACGCGATAATGGCTGAACCGATTTATATGAACATTGGAATATAAATTAAGTTCGTTGTAACTTGGATTTTAGGCTATATGGCATTCAAAATAGTTTATTGAAAACGGGGGTTATAAGGTTGCCTGAATTAAATAAATCGAAATATCTCCCTTATTGTTGATTTTCGTGGAAAATGTTACATAAAAAAAGTTTCTTTAAAAATGATTTACGATAAGTTTTATTCCACGAAAAAGTTTGATAGAACTGATATTTAATGAGATAAATGAGTTTTAAAATTAAAATAACGATGTCACCTATTGGCGTGCAATGAAATAGAAACAAATCACTTCGTCTATAAGGGGCCTTGGACAACAACAATCGAAAGCTATTAAACATAGCCTACAGAGAATGTTTCTGTGTTTGTATGAAGTAATATCGGAATCTAAATTAACCGATTTGTATAATTAATTATTATTTCACAATTGGAAAGTGTAGTTTCTCTAGATGGACATAATGCTATAATGATATTACAGTAAATTCTGAGTGAATCGAGGACAGGTAAGATTAAAATAGCTTATTATGCACAGAAAATTTGATAGAAAGAAGTATAATTGCATATCACTATATATATGCTGTATCACTATTTAAGTTATTTGAAGGGTTCAGAACCATGGTGGGCCAAGCGCCATTTACTGAATACGTAGAAAACAACAAGGGTTAAAATTAAGTTATTACCATAATTCAATGGAAACCTATAACAAGTAATATAAAGTATACACATTAAAACTAAATGATATGTCAATCTTCCTTAAACTATGGTTGCATGTAATAAAAATTAAGAAACATGTTAAAGGAATTGTCATTGCACCAAATGAGTTGTCTCTGGATCAAAATGATCGCATTTTAATTTTTTTAATAATTTAAATTAAGTAACATATTAAACGATTTATCCTTCTATCAAACACGAATGTTCTCTGGATCAAATGTCCTATTTTAATTATGTAATTAGTTGATATTTATTTCTAACGGGTGCAGCGGAGCGCACGGGTACGGCTAGTTTACAATTATTAGAAAGAGAGATTGCGATAATCATCAACATTTTATTTAGCACTTTTATTGTAAATCCAGTTTTGATTGAATTCTTTATTCCGTTTCCTTATTTCTACTGATCTGCCTGTCTGTCTGTCGACAGAAATATAATTATATGCTTTACTATTATTTGGATTTTATTAACAATGAATACCTGAAATTTAATTGGGAGCTGGATGCAATAACAGCTTAAGTTGAAAAACTATGATGTGAGAAAAATAATGTCAAATTTTTAGAATGTAGAAATTTTATATAGAGCAGGTCTGCAGAATTCGTAAGTAGAGGATATATGACGTCAGCCTCACTCCACTTCTATTGGGGATGATCGACTTCCGTGTAGAGATATTTTCATTCTCTGGCCGTCAAAGGTCCATCAGTGGCGGCATGTAATTTTCAAAAAGGATTGTAAGAAATTCATTGTTTTTATAATGCGTTATCCCATTTCAATGTTTACAATTATGCTAGATTTCCTGTCGGTAGTTTCTTTGAGATTTCTTTGCACCTAACCTGTTTTAGATTTTCGAAAACTTTCCTCCTATCGTCACCTACGAAAACATAAATTTAGAGTATTTAAGTAATGAACCTTGAAAGTCACTCTTAATTCCAATCCAAAATGAACACAATGAGTGACGTCCTTAATTTTACAGTATATAAATAAATAATCAATATACAGTTGAACTTACTCGAAAGTTTGTGCATTCCATAATTCTTAATATGGGCTTTGTTAAAATGTGGTTTAATATTGGAATGACGAGTAGAAATAAATTGGATGGGACACAGTAAACAAGCAATTCTTTCGTCTTCAACAACAAAATAATTCATATTTCCATTTCCTTTGGAAGTAGAATTTGTTCACGGGTTTTGATTTTGCCATGTTCCAGTTCTCTTTAAACTGCAGTACGCGTATTGTGTATTTCTTTATCTATTTATTTATTTATTTATATTTATTTATATATTTATTTATTTGGCTCGAGTGCGTTACAATGTTGAATGGCAGGATTGACATCCGGTCATAAAGCTATCACTCACTTATCAACGTACAATTTATTTATTGTTCTACTTAGTAGTAAAACCAGTTAAGACCAGTAATACAAGTTTCGTAAAAACGGGAATTAAAACTTTATTAATGCACGAAAAATCATAATAAATTATTCAAATAAAGTAATTGGTTTGTTGCCTGCATACAACATTTCGGACTTATTTTATTTTAGTAGAAACAGAGCAAGGAAAAACAAGTCGGAGACTGTACTTAACTTATTTTACACAAAAGTGCACTTAATCGGCTTTGCTAGTAATAGGACGATATGTACATAGGTAGACCTTCTTACATTATATGGACACATACATTTTAAAACTTATTCTACATGTCTTTTAATTTATTTATTTCCCTTCATTCATTTTTCTCTTACTTCCTAAAGGTATGTTCCTAAGGATTTTATTATCTGTTCATCTGTAATTCTTGATAGCGTATTGTATACCTGCCGCCGCGAGAATAAATGTTGATGCAGTCGAGCGTGACTAGAATGCCATGACCGCACTGGTAGAAAAGGTGGGTGGGGTAAGAATGGGTAGTAAGGCAGTCGCTCTGAGGAGCTACAGTTCTTCAGGTCTGATGCGAGAGGTAGTAATTATCAATACCTTAAAAACAAAATTTGCATACTTATTGTTCAGATAGCAACAGTATATTTCTACTACAACAAAAAGGAGTAATTACAATAATAGTAGGTCCGAAATCCAAGGAATCGTGTAGGGATTTTCAAACAACTACAAAAAGTGACCATGGCTTGCCAATATAAATGTTTTCATTTATAAACTTCCTCCTATATAGCCCTAATCGTGAAAATGACTTCCATACTCCATCTGCAAATTTATCGTGCTATCAAAAAGGAGTGTGTTATATGTCAGTAATGAAATTTAATATCCTCCATATGTATAGAAAGGTGAAATTCATAACATAAGATTATTTAGGGCCAAATTAAAAAGTACCTATTTACTAATAATTTCTCATGTCTTCTATTCTGTAGGTCAGCCGTGGCGAAAAGGCCATGGTGCGCCGAGCCACTGTGTAAGCTGCAACGTGCATAGCACCTATGGATTGAGGCGGACAACCGAAGGGGAAGTTAATGTTTAGGACGTGTAACGAAGAAAGAAATGAACAAGAAAGCATAGGACACATTATCACAACCTAAAATTAACTGTCTTCAGAATGTCTCTGCGACAGAGTTTCAAAATCAGGAATTATGTCACTTACTGCCAATCGTAGTTGATCACGAAGGTATTTGTCTGTCAGTCGTGATCTAAATTTGATTTTTACTATTTTCATTGTTGAAAATAATTTTTCACAAACGTAAGTTACAGCGAACATGGCTTCAACAGAGCAAGCGAAAGAACAATGCTCCAAATTTTTTTTTTTTTTCCAAAGATTTGAAAAGTTCAATATCTGTCAAGTCCTTACATCTAGCTTTTATTCAACGTCACATTGTAAATCTGTGAGTTTAAATTCAAAATCTAACCGCATTATTCGTACATCTGCTGTAAAAGAATCGACGTTCAGAGATGATAATAATAATAATAATAATAATAATAACAATAATAATAATAATAATAATAATAACACTTAATCTTTTAATGTTTCATCAGTAACATGTAGTAACTTATAATGCCGTTTTATGTTATACAACCGTTTTCCTAGTAATATTTGTGAACAAATCATACATTTAATATTTTCATCATATTGTAAGCAAAAGAATGCATCCTCCCATCCTACTTGAAACTTTCGTTTTTTATGGAGGTACATGGTTTCGAGAGAGATATTGCGACGATACGCCACTCGCAGGTCCGAGACAAATACAAATGGAACGGAGTTTGACTCCAGTGAGTAAGAGGGTGGGGGTTGTAGGTAGGAAGCGAGAGTAATGCACTGCGAGCCACAATGTGCTCGTGAGTCGCATTTTCGCCGCGGCTGCTGTAGATGAATTAATGACATTCGACACTACATGAATATTTCTGTCTATTATTAAGTATTGATACTAACTCCTTGTGTTGTATTATTATATTGTAAAGCTTTCTTGTATATATTTCAACTAGAGTGTGACTATAATTAAGACTTCGTACGAGTAGTACAATTAAATTTTTTTTGACTTGTTCCATACTCTAGCTGTGAAGTGATATATGAATACCTTACTTACTTACTGGCTTTTAAGGAACCCGGAGGTTCATTGCCGCTCTCACATAAGCCCGCCATTGGTCCCTATCCTGAGCAAGATTAATCCAGTCTCAATCATCATATCCCACCTCCTTCAAATCCATTTTAATATTATCCTCCCATCTACGTCTCGGCCTCCCTAAAGGTCTTTTTCCCTCCGGCCTCCCAACTAACACTCTATATGCATTTCTGGTTTCGCCCATACAGCTCGTCCAAATCAAGTTTGCGAGTGGGGATATCGGGATGGAATGTAGAGGCAAACACAGTTGCCACATAGGTCACTTGACGCTCAGATTTCAACGTGTGCACATCGTTTAAAATACACTACGGAGCGCACGCATTTGTTGTCCTTGTCTTCAGATAATAGCAACAGTTACGCTGCCTCCCCCCTCATGCAGCTTTCTCTCCTCCGCCCACGCTTGCCAATCAGAACGCCAAACCTCACTGTCAAGCAGAAGTAGAAGTACAGTCTATTTCAAAGCGTCTTAAATTGTTACCGCTCTATGAACTGAAGCACAGTAGGAAAACTTTGCTGTCATATGAGACTGTACTGGTCTCCTCTCGTTACCGCCTCCTTTCCCTACAGAACTATCTCCAACTTCCCCTCTCGGCTCGCAGACTTAACTTGGTCGAGCTGTACGTGCTACATGCCCTGCCCATCTCAAACGTCTGGATTTAATGTTCCTAATTATGTCAGGTGAAGAATACAAAGCGTGCAGTTCTGTGTTGTGTAACTTTCTCCATTATCCTGTAACTTCATCCCTCTTACCCCTAAATATTCTTCTAAGCACCTTATTCTCAAACACCCTTAACCTATTTTCCTCTCACAAAGTGAGAGTCCAAGTTTCACAACCATAAAGCATAACCGGTAATATAACTGTTTTATAAATTCTAAGTTTCAGATTTTTCGAAAGCAGACTGGATGAAAAAGCTTCTCAACCGAATAATAACAGGCATTTCCCATATTTATTCAGTGTTTAATTTCCTCCCGAGTTTCATTTATATTTGTTACTGTTGCTCCAAGATATTTGAACTTCTCCACCTCTTCAAAAGCTATAATATAAATAAGTACAACACAATAAAATACACATTATTATCTCTTTAATGGTCATCTGTGGGAGTGCAGCGTGCTTTTCGTTTGACGTAAATACGCATGTTTACCATATACATAATAAAGTTTTCAGTTAATAATTTTAGAGTAATTGAAGCGTCGGCTGGAACAACATTATAAGTTACATTTGGTAAAATTTACAGGAGCTGCAAAAATGTGTACGTTTACAACATTGTTCTTATGAGGGTAGCCAACTTTTGAGTGGACAAATTTCACGTACTGCATTGATGGACAGTTGCAGCCAAGGAGTATAGCAAAGTAACATGACATACAACATTATTACACGGAAACACGCCGAATGAAAATTTTGTAACTTACAACGTTGTTCCAGTCAACGCTTCAATTATCTTCAGCAATATTTAGATTTAATTACGAAGTTATTCAAATCATTATAATTTTGACTATTGGTGTATAATCATCGAATGTGAGTGAAGTTAATACCTATTTAGTAATTTCTCTTCTGTATTTATCTTCAGTAATAAAATAAAAAGCAATTTCGTTGTGTTACATTTACTATTCTCACCTTCACAATTGTACCAGGTAAGAGTCCAGTTTCATTCTGCATTTAGCCACGAAATTTTGTTATCTATTTCAAATAGTAATGCCATCAACTGCACAGGTTACGACGAAGAGTAAAAACTGCCGCTATCCGTCCGGGGATCGAAGCGGCTGATAGCGTTGCCCTGCAATAAACTCCACGGGACATGTGATAAAGCTAATACCGCCGCTGTGTCTAGGCCTATCTGTGTGTACGGACCTCGAATATCTTTTATCAATTAATGCTCGTTACCCCAAAATTTAACAGCCGCGGCTAGCTCGGTTGTTATATTCAGTGGAGCCGAATGGGTATCTGCCCCATTACATTGTACTACGCCACTCAAGACTCGCCAGTAATGTCCGCTCAAATAGGCTATTACTTTCTGTGGCCAGTGAACTCTTAATGCTAGTACTTGTAGCGCGTTGTGATGGTTCCCATATTCCTTTCTCAATTTTCCTGCTAGGTCTGCATTTAGACCCTGGAGGGCAGTTAACGTGTCCAGGCCAGGAACTACAAAACGCTCCGTCGTAACCAACACCTGCTGCAAGCCAGATCTTATTTCCTTTACGTTCCGTTCTTTAATCGATGGCGCTTCGGAAACTGGGACTATTTTTATTTCGAAGCAAGCATAAGAGAAATTTTACATCGATTTACAACTTTCCGTTTCAGCCTGCACTTTTGTAATGCCTCACACCAATCGTACATTTATGTCCACGTGGAGCTCTGGATGAAAAGCAACTGATGTGGAGAATAAGTCCCAGTGTATGAAAATTTCACTGCCTGTTTGATTTATTGATGAAATGTTATCCACTGAATGAGATAAGGATTCAATTTATGGAAATTTTGTTCATTAATTGATAGGCTGTATTAATCAAACATATAATTTTTTACGTATTTGTCTTATCAGATTATTCTACATGTACATCATGATTACATAATTACACAGGTTGCAATTTTAATAATGGCAACTATTTATTTATTACGAATATACAAGTGATACACCTGTGAAACTTCTACAGTCCTTCAATGTAGTAACGAGCATTGTCTACAACTCGGTGCCAGCGATGTGGAAGTCGTAGTATCCCTGTAGCAGCTCCTGTTCTGTTGATGTTTCTGATGGACCGCCTTACTGCCTGCATAATATCGGGAACAGTCCGGAATCGAACGTCACTAAGTGGTTCCTTCATCTTCGGGATTAAGTCATAATTACAGGGGCTTAAGTCCGGTGAATGTGGTGGATAGAAAAGCACTTCCCACCCCCCCAGCGACAGTACAAATCAGCTACAGGCTGTGCCGTGTACGCCCCTGCGTTATCGTGCAAAATGATGGGAGGGTTCTGCAAAACGTGTGATCGCTTTCTTCGCAACGCTGTTCTCAGATTATGCTCCAAACATTACGGAAATACTGTGTATTAACATTCTGTCTTTGCGCTGTTCCTGCTTTGTAAACATGGCGAAACACAACCGCTTAGAGCTATAACAAACAGGAGACTAACTTCAACTCTCCACAGCGCATTCGCTGTGAGTCGGACGGAAGAGTCTTTTGGGGGGGGCGAAGAGGGCAGACATAAACTAACATGTGGTAGAAGCGACAACAATTAGCTCCGTCTCGTTTTGCTTTTACACCAGTGTTGCCACTATTAAAGTTACACCCCACGTATAACACTTTATCACTAAAGATTTGACAATTAAAATTTATTTCATGTGCCGTCTATGCTTATCCTTATTTAACAAGTATATTGGTTATACAATATTTTGTTACATAATATATCAATTGAACGTTTTCGGCTCTATGGAGCCATCATCAGAAAACAAGTGAGCCCATATGTATGATATAAGTACAAAGTATATTGCCATACAATAAACTCAATTAATATTAATTAACATGCTTCTGTGTAAAATCGATGATTGTATGGCAATAATTATATTTTAAATACAAAGCGGCTATGTAGGCCGTATTAGAGTGTTAAAATAGTTAATGATAAAATTACATAAAATACTTTAAAATTATTATAATCAGGAGTAATAGTTGTCCAGTTTGATGCCTGTGTGGATATCCATAATTTGGTAGTAGCTGGGGCAACAACTGTAGGGGAAGAAAGTATCAAATGTAATGTCTATGGTCAAAGTTACTATGATGCACATACCAGAACAAAGTATAAACATATCTCACAATGCTATTATTGCCATGATCTTAATAATTCACATGAAACTATTACAGAACATCTCGTGTAGAGATTTTATAAGTACGTAAGCGCACGGAACAGTTCTTTATTAATTAAAAGTTTGAAATATTATAGGGGCAGAATTTATACAAAATTAATAAGAGAAAATATAATTGACTGTGTCTTGGGTTGAAACTTGTATGAATTTAACTTACTATGGATAAGCATAGACGGCACATGAAATAAATTTTAATTGTCACTAATAGTATATTAGCTTATCGGTCCCATCATGCCTTTTAAACTAAAGATTTGGTAAATTTGTTGTGTCGGTCGCTTAGAAATGATATCTCATATCTATAAAAATGGTCATTTAGTTTAACTACATTATTAATTTTAGATTAACTACGTTGTTGTTACTATGTACACGACTCAGGTGGTCTGACATATTTGCAAAACAGGCCAGCAAACAATGGTCGAGGAAAGCAAAAGACAGAGTTTTATGGAAAGAAGTAAGAGAAGGCATTTTAGATAGCGAACATCAGTTTTGAAAATATTGTAAACAGTAAACTCAGTGGTTGTGAAAGTGCTCGTTGAGAATAGCAAACGTGAGTGTCAAAACATTGTAAATTGTACAATCAGTGCTTGTGCAAGTTCCAATTAAAATATTTTAAATAGTAAAGTCAGTGATTGTGAAAGTGTCAGTTGAAAATAGCAAAAATCAATGCCAAGATACTGTAAATAGTAAAGCCAGCGTTTGTGAAATTTCAAATTCAAATATTCTAAATTTAATAGTAAAGTCAGTGATTGTGGAAGTGTTAGCTGAAAATAGCAAACATCATTGTCAAAATATTGTAAATAGTAAACCCAGTGTTTGTGAAAGTTCCAATTAAAATATTTTAAATAGGAAAGTCAGTGGTTGTGGAAGTGTTAATTGAAAATAGCAAACATAAGTGTCAAAATATTGTAAATAATGAAGTCAGTGTTTGTGAAATGCTAGTTCAAATTAGCAAACATTAGTGTAAAAATATTGTAAATAGCAAAGTCAATGTTTGTAAAAGTTCCAATTATTTTTTTTTAATATCAATGTCTCTGATTTTGGAAGTGTTAGTTGAAAATAGCAAACATCAATGTCAAAATTTTGTAAACAGCAAAGTCAATGTTTGTGAAAGTTACAATTAAAATATATTAAATAGTAAAGTCAGTGATTGTGAAAGTGTCAGTTGAAAATAGCAAAAATCAATGTCAAGATATTGTAAATAGTAAAGCCAGCGTTTGTGAAATTTCAAATTCAAATATTCTAAATTTAATAGTAAAGTCAGTGATTGTGGAAGTGTTAGCTGAAAATAGCAAACATCATTGTCAAAATATTGTAAATAGTAAACCCAGTGTTTGTGAAAGTTCCAATTAAAATATTTTAAATATGAAAGTCAGTGGTTGTGGAAGTGTTAATTGAAAATAGCAAACATAAGTGTCAAAATATTGTAAATGATAAAGTCAGTGTTTGTGAAATGCTAGTTCAAATTAGCAAACATTAGTGTAAAAATATTGTAAATGGCAAAGTCAATGTTTGTAAAACTTCCAATTATTTTTTTAATATCAAAGTCTCTGATTGTGGAAGGGTTGGTTGAAAATAGCAAACATCAATGTCAAAATTTTGTTAACAGCAAAGTCAGTGTTTGTGAAAGTTACAATTAAAATATTTTAAATAGTAAATTCAGTGATTTTGGAAGTGCTAGTTGAAAATAGCAAACAACAATATCAAAATATTATAAATAGTAAAGTCAGTGTTTGTGAAAGTTCCAATTAAAATATTTTAAATAGTAAACTCTGTGATTTTGGAAGTGCTAGTTGAAAATAGCAAACAACATTGTCAAAATATTATAAATAGTAAAGTCAGTGTTTGTGAAAGTTCTAATTATAATATTTCAAATAGTAAAGTCATTGGTCGGCCAATGACTCTAGTCAAGTGCCACTGCATTGAATAAAAAAAAAAAGTAAAGTCATTGATTGGGGAAGTACTAGTTGTTTTATCTTAAACTCTCCTGCAATATCTTTAATATTTGCGCAGTTTTCTAGGCGTTGAATAATATTTGCGTTGTCAAAAATACATGAACATGAACTTTTTGTGACATGAAGCCTTATCGGTATGCAGGGGCTTGAATTCTCGTCATAACAACAGACCATGTTGTACTGTATTCTGCTTTCTTTACACTCAAACACATTCTACTAAATCGGCGGAGCAGTGTACTTCTTTCACATCTCATAGAGAAGTAGAATATTCCTACGATAATTCTTATAGAAAGATAAAACTTAGACGCCGCTCTTATGGTGAGCGAAATGAAAAGGCGTTGTTTAAAATACAGCATAAACACAATAAAGCTACCAAAAGCCAATCTCTATGAGAATGAGGTAAGAATCTTCAATCTCGCATCGGAAATCGGTTCCGAATTTGCTACATAAGAGAAAACTTAGTTCGCATTTTCATCCTTTTCCTCGCTGGCTTTGATTAGCCCATGGGAGGCAGTTTTGTGGCGGTCAGTGTTGTTCCAGCATTCCAGCTCGCGTTGAAACTACTTGAAAATTCCGAATACGCGCCTCAAAATTCCGTAATGCTTTGCGGACTTATGCACAGTTCTGTGATTTATCTGCCTTCACTCCATTTACATACAAAATGAATTATACATATCTGTGGATAGGCTACGTAAGTTCCATTTCAATTACATACATACGAGTCGGTTAGAGTCATAACTCACTTGTTCCAAAAATGAAAATTTTCACAAATGACAGAAAACATATTTATAATACTTGGAGTCTATTTTCTTCACAATTAAGGTTAATAAATGAAAGAACAATGATTAAAAACTACTATTCAGACTTGTAACCGTATTTATTTATACAGGAGTAGAAGTTATTTTGCTTTAAATTGAGGGGTTTGCCGGAAGAAAGGGCGTATACGGCAATATAATAATAATAATAATAATAATAATAATAATAATAATAATAATAATAATAATAATAATAACAATAATAATAATAATGATTTATTTTAGCTGGCAGAGTTAAAGCCGTAAGGCCTTCTCTTCCACTCAACCAGCAAAAAGAGTATATATATATATATATATATATATGCATGAACTTACAAAGAATTCAACAATTTGATTTAGATTAGAGTTACATGTATACAAGAGTTATTTACGAATTAAACAACAAAATACTATGAACTATTACAGACGTGGACAAATTATTAGCAAAATTGTAGATTTTTATTATATATTTTTACAAACTATGATTATTCAATTTAGACTACAGTTGATATCTTTGGATATTTCCAAATTATTAGAGAAATCGAAGATTTTTATTTTATATTTTTACAAAATTTCACTCTTCAATTTAGACTACAATTGATATTTTCGCATATTTACAAATTATTTGCAAAAGTGAAGATTTTTTAATATATTTTTTACAAAATTCGACTATTCAATTTAGACTACAGGTGACATTTTGGATATTTCCAAATTATTAGCAAAACTGAAAATTTTTATTATATATTTTTACAAAATTTTACTCTTCCCTTTAGACTGCAGTTGACATTTTTGCATAATATTTACAAATTATTAGCAAAACTGAAGATTTTATTATATATATATTTCTTTTATAAAATTTGACTCTTCAATTTAGAATAGCCTACATCTGAATTTTTTGCATATTTCTATCTACTGTAATGATAGAAATATGCAGAATTGTCAACTGTAGTCTAAATTGAAAAGTAAAATTTTGTAAATAGAATTAATCATAAAAATCGTAAATTTTGTTAATAATTTGTCCACGTCTGTAATTAAACACTGAATAAACTGTGTAGCAGAATTAAGCTAAAATACATAGAATGTTGTTAATATATTTCAAATAATATTAGATAATAGAAAGAGATTATTATGAGACAATTTTGAAAGTACAGCACAATCAGGATGATGTCTAAAAGAAAGAAGTAACAATGTAGTCAGTGAAATTTTAAATCAATATGATTGGAGTGAAATGCTAATAAGGTTATATTTTAAGCTGTTCTTAAAGGTGTTTATTGTCTTGCAGCCCCTAATACTTTGTGACAAGGAATTCCATTGACGCGAGGTGGATACTGTAAAAGATGATGAATAACAAGATGTTCTATGAAGAAGTATACTTAGCGTGCCACAGATTAGTGATCTGGTATTTACGTCGTGATTAGAGCATAGATAAGAGAAACGAGACGAAAGGTAATTTGGTGTTAAGGTGTGCTGAATTCGAAAGAGTAAAGACAAAGAATGTAAAGTTCTGCGTTCTTTAAGTCGGAGCCACGAAAGACTTGCGAAGGACGGTGATATGTGGCGAATTGAGATACATGCAATGTAAGATTTTAAAACGCACCTGAATAAAATGTTATACACGCACGCAGCCTGTCCTGCAGGTATGTACAGTACAATCAAAACAAAATTTCGCTACTATAATTATTCACTACATTTTAAACCGTTTTTCCGAAGAAGGGCGTATAGGTCTATCCGCCTTTCTTCCGGCAAAGCCCTCTATTATGGATCATACGAGTTGTGACAATGACCTTTGAATCATGAGTGTTCTGAGAGTGTTCCGTTTGGAACATGAGAGTTTAGAAAGTGTCCATTTGGGATCATGTGGGATTTGACAGTAAAAAGTTAAAAAAAATTACAGAAGAACATTTCCTCAAGAATATCTTAAAAATCTATGTAAAAAACATGTGTGCAATTATTAAATTCTTTAGATGAGTAGGCATAGATTTTACAAAATAATAAAGTACAATATGAACTGAGGGGTCTAGTCATAGAGAAGGTTGTCACAAATCTTGGAACAGTAAAATTAGGTATTCTGAGAACAATCTGAGCATTTCTGGCGGAAATTTAAAACTCCAGTGAAGTAAACTATTGTCAGAGATATTGCAATTATGACACAATATTTTAGAGGTGAAGAACACTAAATTTTGTTAGAAAAGCGGGTTCTCCACTCATTTGAGTCTAACTCTCAATTTACAACCTAAAAAGGAAATACTGATTAATAATAATTTTATCAAAACTCAAATTTTCCTTACTATGTCTTTATATCACAAGTTTAACATCTTCATATTAAAAAAAATCCTTTCACTACTTCCGCATGTTTAAAGATTACAAATTTCATTAAAGGAACACTGAAAATTACGTTCAGAGACATTACATGCAAGTATTTGAAAATGTTTGGTTAACACAAATCGCTAAAATATCGATTAACAAATATTAATGCACATATTATAATTGTGACTATTACATCTTACTACGTCATACTACTTTTGACCAATAAAACGGTACGAAACGACGTATTTGAACCAATCATGGCTGCTTATCGCACAATTTTATCGCGTCCCTAGCATTTGTTTAATTTTATCGCGTCCCTAGCATTTGTTTAATTTTATCGCTTCCCTAGCATTTGTTTCTTTGTTTGCCAACATTTGAAACTGCGCTAGTCTGGACGTCAAAATATATATAAAATTACAAACCATTCCAGTCGATGCACAGCAGTTTCAAATATGACTCGCATTGGCATTCAAGAACAAGAATTAATAAAAATCACTGATCATACCTATGCATCTTCTGAAATCCGATTTACAAATAAATGAAGAGCACCATTCGGAAATCCTGAATAAGTTGAATACACCATGTAGGCCTAAATCAACGAGTTCCACTTCTATTATGCACACGTCCAATATAACATCAATTGAACCATCAACCACATTCAAATTTGAAAATTGTACATTCAATAATTATTTCTTTTAAAATTATTCATTCGGAAATTCTGAATAAGATGACTACACCATGTAGGCCTAAATCAACGAGTTCCACTTCTATTATGCACACGTCCAATATAACATCAATTGAACCACCAACCACATTCAAATTTGAAAATTGTACATTCAATAATTATTCCTTTTAAAATTATTCATGTTTATTTTTTATGTCATCGTCGTTAATTAAAACTTTTCTAACACTTGTGTATATTAGTTAGGTTATGTTATAGCTTCTGCTCTGAGAGGATAAAAAGAACTTCTGCTATATGATATTATGGATAGTCACGTATCAGAGATTGTTTAATATTAAGATTTATTGAATAGTAATGATTACAGTGTCTGTATAAAGACACTACTGCCATCTAGCATGCATCTAGCGTAATATTTGTAATGTTGAGATGGTACAATAATACATTTGAAGACAGTTGTATTTTCGTAAGTCAATTAATATTTTATTGTATTGGAGTACTTTGTTACTTCTAATCTTTATATACTTTCTTCTAATCGTGTAATAGTCAATTAAATCCCACTCGAGTTTTGATTTTCTCTAGATAAATCAAAACGTCTAGTGAGATTACTGTTGATAAAATATTAGGTCCTGCTTAATTTACTAATACATTAACCAAGCAGAATCAGAAAAGAATATTAACCTTGCTAATTTGGACTGGTTTCTTTTCGTTACTTCTGGAGCTGCTACACATTCCGTGGTCGTCCTCTCTCTCCAGCCGGTAATACGTTCTCTTCCATAATATTACGTTTACAAAATGCTGAATTACAGCCGCTAAATTCAATGATATTTATAAAAATAACAAGGCATATGCAAGATGCTCATCCACAACCTTATTCTACACGATTAGAAGTGGAGAAGAGGGAGGGAAATACTGATAGGTGATTCGTCGAGAAGCGCTATACAACAGAACTCACAAGATCCAGAGGATCATGAGACTTTAAACCAGTCATGTCAATTGATGCCCACAGGAGCAAGCGCGCGCTTTAGAGCGCAGGAGAGCCTGAGCGCTTTACAGCGGAAAGGTAAGAGACAGACGAATGAGGTGGTATTTGCCGCTTGGTCGATCTATATTCAGGTATCTCCAGCACTGATTCAATAGATAAAGGGAAGAGAACTTACTAAAACTGTATCCATGTTAATTTTTAGATTTCCCTGAGAAGTATAAGTGCATTATAAGAATGTAAGTTTTAATTTTAATGCTCATTTTTCACAAGTTTGATTTTTTTTATTCAAAAGAAATATTTTCTCAACTTTTCGTATAGAAAAATAAGATTTTCAGGTATAAGCCTGTTTATTTAGTAGCCTTACAGAATGTTTTCGTAAATCTAATATACCGTATATACGTATTACTGAAGATAGTGTATTGAAAATTTTGAAAATATTCGCATGGAAATTGTTTGTAAGGAAATGAATTAACGAAGTAACTACTGTTACATCATAAGCAAAAGATACGTGCCCATGTGTTGTAAAAATGTCAGCTCTATAGCTTCAGCAGATTTCGAGAAAATAATTTAATATTCTGATGATAGGAAGTTGCTCACAAATATCAACTTAAAAGCATATTGCGATAAGACTTTTGTTATGTAATATTAGTTACACTTAAAACAGATACAGTACCTAGGTAACTTTGCTTTGTACTGTAATATTGTTTTGATTAGTTTACTGATTACTTTTGTAAGGCTAAAGATACCATCAATATAAATTCCAACTTATCATGTCATACTCAATCTCTTTCTTTGGAATATCACTTTCTTTATGAACGATGTGCTTCATCCACTTAATACAGTATAATATTATACTACTATGGAATTTAAGTGAATATTCCTTTTTAACTCTCTATTATGTTAATAAGATTTAAAACACAAGTGCAATATTAAGAAATCAGTGTTAGTACTTTTGTTTTACAGACAATATAGATAATATTAAACAGAAAGAAGCCATATAAAAATAACGACATAAAATTTCACGTTCCGTTTGAAGTTTGTGCACCACTGTTTTCTTAATCCAACAGGTTGCTTATTCATATACTCAACCCTTCCTCTTTCCATACTTAGCGCTTGCAGTTTGCGCACGACGTCAAGGTCAGAAAAATGCGCTTGCTTTGCATCACTGTTTTAGACAGAAACCGGGAGGTTTGTCGCCCGTTTACACAAGCATCATGTAAGAAATGTGACAAATTAACCTCTGAATCGTGCGTAGATAATCGCATGGGAATGTAACAGTATCTCAATTTTACATTTTTTGGAGCATTTGATTTATGACTCTAACCGACTCATACAAGCAACAAGAGCTGTGGATTCAGCTTGGAAGATCGATGACAAATAGAAGAAGCTTTTTTCCTCTGAAGGATGGTTCAGAAGAATTAATAAACATATAAATAGGTGATAGTATGGGCTATTCTAAATAGTTCATACAAACATGTGTTCAATTTTCAATGTGTGTGGAGATACAGCTGATTGAATGTTACACCCAACAAGCCTTACAATTGGTATGAAGGAACAACAAATGACTATGTAATATTGACTACGTAGAAATGAATAGTACGGTCGCTTTTCTGAGACAGAGAGCGCTGTTCATAATATGGATAGAGAGACAGCTGTTGTAGTTCTCTTCGCTACAAGAATGGGCTTGCTCTTTCAGCATGCTGAAGCCCTTGTAAATTTCAAATGACATAATTTAAACACACATTTATTGTGGTTCAGTGAGTTAGATAAATGCTTTAGTGGATACAGGAGGATAAAATGCTGTAACAGAGTAATATTTGTGTTCGTTCTGAATTGTCATTCTATTTACTATATTTTGTACTTTACTGTACTTTTCGTATTTCAAATGCTGTATCAACGAAAATGAAAGGTACAATAGTGGCAAAAAAAAACAGGACCGCCCCTTGTAGCTGATACAAAAGAATCCTGTGCTGTGTATTGAGTCAAACTGTGGCAATTTCAATATGGATAGTGAAGCCAGAGGTATGTATATGTATGTATATATATATATATATTTATTTATTCACACTGCAATGGGTATATACCCGGTGGCAGTGGTAACCAATTACACTCAATAATGACAATAATAAACTTATTAAATAAAAATACAATTAATAATAATACTAATAATTAATACTAATAATAATACTAATAATAATAATAATAAAAACAATAATAGTAATAATAATAATAACAACAACAACAGGGAATATACTAAATTAAATGAAACGATCACTTAAAATAACATTTGAAATATTCTAATTTGTATCTTAAAACTAAGATCGAACTAAAACCCACGAGTATATGTTCATATCTGCACAACTACCTTTCAACATTACACTCATTTCGCTGTCAACTCACTCACTGCACTGGAACTACGACACATTTCACTGATTCTATCCTGATTTCACTACCACTTCAAAAACATTTCACTGTTCAAATTCTTTGCACTGCCACTATAAAGTATAAAGCTTCACTGACAGGAACACGTTTCACTTACACAGAACACTTCACTGACACGACATACTTCTTCACTGATACAACACACTTCACTGACACAACATAATTCTTCACTGATACAACACTTCAATAACAACATATCATTTACACCCTTTAACTACTGTGTATAATTACCGTCTATTAGTAAGGTCCTTAAGCCTATTTTTAAATGCATTTTTGGTTGTTGGTAAAGCCTTTAGTAAGTCTGCAGGTAAAGCATTCCAGTCCCTGATAGTACGATTGAGAAAAGAAAACTTTCCAGTGTCCGTCCTCTGCCTTCTTTCCCTCAATTTATATGAGTGGTCGTTCCTTGAAGAGTAATTTGGCGGCTGCAACCTATTTTTTATTTCTCTCCAGGCAGGCTCACCTCTGTATGTTTTGAACAGTGCGCATAATCGAATTCGCGTTTTTCTGTCCGTGAGTGTGTCCCATTTTAATGGTGAATTTTTCCGACAACACTTAAGAGCCCGTTTTTTAATCTTTTCCAGTGTCTTAATATGTTCTAATCTGTAAGGATCCCAACATACAGCACCATATTCCATTACTGGACGTACTAGTGATTTATATGCAATCTCTATGGTTTTGTCAGAACCTTTTCTTAGTACCCTCATCACAACCTTAGTACCCTCATCATGTACTGCTATTTACTGTAAAAATACGCAGCTATCTTTGCCGAATAGAGGTAGAAATGTAATACTGATGCCAGATGAAAATTAAACTCTCAAAGTTATTTCGTCTGTATGTTTGAGGCACTGAAGGAAACAAAAGACGGTAAGACTCGAACAAATGCAATAAATTTCATTGTTACAATTAATTGAGGGGTTTGCCGGAAAGAGGGCGTATACGTCAATACGACTAATTGAGATACATGCAATCTAAGATTTCAAAACGCACCTGAATAAAATGTTATACACGCATGCAGCCTGTCCTGCAGGTATGTACAGTACAATCAAAACAAAATTTCGCTACTATAATTATTTACTACGTTATAAACAGTTTTCCCGAAGAAGGGCGTATAGGTCTGTCCGCCTTTCTTCCGGCAAAGCCCTCAATTGTACAAGATGGATGTGTTTTGTGACTAGCAAAATTTGAATCTGTGTCTCTGGAATCAGCTACAAGGGTCGGTCCGGTTTTTTGCCACTACTGTATATTTCTTATTTTGTACACTACACGAAAATTAAATAATTTTATATTAAATTATGATCCTGATGTTTAAAAAAGGCACGTTAGCACCTTCGGTCATTAGCTAAAGTTCTTTGAAACAATATACAAATAATAGCATGACTCAAATATGAACACAAAACAAAAAAGGTTATTTGATCGCATTCCCATCCTCTCGCGTATGTGGTACCTAAGAGGTTACATCCATTTTCGGCTTTTCCCCTTCAAAATTTTCTAGAGCAGCGTAACCCGGAGTGAGATAAGTGGCCAAGAGGCTTGGAGCTCACATATTCAGTTTCCTTCAGTCCCGAACTCTTTGCGAGGACGCGTTTTGTATACCTTTTAAATTTCTCCTACCATTTCTCCTCTCTTTCAATTCAATTCACAATTCTTATCCACAGCTCTGAGGACGACCACAGTAGGATGATCGAAACGTTAGCTCCAGCAACTAACAAGCAAACGTTCTGATGGGGGCAGATAAAAAAGTTAATTTTTTTTCCACTATGTTAATAATGTCAAAAGATGTGCTTATACAAATTTTGGCCACTCGACCGCAATTATGAGGGCCGTAAAAAAATTAATTCGCCAGGGGCCGCTAACAGAAAGAAAACACAATTTCATTGGAGAAATTCATTGGAACTGACACAGCAATTGTTGAGCTATTTTTCAAAATATTTTCCATCGGAACTGAGACATTTCTCATATGATGGGATCGACAGAGAGAGGTGCAGACGCAGTCAAACGCTGGTTCCGATCGGCTGACTTCTACGACACAAAAATTGATTCCATTGTATGACAAATGTTTCAATTCCAGTCGGGAATATGTTTAAAAATAGCGTAACAATTGCTGTATCCGTTTCAATAAATATGTCTATGCAATTGTGCTTTTTCTATAAACGGCCCCAAGGAAAATCACTTTCTGGACGGCCTCGTAATTGCGATCGAGTGGCCAAAATTTGTATAAGCACTTTTTTTGACATTATTAACATGGTGGAAGAAAAAAAATTAACTTTTTTATCTGCCCACATCAGAACGTTTGCTTGTAAGACAACGTGCCACAAACCCGTAAACTCACAACCCATATTTTTTTTACTTAGTTATTTAACGACACTGTATAAACTACTAAGTTATTTAGCGTCATTGAGATTGGTGATAACTAGAGAGCGGAGTTTTAGGCCCTAAAATTTGGCATTTTAGGCGCCTAAAATAGGCTCTTAAACGCCTTTATTTAGGCTCGATAAAATAAAAAAATAGGATTTTTTGTTAATGTCACTAATATAAGATTCAACATTTATTTAACGCGAAAAAATGAAGATATTCTATCTTTAAGATAGTGTTTTTTATTCACTAATTACATTTCCATAGCTTGCTTCACAGTAGATGATCAGCACCTATTGTGGCTATTGTGTCGCTCACTGCTGTACTTACAAATGGTGAGAAAAAAGGAAGGGATTGTTATCTGTCTTGGAATGTAAGAGAATGCTTAGTCGGGTACAACCCAGCGAGTTTGTGTTAAATTGCTGACAGACGGGGAAAGATATAATAATAATAATAATAATAATAATAATAATAATAATAACAATAACAATAATAATAATAATAATAATAATAATTTCTTCCGTAGGAGTTCTTTTACATGTCAGTAAATGTACTGACATGAGCCTGTCGCATTTAAGCACACTTAAATGTCATTGATCTGAGCTGGGATCGAACCCTCAACCTCAGCAAAGAAGGCCAGCGCTATACTGCCTACGCTACCTAGGCCGACTGAAAGTTGGAATTTTAGGATTGAAAGATTATAAGAATGAGAAGGGATGGCCCGGAGGTACTTCTCTATTGTGTTGTTCACTGCTAGGAAGGAGTTGTTATCCGTTTTGGAATGTAAACGGTACAGGATGTTAAGAAAAGCAGTAAACAGTTACGAAAAATGATGCAAAAATTTAAAAAACTTAAAAATAGGCACTAACGTTGAAATAGGCATTTTTAAGCACTATAACACCCATTTATTTATACCTATATTTCCATACAAAATGCAAATATTAAATCTCAAGCCTATATGTATGAAGAAAAAAAAAATAGGTTTTTACCTAAATTCCGCTCTCTAGTGATAACGAAATGATATTTGGCGAGATGTGGCCGAGAATTCGCTATTGATTACCCGACATTCGCCTTACGGTTGGGGATAACCTCGGAAAAAACCGAACCAGGTAATCAACCAGAGTACTGCATTGGAGTTAAATCGCTCGCTTGAATTCGGTCGAGTGTCGCACCCTCGAGTGAGATAAGATCGGTCGTGATACGCTTGTAATAAACAGAAGCACAGTACAAGGTCATCTCACCGACATGTCTTATCTTGTATGGAAGGCGACAGATAAGATGCACATATGTTTTGCTCACACGGTAAAAATAAGGCTTTCTTTTCTGCGTTTATGACAAAGTTTAAAGGAACAGTCAATGGAACGTACCAAAACAGGAACATGAAGTTATAAATAAAATAGTATGAAAAACTTCGATATACAGTTATTATTGCTAATTAATAATTATTCAATATTTGATTTTACACATATAATATAATATGATAGGTCCATACATAGTGTTCCGCCTATATACTGCGACAATGTAGAAACGTTTTACAAAATGTTATTCATATAGCAGTAGATTAATAACAATATTAGTAGAGACATAACGTCACAGAAAATATAATAAAACGAGTAATCATGCTGCACATCTGTTACAGACGCAAAGATTGATACACTAATTATTATTATTATTATTATTATTATTATTATTATTAATAGAAAACTTGATACAGTTCTTGCATTATCGTGATTGTGTTCTCCGTTTATAATAATTATATTTACATCCAATAACATCTATCAGATGTGGCAAAACAAAATCACTCCTGTGTGTGGGGGGGGGGGGGGGACATTTACCTACAACATTTATATTACATTTTAAAGCAAATTTCGTAGTTGTACTATGAAGAGGTTAGTTAAACACTGCAAAGTTTTGAAATGGTAAACATCTATGATGTTACTACACAGTTCATCACTGTAACAAGAACGAATGTCTAAAGCTCGGCTGATACCGTTCGAGGATTTATCGTTCGCAACAATTTTACCCATCATGCATGTGCGCTACCTATCGCATTATGCTATGAACTATTTGGCGCTCGAGCGAAAACGTCCGATGCAGATCTCTGTAATCAACCCAAGCGGGAATCGAACTCACTTTCGACCGCAACTCTGGATCGCAAGGCGAGCGCCTTAGCTGACGCCGGTGGTCAGAGTTGTTATTTCTGGATATTTAATGTTCAGTTAACACATTTGAGAAGAGTCACTACAATTCAAGCGGTACGAAAGAGCATAAGAATAAAAATATATACACTCTTCAGCTCTCTATTCTCTGTGCTTCTCGTCTCTCCCTCACTGTTCTTGCACTACTTTAGGTAGTTCCGCATGAAGTATAGACTGAATGTGTCTGTATTGATTTTCGATACGTAATAACATTTGTGCTTCCCGACATGTCTCGCAGATATCTATGTGCGCGACATTGCGATGTCCGCTATGTTTCTCCACTCATGAAGTAGAAGCCATTTCGTTAACAACCACAGTTGTTGTTCAACCAGGCGTTTGAAAAACCTGCTAAATGGAAGCGTTACTCGGTGCGAGATTCACTGCCATAAACGTCCACTCCAGTTCGATACAGTCATATTCCACAGCAGGTGGGCACCGATGTATTGTCCCCTGGCTCACGCATTTTCTGCTAACGGAACCAAAGCTATTCTATTGAAATATGTTTCCCGGCTATTAACTCGCAACACGTTAGTTGCGTCCATATTCTTCAATTTTTTTTATAATTTCAATAGAACTATATATGCGCTCTCAATACCTCAATAAATGAGACATATTTTAGTCTCGTTAACCTAACCGTACTAAAATTTGAAATACTGTATAGCAGCCGCGGCGAAAATGCGACTCACGAGCACATTGTGGCTCGCAGAGCATTACTCTCGCTTCCTACCTACAACCCCCACCCTCTCACTCACTGGAGTCAAACTCCGTTCCATTTGTATTTGTCTCGGACCTGCGAGTGGCGTATCGTCGCAATCTCTCTCTCTCGAAACCATGTACAGCTGTCAAAAGAAAAAGTGGCCGCTCTCCTGAAACAAAGTTCCCTTCGGGTATCTTCGCTACAATTCGGAGACAGACGATGTTACATGTTGTTGGACCACGTTGCCTGATATCTACAGTTATAATTGAAGTATTCTGTGTGTTATCGATAGCATAATGGTAGCGTTCAGGCCTTTTATTCATGAGGTCCTGCGTTCGACTACAACCTCGTGCTTTTTATGTTCTTTTTTGTTATGTTTTTGAGAGAGACTAACTATACATAATGGCTCCTTTCTCTTTTACGATTATTTTAGTAATTAACATCAGGTTCATTAATATATTATGCCATGACTTTATCATTATGATATTGTGGCTGCAAATGGAAAGAAAAAAGACTTTATTCTCAATAAAAATATCTTTCGTGGTATAAACAAAACAAATTTACTGGCGTCGGCCTTAAAACATTCAAACAATTAAGCGTTCAAAAAACAAAACAAAAAACCCACAGTTCAATATTTAGTCTATCTTCCTCTTATCTCGATCATCTTGCAGTCGAGTGGGCATGGAATTGACTAGTCTTTGCAAATAGCGACCGTTTTTAGACACGATATTTCAGGCATTCTGAACATACATATATAAGTGTTCTGTCCATGGGCAGGTCTTTCATTGCAAACCCAGCAATCTCCAATCTTTCCTATTTTCTGCCTTCCTCTTACTCTCCGCATATGATCCACATATCTATTATTCTTTTCAACCAGAGACCCAACCAATTACTTTTTATCTTTCTAATCAGTTTCAGCATCATTCTTTCTTCACTCACTTTTTCAAACACAATATTATTTCTTATTCTATCTGTCCACTTCACACGCACCGTTCTTCTCCACATCCACATTTCAAATGCTTTAATTCGTTTCTCTTCATTTCGTCGTAATGTCCATGTTCCTTCCCCATACAATGCCACACTCCACACAAAGCACTTCACTAGTCTCTTCCTTAGTTCTTTTTCCAGAGGTCCGCAGAAGATTCTTCTTCTATTAAAAGCTTCCTTTGTTCATGTTTGCAGTTTTTCTTGGGAAGGATAGGCCTAAATGCGGTAACATCCCGTTGCTTTCCGCACACCACTATCTCTTTCGCATCTTATTAAATTCCAGGGGGCCCAAGCGTGGAGATGAGGAGAGTGGATTTGACTAATTGGGCCCTCCGGACTTCACCGAAAGTCACGGCAATGGTTAAATATTAATTCTATCATGATGTTTGACCCTATCAGAGATCGGGAAATCTCAATTATCCTTTGCCCCCCGCATCCTGGACTAGCTTCTACGAATCATCAGAAAATCTTAGAGTGTGATTGGGCCAATTTTTCCGAAAATGTTTCCACACTTTTGCCCTCGTAGCTCAGCGGACGAACGTAGGAATTTAGATGTCAACGTTTCAGGTTCAATTCCTCGTTACTCCTTTTCATTTTATTGCGGTTCAAGATAGTATAATGTAATAATACAAAAAGAAAAACTAATAGCAGTATTATGCAACTGGATTTTTCCAAACCTAATATTAAATTTATGTTATTTATATCGCTAAAGAACGATTACAATATAAATAACTTGAATATTATTTATACAGTATCACTAAAGAACGATAATACAATATAAATGATAAATATCGGTTTGTTTAATTAATATAAGATATTATATAATACGTATTTAATTATCTAAATAAAATAACCTATTTTACAAAGAAAGATGTTTATTTGTGTTATAATAATTACTTACATAAAATACAGATTATTTATATTGCGAAAGAACAATAACAATATAAATAACTTGAATATTATTTTATAATGCTAATGAAGGAAAACAATATAAATGATAACTTGAATATTATTTATATCGCTAAAGAACGATAACAATATAAAAAACGTGAATATTATTCATATCGGAATTTCACAGATTTATTACAGATGTATTTAAGAAATTGTAGAAGAATAGTAATTAGTAACAGTGTCCTATTTATTCTTCTTGGAGCCAAATTTGTAACTTTTAAAAGTGTGGTTACTATGTTGAAGTGTATGTGTTGCAACGGATGCTTGAGTTGTTATGTATGTGAGTCAGTTATGGGATGCTTGATGTCGTCGCAATGTCGTAATTATAGTTTGATTGTGTCTGTGTGACTATTGTGTATTAATTTATGATGTATGGTACGGAAAGCTGCATATTTGTGTTATAGAAGTGTTACGTATGTGTGTTGTTAATGTTTTTGTATGTTTCAAATTGATAACTGATATTTGTTTTGCAATCGCAATGCCTAATTTACGGATTGTTTATGTTTTGTTTACATCGCGTAAGCTAATTTAATTTTCTTTTCCATTTCTCTTTATGCTTTCTTTTTTGTGTATAAAACTATAGCCCTAACATACATATGTAAAATAGGGCTAACCCCCATTGGAGATACAATAATAATCATTATTATTCATATCGTTATAAAACGATAACAGAATACAAATGATGATTTGAATTTTATTCATATCTCTAAAGAACGATAACAAAATATAAATAACGTGATATCCATCAAGAACGATAACTGTATATAAATGATAATTTGAATATCATTTACATCGCTAAAGAACGATTAAAAAAATAAAATGAAAACTTGAAAAAGGCCCGAACCCAGAACCTTTGGATCATTAAACAAGCACTCTACCGCTGGTCTGCGAGGAGCAGATATTGAACACTTTCATAGTTCCGGAACTGCTTGTACAAGCACATGCATCGTGTAACATCGCCGCGACCCGAAGTGGACTTTGAAAATATTCGCTGTTCACGAGTGCGGCCACTTTTTTTTTTTTTGACAGCTGTACCTCTATAAAAAACGAAAGTTTCAAGTAGGATGGGAGGATGCATTCTTTTGCTTACAATATGATGAAAATATTAAATGTATGATTTGTTCACAAATATTACTAGGAAAACGGTTGTATAACAAAACGGCATTATAAGTTACTACATGTTACTGATGAAACATTAAAGGTTAAGTGTTATTATTATTATTATTATTATTATTATTATTATTATTATTATTATTATTATTATCATTATCATCTCTGAACGTCGATTCTTTTACAGCAGATGTACGAATAATCCGGTTAGATTTTCAATTTAAACTCACAGATTTACAATGTGACGTTAAATGAAAGCTAGATGTAAGGACTTGACAGATATTGAACTTTTCAAATCTTTGGAAAAAAATAAATATTTGAAGCATCGTTCTTTCGCTTGCTCTGTTGAAGCCATGTTCGCTGTAACTTACGTTTGTGAAAAATTATTTTCAACAATGAAAATAGTAAAAACCAAATTTAGAACACGACTCACAGACAAATACCTTCGTGATCAACTACTACTGGCAGTAAGTGACATAATTCCTGATTTTGAATCTTTGTCGCAGAGACATTCTGAAGACAGTTAATTTTAGGTTGTGATAATGTGTCCTATGTTTTCTTGTTCATTTCTTTCTTCGTTACACGTCCTAAACATTAACTTCCCCTTCGGTTGTCCGCCTCCCTCCATAGGTGCTATGCACGTTGCAGCTTACACAGTGGCTCGGCGCACCATGGCCTTTTCGCCACGGCTGCTGTATAGGCCTACAAGTTTTGAACAGAAAAGAAATAATAATAATAATAATAATAATAATAATAATAATAATAATATTTATTTAATCTAGTAAAGCTAAGAGAGTCAGTTGAATACAAAACTGACTCGTTACATATTGTTGAAAACGTACCCTAAAATTAAAGAACTTTATACGGAATGGACCATTTAATGGACTAAGCATTGTAGAAAGAAATGTCTTGAATAAAAGTTGCTTGATATTATGGAGGAAAGTAAATGCCATTTGTCGTGTTTTATTTGGGGGACGTTGTGATAGTTATTTTAGGGTCAATTTAATTTTTTTAAATAGGAACCTACATTTTTATGTTGTTTTCTCATTCCTCATAAAAAAACTAAACAACTTTTGTATGAAGCACTTTGCAATAATTGTTCTTACACCAACGTAAAAAACAAAAATTATGAATGGCTGTGTACGAAGAGCGCAATGAATGGTTGGACCCATTCGAAACAGTCCAGTATCACAGTATAGAAAATGCATATATTTAATAAGTTTAAAGAAATTACGCCTGTAAATTTCGAATTAGAACTGCGTGTACATATGGATGCCTTTCCTTTGTGGATGTCCACGGGGAATGTATGTATAACAGAGTATTTGAACCGGTTGTGTGCTCGGCTGGCTTACGCCACAGGTCCCACAGGAAATGACGGTTCTTTTCATCGTCGCCCGATACAGACCAAGACCAATAAAATTCCAGTTCAAGAGTCGAGGGATGTTTGAATGGAGAGCCGGTAGAAATGCTTGTCCTGCCCAACCCTTGTGAAGTCCTTCGATTTGTTCATACAAGTTGCGAAGTAGGAAAAAAACAGTTGTTGTTTGAGATGTGAATGTATCTCCTGGAAGTTTCTCCAACAGCCGTATTTCTACGAGGGACATTTCACTCAGATTCTGGTGAAAATAGTTGCAATGCTCAAATCCCCTTGCGGCGTATCTGTGTGTGGCTCAGCACTTTGTTTTGGGCATTCACAGCGATAAGCTAAAAATAGTAGTACTGGTTTGGCGTTTCTCCAGCAAGGGACCTTAATAAATAGCACTTTCCTTGCGAATTAACGCCTCGAATGCAAGCTACTGACGATTTCCCTTGCATAATTTTCCTCAGGGGTTCCCAGTGTTAAGGTTTTGTATTATTTTAATGTACCGAAGTACATATGATATTTCTATGCAGATATCCTGCGTCATCATACGATGAAAGAGTAATGGAACAGAGAAAAATTCTCTCCGGCACCGGGATTTGAACCCGGGTTTTCAGCTCTACGTGCTGATGTTTTATCCACTAAGCCACACCGGATACCCATCCCGGTGTCGGACAGAATCGTCTCAGTTTAAGTTCCAACTCTTGGGTTCCCTCTAGTGGCCGCTCTCTGCACTACGTCATAGATGTCTATGAACGTAGGACTGAAGTCCACACATGTGCTGAGGTGCACTCGTTATGAGTGACTAGTTGGCCGGGATCCGACGGAATAAGCGCCGTCTTAAATCACGAAGTGATTTACGCATATCAGAATTTTTCTCCGTTCCATTACTCTTTCATAGTATGATGATGCAGAATATCTGCATGAAAATACCATATGTACTTCGGTACATTAAATAATATATATGACGGCGCTTATTCCGTCGGATCCCGGCCAACTAGTCACTCATAACGAGTGCACCTCAGCACACGTGTAGACTTCAGTCCTACGTTCATAGACACCTATGACGTAGTGCAGAGGGCGGCCACTAGTGGGAACCCAAGAGTTGGAACTTAAACTGAGACGATTCTGTCCAACACCGGGATGGGTATCCGGTGTGGCTTAGTGGATAAAGCATCAGCACGTAGAGCTGAAAACCCGGGTTCAAATTCCGGTGCCGGAGAGAATTTTTCTCCATTCCATTACTCTTTCATCGTTAAGGATTTAGCTCTTAACCCTTTTTTTCTCGTTTTTGTAAAGATTTTGAATAACTATTAGACATCACAGTCCTGTGCCATGGCGTCGTAGTTTAATACATCCTGGCAAGGACTCGCGTTACGGAATGAACGTTGGTTCGAGTCCTAATGGGGCAAGAGATTTTTTCATGAAATTTCGGCTAGTGTATGGGACCGGTGCCCACCCATAATCTTGGGGAACTACGATATGTACAGAAATCAGGTTACGAAAGCCAGCTATAACAGCTGGGGGGGGGGTAATCGTGCTAAACAAACGACACCTCCATTCTGGTTGGATGATCGTTCACCTCTGCTTCGGCATGTGGCCGTGAGACCAGCAACCAGCGGACCGGTCTGGGCCCTTAAAGGGCAACTTCCCAGCAGAAGAGTTTCTTAATCGTTACACCAGTGCCTTCAATGGTTTGTGCCGAAGGAGCGTCCCGGAAGAGAAAGTAACCATGGCAACCATGGAGTCACCTTCAAATGTTCCACCATTCAGAACTTGAGTGGCTTTTTATGCTAATAATAATAGAACTGTATGATTTGTCAAATGTATTTAGTCTCCAGTATTTTCTTAAATAAGTTGGCAACCCTATTTACCTCCCAGACATTCGTATTACAATTCAATCGGTTTTTTGAGAAACCCCTTGAAGTGTGAAGGTACTGCCTATCTTGAAAATGTTAATTTCGTGAAGTTTGGGTGCACGCTACTCAAAAACTGTTACAGATATCTAAACAAGATTTTCAGGAAATGTTTTTACATTTTTGATCTTTAATAATACCTACTACAAATTGAAGAATGTTAACAGGAGTTGAGATATATATATATATATATATATATATATATATATATATATTTATTTATTTATTTAATTCCACAATATTTTGGGCTAAAATTTAACATGAATATTTTTTAAATACTTACTTATTTACTTACTTACAAATGGCTTTTAAGGAACCCGAAGGTTCATTGCCGCCCTCACATAAGCCCGCCATCGGTCCCTATCCTGTGCAAGATTAATCCAGTCTCTATCATCACACCCTACCTCCCTCAAATCCATTTTAATATTATCCTCCCATCTACGTCTCGGCCTCCCAAAATACTTCCGTGAATAAAACAGCAAAACCCATAATTATTATCAGTCTCTTGGGTGTCCTTAACGCACAAAAAAGTTTTGAATGATTTTCGATCCAAAGTTAAAAAAAAATGGTCCAGAAATTAACAAAGTTTATGTGGAAATACAAAAAACTGTTTAAAAGAAATACATGAATTAAGAAATAGAATATTTGAAATGGAAAATGCTGGTAAAACCATAGCGAATATTTCTGTATGCAAATGAATTTTTTTAAATAGGATATAACTTAATATTCATATTTGTAAATATTTGACTTATGGGATTTCTCAAAATCAGGTAAAGATTTAACAAAACAATTTCTTTACTTCATGAAATAATAGAAAATTTGGTTAAAAAAATACTAATTTGATTCTCAAAACCAGTATTTAAAAGCTGACATCATAATTTTTGTCAGTGAACAAGTTTTACTCAACCTGTATGAAATGTGACTAAGGACATGAATGTATGTATTTATTTACACTGCAAGTGGGCAAGCACCCGGTGGCAGTGGTATATACAATATTAACAATACACAATAAAATGATAACCAATACACAATACAATTTTACAACACACATACAATTTTACACACAATACAATAATAATACACAATACAATTTAACACAATAATAATAAAACATAAAATAAAATACCTAATTTTACAATACAACCTACATAATTATCTATAGGTCCTACATAAGTTTCAATAGTCTTTCACTTTACTCTCATCTCATTCCCTGTAGTGGCACTATGACGCATTTCACTGACACTTTAGCACACATTTCACTGACACTCTGTAACTCATTTCACTGACACTATAGAACACATTTCATTGACGCTATAAATTATCACTGATCGGAACTGTTCCCTGCACTGTAAAACCATAACTTCACTGACTCACCTCGCTTCACTGATACAACAGTTCAAATAAGTCAAATAATTACACCCTTATGCATACTTATAAACAGAACTACATTTAAACTAAACATTTCTAGTCTAAGGCCCTCTTACACGCTAGTTTTAAATACTTTACAATTCAAACCAAGGAAGTAAACTCGTCAGCCTAGATAAATACATGTCACCTTAAAAAAATTAAATGTTTAAAAAAATTAAATGTAATAATAATAATAATAATAATAATAATAATAATAATAATAATAATAATAAAGTTCAGGATGAAATAATCTAATACAATAATACATTACATAAAAGACAGTAACATTATTCTAACCAAAATTCAGACACAAGATAATTAATGTACCAAACACAACAGCTTAGGCTATAGTTTTTTTTTTTTTTTTTCATTTTGTGTCAGCCTTGTCACTGACTTATGGGTGTTCCTCACTGAACGTAATATTCAAGCGCATATGTCACAACAGAAATACAGTTTGACGTGTGGTATTTTCTACAAAATGGTATATCTATCTCTATAGAACAGGAATAAATAATAAACTCAAATTTGTTAAAATTTTACTTATGGGGTTTCTCAAAAAACCGATTCAGTTACGGAAAATCAAATAAAATACCAATAGGGATATCTTATGTGAAGTTTTACCGTTAGATGGCAGGAGCGTTTCATGCGGCAGGAGCGTTCCTACATGTTGTAGGGCTATATTATGTCATATGCTACAGTTGATTACGTTTTCCCGCTTGTTGGTTTTCTGTGCGTGTCAAAATTATATTTACAATTATTTTGTATAATCTAGTATAATTTAGGATATAATTAAGTATTTTCTTACCTCATAATTTAATTTAATTTAATTTAATTTACCGTAAATAATAGCGTAAACTTTTATAATACTGAGCGATTCCCTTAAGAGATGGATGGGGAAATCTGCAGTATGCAGAATATAGATACGAGTAAATTGAATGTTCATTAATCTAAACGAGGACTTTGAGAACGAGGTGCACGAATAAAATAAATAAATAAAAATAGGAACTTTGTCGAAGGTGAATATTACCTCTTTAATCATTAGTATTGTAAGTACCGTGCGCTAAAAATAGGATATGCAGCCACCAATGTGTTTTTTATAGGGAAGGGACTAGAGATTGAATTCTCGTTTTTTTTCTCTAGTTGCAGAAAGATCAAATGCATTGTTTGTTAAGATGATACAATATGATCGCAGTAGTATCACAATTGAAGGGCTTAGAACAAAAATCAGGTAAGTGACATCATTAAAAAAAATTGAGGTAAGTGCGTGTTGTGATAGCCCAAAAGGATGTTTCTTTGGGATAAAATCAGGTAAGTGATGACACTGTGCAGTGCTGCTATATGGGCATCATTTCACCAAACTAGTGTATAATATTTCATTGCATGTAGAACTTTAACTGTAATTTCCTCAAAACTAGGTTTCCGTCACTTACATGCTTTTTGTTCTAAGCCCCTCAATTATTCGTGCGTTTTGTAGGTTAAGGACATGCAGTTTTGAATACTATGCAGGATGATTTTGAAAACTGGAAGTAAAAAAATAACGGTTTTAAAAGGCCTAATTAGTCTACAGCACATTAAAAACATTATTCACGAAATGGATTTCACTATGGATCGCCCTGATAATAAACATCCCAGTTAATCGAGACTTTACTGCAGGCGTAAAATGCTGGCGTAAACTTAGGAGACTCCTAGAAGTATTGAATATAATATAGCTTGCTGTCAAAGTTGCACATTATTGTATTAATTTTTCTTTTCCATCTTCCAGAATTAAACTGTAGCTAGCAGTTCCTTATTTGAAATAGTTATTTTTGTTTAATAGCTAGCACTTTCGAGGCACAATTTAATTAGTTATTTTTTTTAAGGTTTTAAGCATATATTCAGAATATTTCTGGACCTGAATGAAGACAAAAGGCTTTCCTTGGTTTTCACAAATATGAATACAACAAAAATTTGGAATTTTAAGTCGTTTTTAAGAGTATTTAATGCACTAATACACTACGTAAATCCTCAATGTTTATATACCGGAAAATAAATGCACACGCAAAGCGCATCCCTCAAAGTACACGTGCGCTGTCTGTTGGTGCTAGTTCAGGATATCCCTATTAGATAATCATACCAAATAAGATTTGAATCCACGTCTGACCAGGACCTCTACTGTCCGAGCTACACCCGTGGCAGGATTATGAACAAGTATTTCTATTTTACGTTAACAAATATAGGTAGAGAACCCTTGTTGTAATGATTGGCATGGCATATAGCCACCGTATAAATCAACAATTTAATTTTTAAGGTGACATGTATTTATTTAGTCTGACGAGTTACTTCCTTGGTTTGAATTGTAAATTATTTAAAAATAGCGTGTAAGAGGGCTTTAGACTAGAAATGTTTGGCTTAAATATAGTTCTGTTTATAAGTATGCATAAGGGTGTAATTATTTGACTTATTTGAACTGTTGTATCAGTGAAGCGAGGTGAGTCAGTGAAGTTATGGTTTTACAGTGCAGTGAATAGTTCCGATCAGTGATAATTTATAGCGTCAATGAAATGTGTTGTATAGTGTCAGTGAAATGTGTTATATACTGTCAGTGAAATGTGTGCTAAAGTGTCAGTGAAATGCGTCATAGTGCCACTACAGTGAGTGAGATGAGAGTAAAGTGAAAGACTATTGAAACTTATGTAGGAATTCCCTACCGAGTAATGTCAGGGACTGTCAGACATCAAACCAATTTAAGAATAGGCTAATTAAATATTTTTCTAACAATTCTTGTTAACAATAATAGCTGTTTCAGGTTTCTCAATGTTTAATGGTTATATATATCACAGATAAATATCTAAATTATCTCATTATTATTATTATTATTATTATTGTTATTACTATTATTATTAATACCACTACTATTATTACTACTACTACTATTATTATTACTATTATTACTATTATTATTATTATTATTATTATTATTATTATTATTATTATAACTATTTCTTACTAATGTTTATTATTGTCACACTAACATTAATTATCCAATTTTTATTATTTACTTTCATGTTGTTTTATGATCTAGATATTAATGTAATAACTATGTAAGCAATTGTATTCAATTAGAATTAGAGTGTGGCTGGGCGGAAGAGAAGGCCTACTGGTCATAGCTCTGCCAGATTAAATAAATAAATTATTATACTTACTTACTTACAAATGTCTTTTAAGGAACCCGAAGGTTCTTTGCCGCCCTCACATAAGCCCGCCATCGGTCCCTATCCTGTGCAAGATTAATCCAGTCTCTATCATCATACCCCACCTCCCTCAAATCCATTTTTATATTATGCTCCCATCTACGTCTCGGCCTCCCTAAAGGTATTTTTCCCTCCGGTCTCCCAACTAACACTCTATATGGATTTCTGGATTCGCCCATACGTGCTACATGCCCTGCCCATCTCAAACGTCTGGATTTTAAGTTCCTAATAATGTCAGGTGAAGTATACAATGCGTGCAGTTCTGCGTTGTGTAACTTACTCCATTCTCCTGTAACTTCATCCCGCTTAGCCCCAAATATTTTCCTAAGCACCTTATTCTCAAACACCCTTAACATTATTATTATTATTATTATTATTATTATTATTATTATTATTATAATACACATGTAGGTTGTATTGTAAAATTATGTATTTTATTTGTTTTATTATTAATTGTAATTATTGTGTTAAATTGTATTGTGTATTCTTAGTGTATTGTGTATATAATTCATTCATTTCATTCATTTATTTTATTCCATAGATCTTACATGAGCAATGAAGCTTTAAGATGTGGAACATGTCAACATTTTACAATATTACAATTACAATTTTTACAAATTTTTATAGTTTTACAATTTAGTAATTTTCTACAATTTTTACAATGTTGTACAATTTTTTTACATTTTGGCGAGATGTAGTGAGATGAGATGAGGTCCGAGGATTCGCCAAAATATTACCCGGCATTTGCCTTTTCGGTGGGGGAAACCTCGGAAAAACCCAACCAGGTAATCAAATCAAAGGGGGTAATCAAATCAAAGGGGTTGATGCCAAGGACTCGCCATAGACCATCCGGCTTCAGCCCCACGGCTGTGGGAAACCTCGGAAGAAACCAAAGTCCAAAGGGGGATCCAACCCAAGCCCGAACGCAGCTCCGGATCAGCAGCCCAGCGAGTCTGCCGACTGAGCTACATCGATGGCTCTACTCTACTCTACTCTACTATAGTGTATTGTATAATTTTATTGTGTATTGTTAATTTCACTGTGTATTGTTTATGGTTTTATTGTGTATTGTTTATTATTTTATTTTGTATTGTTTATATTGTGTATACCACTGCCACCAGGTGCTTGCCCACTTGCAGTGTAAATAAATACATACATACATCATGTAACACACAATGAACACGTAATTCACGACCATTCACGAATCAAAAAGGCATATTCTTTCACAAAGTCAATCCGTTGTTGTGCCTGTTAGAGAAGAAAGAAGAATTTTATTACCTCTAATTTTGTTAATTTGATTTCAGCACATTATGCGTTCACTTGAGATCATAAGTTTGAATACTACAGAGTTCGTGGCGTTGTATAATTAATTTTTAATTCACCATTGGAAAGTGTAGTTTCTCTAGATGGACGTAATGCTATAATGTTATTACAGTAACTTCTGATATAATATAATATAATATAATATAATATAATATAATATAATATAATATAATATAATATAATATAAGTTATTTGAAGGGTTCAGAACCATAGTGGGTCAAGCGCCATTTACTGAATACGTAGAAAACAAGGGTTAAAATTAAGTTATTACCATAATTCAATGGAAACCTGTAACAAGTAAAATAAAATATACACATAAAATCTAAATGATGTCAATCTTCATTAAACTATGGTTGCATGTAATAAAAATTAAGAAACATGTTAAAGGAATTGTCATTGCACCAAATGAGTGTCTCTGGACCAAAATGATCGCATTTTAATTATTTCGATTCAATTTAAATTAAGTAACATATTAAACGATTTATCCTTCTATCAAACACGAATGTTCCCTGGATCAAACGTCCTATTTTAATTATGTAATTACTTTATATTTATTTCTAACTGGTGCAGCGGAGCGCACGGGTACGGCTAGTTAATAATAAAGTTCTGGATGAAATAATCTAATACAACAACATTATTCTAACACCCAAAATTCATACACTTAATTTACCACACACAACAGCTTAGGCTATAGTTTTGTTAATTCTGTGTCAGCCTTGTCACTGACTTATAGGCCTCCTCCACGAAACCTAACATTCAAGAGCACATGTCACAACATAAATACCATTTGACGTATGGTATTTTTCTATAAAATGGTATATCTATCCCTATAGAACAGGAATCAGTAATAAGCTCAATACTGTTAAAATTTGACTTATAGGGTTTCTAAAAAAAAAAAAAGATTCAGTTACGTAAAATCAAAGAAAATACCAATTAGATAATCACACCAAATTAGATTTGAACCCACGTCTCACCACGATCAGGGATCACCGAGCTACGCCCGTGGCAGGATTATGAACAGATATTTCTATTTTATTTTAACAAATATAGGTAGACAACCCTTGTTGTAATGATTGGCATGGCATATGGCCACCGTATAACTCAACATGTAACACACAATGAACACGTGACAACAGCCACTCACGCCCAATCACGAACACAAAAAGGCATATTCTATCAGAAAGCCAATCCGTTGTTGTGCCTCTTAGAGGAGAAAGAAGAATTTTATTACTTCTAATTTTGTTAATTTGATTTCAGCACATTATGCGTTCACTTGAGATCATAAGTTTGAATACTACAGAGTTCGTGGCGTTTTAATCACTTGCACTCATTGCTGTTATAATTGTTCCTAGCTTCTCCTCTTCGAGAGTACTTTTCATTAAGAACTTCTCTTTGAAGTTGTGAGCACAATAGAGTTTTGTCAACAGTCGATTTCTTTCCCAAGAGTTTCCCAATGTGCCGCGCTTGTATCGGCTTGAGGTTCGTTTGTAGCGCGCTGCACAAAGCCTTCAGAAAGCGCTGTTCAAAAGTGAAAGATTAAGTTTTGTGGAAGTACGATTTTGCCATTTTGGTTTAGGAACGTTGGGACAAAGGTTATTTCATTCCAAACTGAATTTTTACCCACTCCTATGTATCGGTACTAGCAGATGGTGTGACCTTCATTGTCTTTTTTGTATATTGTTCAGAGGTTTAAAATATATCTACTCGTAGAAAACATATTCAAATCGACATTAGACCTTTTGTTTCACTCCGAATAAGCAACGTATCTTTAAAGGACAGACAGCGCAGAATTTTAACACAAATTATTAATTTATTTCAATATATTATTCAATTTATTTCAATATATTTTGAGGTGGAAAAATTCAAATATCTTGGAGCAACAGTAAAAAATATAAATGACACTCGGGAGGAAATTAAACGCAGAATAAATATTGGAAATGCGTGTTATTATTCGGTTGAGAAGCTTTTGTCATCTAGTCTGCTGTCAAAATATCTGAAAGTTAGAATTTATAAAACAGTTATATTACCGGTTGTTCTGTATGGCTGTGAAACTTGGACTCTCACTTTGAGAGAGGAACAGAGATTGAGGGTTTTTGAGAATAAGGTCCTTAGGAAAATATTTGGGGCTGAGAGGGATGAAGTTACAGGAGAATGGAGAAAGTTACACAACGCAGAGCTGCACGCATTGTATTCTTCACCTGACATAATTAGGAACATTAAATCCAGACGTTTGAGATGGGCAGGGCTTGTAGCACGTATGGGCGAATCCAGAAATGCATATAGAGTGTTAGTTGGGAGGCCAGAGGGGAAAAAATCTTTGGGGAGGCCGAGACGTAGATGGGAAGACAATATTAAAATGGATTTGAGGGAGGTGGGATATGATGGTAGCGACTGCATTCATCTTGCTCAGGATAGGGACCAATGGCGGGCTTATGTGAGGGCGGCAATGAACCTACGGGTTCCTTAAAAGCCAGTAAGTATATTTTGAATATATCTCGCCTAGTGACACTTCCATGATAAAGTCAAAACTTGGGTAAACCAAAAAAAAGTTGGAATCGGACTATGACAAACTATATGGTCTAAGACATACGAGATCGATAACAACTCTCACGGAGTTGAACGATGTCGACATAGTTTGCTTGCTGGAACATTTTATAAAATTAATTCTTCTATCGCCTTTGCTGTTACGAGCTTCAGAGATCCGAACGGTGAATGGTTATCGGCGTTAGAATTTTAGCTTTTATAGGCCTAGCTACTGTTGCGGGACATTCTTGTTCATATGATGTTGCGATGGATTGCGTATTTATGTTTTAAACTAGTATTAATTTCAGACTAGTATAGAATCACCTGAACTAGAAGTTCGAAATTAATGAGTATGGAAGGACCGATATCGAACCCTGTCATCCACACCTGTGGAGTAACGTTCAGCGCGTCTGGCCGAGAAACCAGGTGGCCCGGGTTCGAATCCCGGTCGGGGCAAGTCATCTGGTTGAGGTCTTTCTGGAGTTTTCCCTAAACCCAATGCGAGGAAATGCTGGGTAACTTTCGGTGCTGGACCCCAGATTCATTTCACCGGCATTATCACCTTCATTTCATTCAGACGCTAAATAACCTGAGATGTTGATACAGCGTCGTAAAATAACCAAATAAAATAAATAGAAATCGAACCTTTTCAGGTAGTGGAAACATTCATTGGGACACACAACTCTAGCTAAGAGACATGAAGTAGTCACGAAAGGTACGCGTATTAGAAATATTTGTATCTTTACTCAGACGCGTCATATGAATTAATGTAGCAATCAGTACACCGAACGTATGTCTATTTAATATTTTAGCTGTTTTTAGTCGCTGCTTAAACCAAAGTGCCAGCGTTACTAGTTAGAGAATTTCAACGCGAAAAGTATTGTGTGTCCGCCCTTAGTCGTGTTGTGTGTGATGCCTAAACAATTTATGAACGATTTGAGTCAGACACCCTGTATAAGTTTACTGACTTTTATAAAATTCGTAACATTTGCGTTCCATTTTAATTTTCGCCTCCATCTCAAATCTTTTGTTCCTTTACTTAATTTAGTATAACAGTCTTTAAAGTGAAAATGATGGATTACTTAGACCAACAATTTGAGGTAAAATCACAGTCTAGTATAGCGTTTCTCAAACTTTTTTGAAGTGGGGACCACTTTTTAAAGTCAGAATAGTTCCGCAGACCACCTTACTCTTGTTCCATTCGAAAGCAAATTTATAATTTTCGTAGAATATTTTAATACCAGTATACTTATATTTTAAAATTGAATTAAAGTTCGGTACCGTACTTTGGTCCTCTGTTATGAATTCAGGTGGTCCCTGGCTGGATTACAGGCGCGGCGCCAGATGTGCAGGGAAAAGATGTTGAGAAAGATGTGCTTTAAATCCTCCTTTTATTACTGAGAGTAGAGTGGAAAGTCGATAGACGGGTAGGGTAATAAATTTCATAAAATATCTGTACTGGGAGAAAAAGTGAAATTCGATTGTCATGTGTCATTTCCAAACTCTGAGCTTTTAAGCTATAGTGTGATACGCAATTCGTTCGAATTTTATTTTTCTTCTGTCTTTTTTTGAAGGCCCACAAGGGTAGACCTCGAGGACCACAGGTGGTCCGCGGACTATAGTTTGAGAAACGCTGGTCTAGTATATACAGTCACGAAGCTTGAGTTTATGAGGGTACTAGGAACAATAGACTGTGCCGGTATTATTTCGCATTGTCTGTAATAAGGCGATATTAGCGATCCTAGTGGTTAGCAACTATCTATGGATGCATATTTACTACATATTGAGCTTCGTGACTGTATATACTAGGCTGTGGTATAAGTTTACTGACTTTTAGAAAATTCGTAACATATGCGTTCCATTTTAATCATCGCCTCTATTCTCTAAAACTATGTCCCTTGCGACGGGTTTTACCTGGTGGCTCACGTTGTTGTTGTTTATCCTCGTCTCTGTCGCGCCGCCGGCAGAGGAGAAGTCCACTAACTCAGTCATACGTCGGTGGGTGATGGAGGATCTTGTCCCCCGGTAGAGGAGATCTCTTCTCAGGGACCTTGTGGTTTTGTGGGCGTAGGATGTAATGTGATGTTGGTAATTCCCACGAAAAGAAACCAAGGAGTAAAGTTCCACTATGTGTATTTATTCGGCTCACTTCCCTTGCTTGAGTCCAAGCGACGGAATACTGGCTGTTGTCATTCCGTGTGTTTTCGGCGTCTCGTCTAACGCCAGTTTAAAATCGCTGCCGTCAACTTATTGAGTAAATCACAAAGCTAAAAGGTGCGAAATCTACACTTTATCACTTCGTTCGGCTGGGAAACGGAGAATGATAAGATATACACGATCGGAACAAGTGCTGGAAATATTATTAATACTCACGCGATCGGCTCACAGGCGGTAGACTATATAAGTGAGTAAACACGCCACTGGCCGGCAGTCTTCTGACCAAAACACACGATCGGCTCACTAGCCGGTAATATTCTGAGAAAATACACGCTCGGCTCACAGGCCGGTAATCGTCTCGGAAAATACACACTCGGCTCACAGGCCGGCAATCGTCTGGTGGGCACGCTCTCGGCTCACGTCCTTTTAAATGCTCACTAAGGTGACGCGCTCACCAGACGCTACTATTGTTTGCCAGATACAAACAACGCTACCAACGCGTTCCTAGACAGGAAAAACCCCTTTATGCTATACTAAAGTTCAGTAACCTACCTCGCGTCTACTGGTCTTAAATGCGTTAGGCGCCTGTCAGACTGAGTGAATAAAGAGCCTATTACGCGCTTCAATGATCCCTGTAGCGTAGGTTAAACAAACATCTCAAAGAAATATAGAAATATCTAAACTGAAACTATACTATAACTTATATAGGAGAAAAAATATCTCACTATCGCCGGACCACCCGACTACAGCTTCAAATGCCCCTTTCTCAACAATGGAAATTCCCTTAAAGAATTTTCATTGTTGGGAAATCTCGCCTTCGACAATGCCATTCTACCGTTATTCCTATCGCGATCAGCCAGGATACACGCCATCTTGCTCAGCTATACAAATTCTAAAATAAACATGACATATATGTTTTTAAACAATCTCTCTGTGCACACAGTCATTATTCAAGCATACTTGTTAATCATCCCTCACACTATTTACATACATTATCTACAAAATTCATAAGATTCTTATTTACAGTTTCACACATTATTCAATCACGCATCCGCCTTGCGTACGCAGTTACACTGCGCCGCACTGTACATTGGTATCCTGCCTTTTCACAATAGAGTCTAGCTCCCCATTCCAACTTACGTATCTATATTTACATTGTCTTGCCTGAATGGTCTTGGCAGCTGTTTATAGTATTTACCTAGAACCTTGTTGTTGTCTAGGTCCTTCACTTCGCAGGTATGGTCTCCAAACTGAAGGATCTCTACCCGGACTTGCTGATCTGTCACACTCGTCGCTACGCGTGGCTGGCATCCTATTGTCTACCTGTTGCGCTGCTACCATTAATGCATTTCTGCGGTCCCTTTCTTGTTCTTGTCTCCGCCAGTCTCTCCTATCATTCCAGCCCCTACCAAAATTAGGCTGCCAGAATCCTTGCCTATATCTCCTATTTCTAAACCAGTGGGGTGGGTTGCTGTCCCTAGGGTGCACATTTGCCTCTCTATCCGTATACCATCTTATGTGATTAATTCTGCGGACTGGTCCGCCCCCATTATTTCTCATCCTATTTACATTACTTCCGCTACCGCGGTCAACACCAGGATTATTGCGGTTGTACATATTTCTGACAGGTTGAATATCCCTCCTATTTCGGTTTGGGCTGACAATACCACTTTGACCCCGACTATTATTATTATTATTATTATTATTATTATTATTATTATTATTATTATTATTATTATACCCATAGCCTGGTTGTCTGTCAGCTGCCCAATTATTTACATTCATGTTCCCTCGAGGTGGTGAGAGGGCGCCATGTGCCCCTCTCTCCGCCTTCGAGTGGCTGGAATAACCCTGTATACTCTTCTCTGCACAATTAGTTGCGTCATATCTTTCGCCTCCATTGTGTGTCATATCAGAACTGTCTAGCGCGGTCAGGAGGTCAATTGTCTCCCCAAAATCTCGTGGTCCCGCGATAATTAAATTATACCTAATATTTTCCGGGTAATGGGATATGATAGTTTGTATCAACTCAGAATCTGGCATTGGTGGATTTAGACTCTTTCCCTTTTTGACAAGCTCCATAAAGTAATCAATCATCGATATGCCTTTCTTAGCATCAAACCTACTATCATTGATTTCTTTTCTGATTTTCTGCTGTTGCCTCTGCCCCCAATACCGGTCAGAGAACTTTGTTTTGAATTCTCCATAACTAACTTGTGCGTCTAAAGCTACGAGAACCCAATTAAGTGGCCGTCCTCTCAGACTTTTTCTCACGACGGTCATTTTTAGTTCCTCTGGTACCCCTTTCACGTGAAAATACGTTTCCAATTCGCGGATATAACAGTGAGGGTTTGAGAATTCCACCTCATCAAATACGGGATAACCGATTTCATTAATGATATGCGTGGGATACTGTGGGCGACCTAAAGATGACCTCTCGTTTACAATATTTAAATTACATTGTTCCTGATTTCGTGGGTCTTGGTTCTCTCCTACCACATGATCACTTATGTTACTACCTCCTACTATATTTCCTAATCCCATACTATTGCTCCCGCTAGGCGTTCCGCTCACGCTCGGTTCGCTAATTGAATTATCGACAGTGACTCCATGGATCCTATCTTGCATCGAATTCCATCTTGATTCTAAACTCTCTAAGCGTTCTCTCTCTTCCTTTCCCTGGTCTCTCACTACTCGCCTAATCGCCTCCATCTCTCGATCCACCCCTTGTAACCTCTCATCTACCGTTCCTTCTATGGCCGATCTCGTCTTTTCGTTCTCAGCAATTGTGCTGTTCCTCACCTTCTCCTCTAGTTCCCTCATGTTCTCTGCCATCTTATCTACTACGACGCCTAGTTGACTTTCTATTTCCGTATTATTGTCTGCTATCTTTCCCTCCAAGTTTTCTATTTGACTCTCTATCAGCTGGTTTACCTGTTCCCTAATCTCTCTGGAATTTTCTCCCATCCTACTCTCCATTTCTGATAGTTTGCTGTCCATCTGCCTCATCAGTTGTTCAGTCTTTTGGCCTAGCCTCTCATCTATTTGCTTTATTTGTTCTGAAATTTGCTTCGCTTGCTCAGTACTTTGACCTAATCTTTCATCCATCTGTCTCAAACTCTGTTTCAATTGCTCTGAATTATCCTGTTTCATTTGTTCAAAATTTTGCTTAAACTGTTCTGAACTATCTTGTTTCATTTGTTCAAAATTTTGCTTAAACTGTCCTGAACTATCTTGCTTCATTTGTTCAAAATTTTGCTTAAATTGTTCTGACATTTGCTTCGCGTGCTCAGTACTTTGATCTAACCTCTCATCCATTTTTTTCATTTGTTCTGAGTTATCTTGTTTCATTTGTTCAAAATTTTGCTTAAATTGTTCTGACATTTGCTTCGCGTGCTCAGTACTTTGACCTAACCTCTCATCCATTTTTTTCATTTGTTCTGTACTCTGACCTAATCTTTCATCCATTTTTTTCATTTGTTCTGAATTATCCTGTTTCATTTTGTCGAAATTCTGCTTCATTTGTTCTGTACTCTGTTTCAATTGCTCTGTAATATGTTTCATTAAAATTCCTAGCTGTCCTAGCATCGTCCCTTCTTCTCCCTTTTCCTTCTCGCTACATTGCTGGGTTTCTTCGCTATTTCCTATGATCTCGTCGTCCCCCATACTGCTCTCCAATTCTAATCTTCCCTCCATTTCGCTGTCTCCTACGTTCTCCATCCCTCTATTCTCTCTACTTATTATTTTCCTCTCACTCTCCGTCCCTTCGGTCCCAATTCTCCTATTCCTTAATAACATCTGGATATGCCATAACCTATATACAGATCACACAATAACGATCCCCTACAAAATATTATACACACACAGACATAAATATACGTACAACCCTACACAGAATTATGCGTTAATAAATGTTATCCTCCCTACACACAAAGAATGTTCATACATGTATAACCCTCCAAAATATTACCATCAACGTTGTCTTCCTCCTCGATGTAGCGTCGACCCTACTCGTCCCGCGTAGCCGTGATGATTTCGCCACCCTCGGTGTCGCCGCTCTCGTTGCCTCGGCGGGGATGCTGCGTCAGCCTCTCTGCTGTCGTCTAGTACTGACGATAATCACGTTGCTGCTGCTACTGTTGTTCTCGTCCCGACGCCTCGGTGGTATTGTTGATTCTCGTAGCCACGCGTTGTTGTTTTTATTCTCGTAGCCACGCGTTGTTGTTTTTATTCTCGTAGCCACGCGTTGTTGTTTTTATTCTCGTAGCCACGCGATGTTGTTTTTATTCTCGTCGCCCCACGCTGGGCGCCATTTGCGACGGGTTTGCCTGGTGGCTCACGTTGTTGTTGTTTATCCTCGTCTCTGTCGCGCCGCCGGCAGAGGAGAAGTCCACTAACTCAGTCATACGTCGGTGGGTGATGGAGGATCTTGTCCCCCGGTAGAGGAGATCTCTTCTCAGGGACCTTGTGGTTTTGTGGGCGTAGGATGTAATGTGATGTTGGTAATTCCCACGAAAAGAAACCAAGGAGTAAAGTTCCACTATGTGTATTTATTCGGCTCACTTCCCTTGCTTGAGTCCAAGCGACGGAATACTGGCTGTTGTCATTCCGTGTGTTTTCGGCGTCTCGTCTAACGCCAGTTTAAAATCGCTGCCGTCAACTTATTGAGTAAATCACAAAGCTAAAAGGTGCGAAATCTACACTTTATCACTTCGTTCGGCTGGGAAACGGAGAATGATAAGATATACACGATCGGAACAAGTGCTGGAAATATTATTAATACTCACGCGATCGGCTCACAGGCGGTAGACTATATAAGTGAGTAAACACGCCACTGGCCGGCAGTCTTCTGACCAAAACACACGATCGGCTCACTAGCCGGTAATATTCTGAGAAAATACACGCTCGGCTCACAGGCCGGTAATCGTCTCGGAAAATACACACTCGGCTCACAGGCCGGCAATCGTCTGGTGGGCACGCTCTCGGCTCACGTCCTTTTAAATGCTCACTAAGGTGACGCGCTCACCAGACGCTACTATTGTTTGCCAGATACAAACAACGCTACCAACGCGTTCCTAGACAGGAAAAACCCCTTTATGCTATACTAAAGTTCAGTAACCTACCTCGCGTCTACTGGTCTTAAATGCGTTAGGCGCCTGTCAGACTGAGTGAATAAAGAGCCTATTACGCGCTTCAATGATCCCTGTAGCGTAGGTTAAACAAACATCTCAAAGAAATATAGAAATATCTAAACTGAAACTATACTATAACTTATATAGGAGAAAAAATATCTCACTATCGCCGGACCACCCGACTACAGCTTCACCCTTTACTAAAGTTAGTATAACAGCCTTTAGAGTGAAAATGATGGATTGCGTAGACCAACAATTTGAGGTAAAATGAAGTGAACTAATGTACAAAAGAACACAGAAATTCGAATATGACTGCATCGTAGCGGGAATATGTACTATTCTGTCTTTTGATTTCAGTACTCCTCGTTTCCTTAATGATAATCTAATAAAGAGAAAGTTCCCACTGGTACATGAAAACTATAAAATGAAATCCCTAAAAGTAATCTCGAAGTAGCTGGAATTATTCCGCTGTGCTGTGAGATGAGCTCTGGTCAGGACCGGATTTCTCATTAAGCTCTATGGGTTCAGATCTACAGGGGCACTCTAAAAGAGGAGACAATGCTGTTTCTTACAAAAGAAGGCAGTTAAATCAGCTTGTGATTTCGTTGACTCCCATCAGTATATGAGCGGAAAATTATATTGCCGAAGCATGGCATGTATAAACACCAGTGACAGTGGAATAAGATAATTTTATTCTTTAAATATATATTTATATACACAGCAAAAATGTTTGGAATCAAGCAGATTTATATAGGCCCTACAACTTTTTTATTCCAGTATCAACTGACCAGGAAGGCTAATCAAGTGATAATGGATTTTCACAACAATTTTTTCTCTTATGCCTTCCATTTAAAATAAGAAACCTCCCTATAAATTTCTGCATCCGAAGAAAACCTTGTCTTGGAGATAAGACTTTTCAAAATAATCACATTCCTAGGCATTCTGCTATTAATAACATCATTAGTAGATCTTTAACCTCCTGTGACATTCCTTTTTGGGATCTGTTGTAGAATCACTCAATACTCATTCAAGTCTCAAAGTTTTTCTGTTTATAGCCTAATATATTTTATGTTTAAATAAATAAATAAATAACTAAATAAATAATAAATAAATAGGTAAAATAAATATATACATAAATAAATACATAAATAGATAAATAAATAAATAAATAAAAACTAAATAAATACATAAATGCATAAATACATAATTAAGTAAATAAGTAAATAATCAAATAAATAAATAAGTAAATAAATAAATACATAAATAAATAAGTAATTAAGTAAATAAATAAATACATAAGTACATAATTATTTACATAATTAGGCCTAAGTAAATAAATAAATAATTAAGTAAATAAATAAATAAATAAATAAATAAATAAAATAAAGGAATAAATAAATACATACATAACTAAATAAATACATACATACATAAATACATACATAAATAAATAAGTAAATACATAAATAAATACATAAGTACATAATTAAGTAGTTAGTAGTTAAGTAAATAAGTAAATAAATAAATAAAAAACTAAATAAATACATAAATGCATAAATAGATGAATACATAATTAAGTAAATAAACAAATAAATAAATAAGTAAATAAATACATAAATACATAATTAAGTAATTAAGTAAATAAATATATAAATACATAATTAAGTATTTAAATAATTAAGTAAATAAATACATAAATATATAAAGAAATAAATTAGTAATTAAGTAAATAAATAAATACATAAATAAAATAAATAAAACAAATAAATAAATAAATAAATAAATAATCTCCATTGTCATCGTGAAGAATAAAATATTTAAAGCACAAATGTTTATGCATTTCTCTCAAAATGAGGTACCGGTAAGCTTATGAAAACTCACTTCTTTAAGTGGTTTCAAGAAGTATACTTTCCATATATCAGTGATCACAGCATTCTATTGGTAGACCATTTACTGAAATAGGTTATAGAAACTATAACTGCAGAAGGTAAAACAGTGGAAGGGTTAACAATTCCAAAGCACACAACTCCGATTGTTCAGCCTCTTGAATTTTATGGCTTTAGGCCTTGGAAAAATTACATTCCGAGTTCTTGATAGTGTTTTGTTACTTTGCACGAATATTGTATTGAGTCAGAGAGATAATGTGATAAACTTGCAGTCCTTAACACATGATCAGTTTTAATCTCCTAGACATATGTATATTTTTAAATAACTTATGGTTGGCATAAAGCCGGGTACCTTGGAAACAAATGTGATAAATTCGTCAATCCTTTACAACTCTATTTCCGCGTTGATGTGCACAACTGCTGTATAGCTGAATGAGAGAAAATTACTTACTTACAAATGGATTTTAAGGAACCTGGAAGTTCATTGCCGCCCTCACATAAGCCCGCCATCGGTCCATATCCTGTGCAAGATTAATCCAGTCCCTACCATAATATCCCACCTCCCTCAAATCCATTTTTAAATTATCCTCCCATCTACGTCTCGGCCTCCCCAAAGGTCTTTTTCCCTCTGTTCGCCCAACTGACACATTATATGTATTTCTGGATCCGCATATATGTGCCACATGCCCTGCCCATCTCAAACGTCTGGATTTAATGTTCCTAATTATGTCACGTGAAGAATACAATGCGTGCAGTTCTGTGTTGTGTAATTTTCTCCATTCTCCTGTAACTTCATCCCTCTTAGCCCCAAATATTTTCCTAAGGACCTTATTCTCAAACATCCTTAACATATGTTCCTCTCTCAAAGTGAGAATCCTAGTTTCACAACCATAAAGAACAACAGGGAATATAACTGTTTTATAAATTCTAACTTTCAGTTTTTTTGACAGCAGACTGGATGATAAAAGCTTCTCAACCGAATAATAGCAGGGATTTGCCACATTTATTCTGTGTTTAATTTCCTCCCGAGTATCATTTATATTTGTTACTGTTGCTCCAAGATATTTGAACTTCTCCACCTCTTCAAAAGATAAATTTCCAATTTTTAAATTTCCATTTCGTACAATATTCTGGTCACGAGACATAATCATGTACTTTGTCTTTTCGGGATTTACTTCCAAACCTATCTCTTTACTTGCTTCAAGTAAAATTCCCGTGTTTTCCCTAATCGTTTGTGGATTTTTCTTGACATATTCACGTCATCCGCATAGACAAGAAGCTGATGTTTATTAAGGGAAATTGGACGTTATCGCATGCAAAGTAATGATAAAAATAGCCTATCTTCAAGCAGTCATAAATATAATAGGCTACTATTTATCACAGCTATTTCATTTTTTTAGTGGTATATGTATACATATTAAGCTTTAAAATGAAAAAAATAATGGTTAATCTAGTGTAAATCCTACCCTTAAATTAATTGTTAAATTGAAACATATTTTTTATATAAATTCACTGCATATCTGTGATTAGGAACACTCTATTCACTTATCATAGCACACATTGAATTAAAATTTTGGCCACTTACTGCTAACTGATACTAAAACATACCCTACTAAAATTATTAAAATATCTGTAATACTATGGGCATAGGGCTTATACTAATCTTCAATTTTTTTTAATTTATTCGCGGTGATGATTTCTATAAGTCCTATGCCCATACTATTATAGATACATGAATAATTTTAGTAGGGTTTTTTTTAGTATCTATTAGCAGTAAGTAGTCAAATTTTCAATTCAATATGTGCTATAATAAGTGAATAGAGTGTACCTAATCACAGACATATAGTGAATTTATAAAAAATTTGTGCTTAATTAAAAAAATTAATTTAAGGATAAAGATTTACTCTAGAGTATCCATTATTTTTTTCATTTTAAAGCTTAATATGCATAGACACATAGCTAACAAAAATGAAAGACCTCTGACAAATAGTATTATATTTATGACTGCTTGAAGATAGGCTATTTTTACCATTATTTTGCATGCGATAATGACCAACTCCCCTTAACCGTTACCGACAATATTGTTCTTGCATTTGAGAATAACTTGTATGAATAAAAACACCCAAAATTACATGCAAGCTTGAATGAGATCGCTCCATCCTCTTAGAGTTTCTATCTTCACAATTCAAAAATTCAATTCCGTGCTGCTCATGGATACTGAAACTGCTTCAAGAAGTGAAAGATGAAAATAACTTTTGAAGGCAGCGGGGACAACCAACCTTTCCTTCAGGAAATATGTGAAGCCTTTTGTATATTGCAGGGAAAGAATACCTCCTTCAACGAATACTTCCTATGAGCCACATATATAATACAGGAAAACGTATGTAAAAAGCCTTAGGAATAAATCCAAACTAATCGAATTCTACGGAAAGGAAATAGAGATCCCAAGACGTTCCGGTCCCTTAAGGCCTTCTTCTGAATGCCGTGCACGAAGAGAATATCATTGTGACCAAAATACATACGAAAACCAGCTTCGATACAGGATACAGAGAACGTACCACTTGCTGTCATTCAGACTTCTTCAAACAAAACAACTTATTAGTTTTACCAGTTCTACCAATTGTCACGCACCTGACTATTACCATTGTTTTGTTCTCTGTAAAGATATCTAGTCGGTCGTAAGTAATTTTTAGAATATAGGCTTAATTCGTTGATTGTACACCAAGTAGCGTGACTATCCATAATTTTACGTATTGCCAATACTATGCTGTAAGAAATAACACATGAATTTGTTATCTTTAACTCTAAATGTACGCAAGAGAGAATGTCATCGAAATGATAGCCGTCCAAATCTTGGATTTAAAATATCGGCATCATAATCAATTGAAATGAACAAAAAAGAAAATGTAAATTAATGTTAAAAAATACATAATGAAATTTTAAAAAGAATATTCTGCCACAATATGTGGTGGCTATCAAAACGATAAAAATTTATTGAAAATAAATCATATACATTGAATATTATAAAGATAAATAGAGATGATGATTGATGATGTTCAGTGATAATTTTAAAATGGTTGATGCAATTTCCTGAAGAGTCTTATCAGGAACCTTTAATTTTCTGAGGATCTCCAATGTAAATTTGGGAATTTGTCCTCGCGCACCAAACATAAGTCCAATGACATTCCAATCTTGAATATTATATTTATGACTGAGATCATCACAGCATGGAAGGTAAATAGCGCGTTTCTCTTCATGTACCTGCTTTGGTTGATCTTCATTAATTTCGAACCTTACAGTGGGGTCAAAAATGAGACCAGTTTTTTTATCTCGGTCAATTATTATGATGTCAGCACGCCGTGTAGATCCTTCCGTAGAGAGACATCGAACTTCCTCATATACTTCGCATTCACCATGTTCCCTTAATCTGTTAGCAATTATAAAAAAATTAATAAAACTCCTAGTTATGACTCCATGTAGCCGTCTGAACAGTCACATTGAAGACATAAGATTATTTTTGGAACAACACTCATAATCCAAAAACATAAATTTTCAGGAGAAACAAAAAACTAGCCTATCTGGCATAAATACTGCTGTCACTTCAAGCCTAAAATTCATCATGCCATTTCTTAAGGTGTTGTAGAAACTTGGGAAAACTGAAGTAGGCCTACATTTATAACTTAAATTGCATAATAGAAATACAGGGAGATCACTTTATTTTTACCAACATTTTTAACATTAACCTGGCTATACTCGGAAACACTGTTGCCCCCTTCCATTACAGGAGTTTGATGTTACTAGTGCAGTATGTAAACAAATTATTTTACAAGGTATAGGAGGAGAGAAAAGTAGTGTATCCATTTATGTTGTAGGGAAATACGATATTACGATTTTCAGTTTGATCATCACTTTTACGGAATTTATCAAAATACAATTTTTTTTAAACTCAACTTTTCAGGCGGCTATGTTCGTTATGTAATGTCTACTTTATTTAGCATATTAATTATTGGTGTTAACATACAATATAGAGAGTGCATTTAAATTGAGGGGGTCATAAGTAAAGGGCAGTAAGCGTACTTAAGTTACTTTTGAGAAAATGGAGTTAAAATATTTAAGCTTTCGTAAAATCGGTGAAATTTTTATTTAAATTTTAATGTGCGATGCGATTAAAATATCCCTTTGCCACTAAAATTTTAGATACTTTAGCTTACACTGGATGCACTTAACTCATGTTATTACAAATTTCACTAGCATTCCTTTGCTTCTAGCCACCTCAATTCAAAATAAGCTAATCTGAGTTTTTAAACAAGTTGCTGAAAATGGTTGCCGTTCATTACAATGCAGACTTCAATTTTTTACACATATTATTAAAAATATTTTGAAGCATATTCTCTGAAATTGAATTCATTGTTTCTTGAATATAATTTTTTAGTACGATATTATTAATATAGGTTCTTTTTTCTATAGAAAACGCAACCATATTTCTGAAACACACTATACACTGCAGTGTTTACTTCACTGCTTGAAGACTTCGAATGCAACAGCGGCCGTAAGTTTGTGTGTCTGACGGGAGCAAGGACATTAGTGAAGGGGTGAGAGTGAAGTACATTCAGAAATGCAGGTACAATAAAAATGCAAGTAAAAATAAAATGATGTCCCTGTACATATGTAAATGTATGTAACAGTATACAAGAAAAAATACTCTGCTTTGACTGAAATGTCCCTCTCCTTTAATCTTCTTTTTCTTTATTTTTGTTATTTTTTTTTCTTTGTTGGTAACTCTATAGTATCTATTAGATCCTTTAGTTGTGCTAACAGATGGAGTTACTTGTCAACAATGTGACGCTGAAACGTGTGTTCAGGTTACTGCCCAGCGACAGTCCTGATGTATTTTTATATTTGTGATGATTGGTTAATTAATATTAACCCGGCACACTCACATTCATACAAATTTCCAGACTCTAGACACCCAGGGAATTCCTCTTATTCAAGAAAAATTCACCGAGAGCCGAGCCCGGGAATCGAACCCGGGATCTCCTGATCCGGTAGCCAGCATGCTGACCAACAGACCACGGAGGCAGACTTTTTCTTCATTATATCCTGTTTCTTTTTCTTTCGTTGCCTACGTTTCTTCCATGGTGTTACTTCTGCACCTAAAGATGACTCCATAACTAATACAACTATTTACGCGCCAAAGTATTTTTCTCGGAGGTGGTTTTTGCCGCTTATGTAAGAAGCAGTACTGTCAATCTACGACAGTTTAAAATTGTACGGATAAATGTTTCAAGATGATATGAATGGGATATTTGTTAGTACTACTATCGTCTTGTACAGTAGTGGCAAAAAAAAAAGGACCGACCCTTGTAGCTGGTTTCAGAGCCTTGTTCACTCCAGAGCACGATAGACTGGTAACTAACAAGCAAACGCTCTGATGGGGGCAGATAAAAAAGTTAAAATTTTTTCATCCACCATGTTAATAATGTAAAAAGAAGTGCTTATACAAATTTTGGCCACTCGACCGCAATTACGAGGGCCGTAAAAAAATAAGTTCGCCAGGGGCCGATAACAGGAAAAAAAAAAACACAATTTCATTGGACAAATTTATTGGAACGGACACAGAAATTGTTGAGCTATTTTTCAACAAATTTTCCATCGGAATTGAGACATTTCTCATGTCATGGGATCGACAGAGAGAGGTGCAGACGCAGTCAAACTCTGGTTCCGATCTGAGGTGGCTGACTTCTACAACACAAACATTGATCCTATGGTATGACAAATGTCTCAATTCCAGTGGGGGATATGTTGACAAAATGTCGCAACAATTGCTGTATCTGTTTCAATAAATGAGTAGCTTAATATCAAAGACGGACATCTGACCTCAATCGAAATTTAGATAGCTGTGGTTTTTTATACAATTTTCTATGCTCTTTGCAGTTATAGTGAAACCATATGCAAACTCTAACACTATATTTATAAAATAAATTGTGTTAAATATTACAAAGAACACTGTGAATTAAAAAATTGCCTCTAGATCAAAACTATGGAGACGACAGATGTCCGTCTTTGATATTAAGCTACTCAAATATTTCCATGTAATTGTGCATTTTTCTATAAACGGCCCCAGGGAAAATCACTTTCTGGACGGCCTCGCAATTGCGGTCGAGTGGCCAAAATTTGTATAAGCACTTCTTTTGACATTATTAACACAGTGGAAGAAAAAAAATAACTTTTTTATCTACCCTCATCAGAACGTTTCCTTGTAAGACTTTCGTGGTTCGAATCCTGCCTGGGAAGGAAACTTTTTTTGTTCCTTATTCAAATTTATTTATTGCCAATGCTTTTCGATTGCAGGGATATTTAATTAACTTATTATTTCCGGAATATGAATTTTGACAGCAATCGAAAAGTATTGGGAATAAATTTGAATAAGAACAAGCAAAAGCTTCCTTCATAGGCAGGATTCGAACCACGAAAGTCTTAGTTACCAGTCTATCGTGCTCTGGAGTGAACAAGGCTCTGAAATCAGCTACAAGGGTCGGTCCGGTTTTATTGCCACTACTGTACAATGGCTTTTTTTTTCATAAAAGAAACTCTTTGGACTCTGGTTGTTTTATGAATACCACTGAACATTTTCACTCATAACACAGGACCATCGTGTTTTTCCCCCTAACAACCAATGCAGTAGATCGCCGCTGCAATACGTTCATCACATGATTAATATCTCAAATTTGTATTTTTTGGACTATATTTTTTTTAACCTTCAATAGTAAACCTAAAGGTATGAAAGGAGCATGAGTACCCGAATGAGCTGCCATTTGCCTACCCTCTTGCCTGATCTAAATAGTAATTTTACAGCAAAATCTATGATCTAAGTGTATATCACCAAGAAATCATATTTCTTTTGATACTTCTACAGGGACGTCATTTTATTTTTACTAACGTTTTTAATATTAACCTGGCTATACCTTTAGAGAACCGGAAACACCGTTTGCTACCCCCTTCCATGGCTGGAGTTCGATGATACTGGCGTAAAACACAAACTCATCCATTTACGTAAACTAGGAGATGTCGCGATTTTGAGTTCGATAATTTTCATTAGGTTTTTGTTTAATCAAAATGCAGTACTGTATTAAGAATAAGTGTTTTTGCTCACGAATTGAGTTATCCATGCGAACGTATTCATTATGCAGTGTATATTATACTGTCTACAGCACATTAGTGTACAATTTAGAGAATGAAGTTAAATTGAAAAATAATCATAACATGGATATTTAAACACATATTTGAAAATGGTGGCCGTTGATTTTGATACAGGCTTCAGTTCTTTTGTGCATATTATCGCACTATAGACTATTGCATTTAATTACAATTGCCAGTTTCGTCCTTCGTACTAGTAACTCATGTTGAAATAATTCTGTACCTACTCTATAAAAGAGTACCTTACGTACTGTAACTTCAATCTTCACTTCTGCCCGACCCGCACAGATAAAATTACTCAGACATGCTATCTACTGTCCGTCCAAGTGGTTATGCCGCAGGATCGTAGAAAGGGGGGGAAATCACGTTACAGTTAATTACTTAACGAGGCCCTTTTATTTAAGTAATTTTAAACAGTTTTATAATATTACGTAAACGTCCAATCCCTAACAGAAATTAATATTTTCAGAAAAGAGCTAAGACAGCCCATCTTTTACAGAAGGGCGAACAGAAGCAGGTGGGGGAAATCGGGATGCGACGAAGGCAAACAGACGGTACCTGTGCGAAAATATGATTCAATATTGAAAGCTCTTTCGTCCCTGGAAAACGCAAACATATTTCTGGAACGTACTATACGCAGTAACTCAGTGTTTTTTACTATATGCGGCCTTGATTCTGTGTGGAGGACAGTTGGAACTTCATTAGTAGAAGGGGTGGGAATGAAGTACATTAAAAAACTGAGGTACAATAAAAATTGAAGTAAAAATAAAATGATGTCTCTGTATATGCAATGATATACTTTGTTCATGACAGCGGAAAAGCGACATTCGTGACTGCAGAGGTATCGGAAAGGTGAACCAGTATTGGAATCTGTTGAATCAAATAAATCCATTATTGTGGGTTGCTGTGTGGAAAATTCTATTTTAGTTATTTTATATGGGTAGACTGACGACTGTATTTTGTTCAGATACAGTGCAGCAGCCCTGCATTATAGAAAGTATGAAGTCTAATATGCGTCCCCGTGACAGAGACACATTTCGTGTTGGGCTGGATTTCCCGTCTGGTTGACATTTGATTGAGAGGTATGTGACACGATTTCATGTTCTCTATTCCGTCTGGCTTATTATTCGGTTACTCTGGTTTCCATAATACTGATCTGGCTGTTGCTCCTAAAGGGGATAGATAGCTCTCTATCAGCATCTCTTGATATTCCAACCTAATCAGGTTTACATATGAGATTATTAAAGTGAGATAAACTTACAAATTCTTGCTTAGAATTAATGAAGTGAAAGAAAATATCCAATATGTTGTAAACATTCTTAAATAGTCATTTATTATTAAAAAAATTTTACTCCAATCCAGCAAATTTTATATCTTGCTCTAGAGACACGTCATAAGGAATTAGATACAAGGAATTTATTGCAGTTATCTGAGCCTTGTGATCTTCAGAAGACATCCAAGTGATAGGAAAGTTTTTGAAGAATGCCACGGCAACTATAAATTAATTAAATCTTAAGGGTTAGCTCTTCATGAGCATCTCCTGATATTCCAACAATCACATCCAATCTAACCGGGTTTACTACGAGATTATTAAAGTGAGATACAATATTGCAAATTCTTGTTCAGAATTAATGATGTGAAAAAACATATCAAATACGTTGTAAACATTTTTAAATCGTCATTTTTTATTAAAACATTCTTACTCCAATTCAGCAAATTTTATATCTTTCTGTTGAGACACGTCATAAGGAATCAGATACAAGGGATTTATTGCAGTTATCTGAGCCTTTTGATCTCCAGAAGGCATCCAAGTGGTAGGAAAGTTTTTGAAGAATGCCACTGCAACCATAAATTAATTAAGTTTTAAGGGTTAGCTCTCCACGAGCATCTCTTGATATTCCAACAATCACATCCGACCTAACCGGGTTTACATATGAGATTATTAAAGTGAGATAAACTTACAATATTGCAAATTCTTGCTTACAATTAATGAAGTGAAAGAAAATGTCCAAAAAGTTGTAAACACTTTTAAATAGTCATTTATTATTAAAAAATTCTTACTCCAATCCAGAGAATTTTATATCTTTCTGTTGAAACACGTCATAAGGAATCAGATACAAAGAATTTATTGCAGTTATCTGAGCCTTTTGATCTCCAGGAGGCATCCAAGTGGTAGGAAAGTTTTTGAAGAATGCCACTGCAACCATAAATTAATTAAATCTTAAGGGTTAGCTCTTCACGAGCATCTGCTGATATTCCAACAATCACATCCAACGTAACCAGGTTTACAAATGAGATTATTAAAGTGTGATAAGCTTACAATATTGCAAATTCTTCCTTACAATTAATGAAGTGAAAGAAAATATCCAATACGTTGCAAACATTTTTAAATCGTCATTTATTATTGAAATATTCTTACTCCAATCCAGCGAATTTTATATCTTGCTGTTGAGACACGTCATAAGGAATCAGATACAAAGAATTTACTGCAATTATCTGAGCCTTTTGATCTCCAGAAGGCATCCAAGTGATAGAAAAGTTTTTGAAGAATGCCACTGCAACCATAAATTAATTAAATCTTAAGGGTTAAGGGTTAGCATCTCTTGATATTCCAACAATCACATCTAACCTAACCAGGTTTACATATGAGATATTAAAGTGAGATAAGCTTACAATATTGCAAATTCTTGCTTAGAATTAATGAAGTGAAAGAAAATATCCAATATGTTGTAAACATTTTTAAATAGTCATTTATTATAGAAAAATTGTTACTCCAACCCAGTGAATGTTATATCTTGCTGTTGAGACACGTCATAAGGAATCAGATATAAAGAATTTATTGCAGTTATCTGAGCCTTCTGATCTCCAGGAGGCATCAAAGTAATCGGAAAGTTTTTGATGAATACCATTGCAACCATAAATTAATTAAATCTTAAGGATTAGCTCTTGATGAGCATCTCTTGATATTCCAACAATCACATCCATCGTAACCAGGTTTACATATGAGATTATTAAAGTGAGATAAGCTTACAAATTCTTGCTTAGAATTAATGAAGTGAAAGAAAATATCCAACACGTTGTAAACATTCTAAAATAGTTATTTATTACTGAAAAATTCTTACTCCAACCCAGCGAATGTTATATCTTGCTGTTGAGACACGTCATAAAGAATCAGATACAAAGAATTTATTGCAGTTATCTGAGCCTTCTGATCTCCAGGAGGCGTCAAAGTATTCGGAAAGTTTTTAATGAATACCATTGCAACCATAAATTAATTAAATTTTAAGGGTTAGCTCTCCATGGGCATCTCTTGATATTCCAACAATCACATCCAACGTCACCAGGTTTACATTTGAGATTATTAAAGTGAGATAATCTTACAATATTTCAAATTCTTGCTTACAATTAATGAAGTGAAAGAAAATGTCCAAAACGTTGTAAACACTTTTAAATAGTCATTTATTATTAAAAAATTCTTACTCCAATCCAGAGAATTTTATATCTTTCTGTTGAAACACTTCATAAGTAATTAGATACAAATAATTTATTGCAGTTCTCTGAGCCTTTTGATATTCAGAAGGCATCAAAGTGATCGGAAAGTTTTTGAAGAACGCCACTGCAACCATAAATTAATTAAATCTTAAGGGTTAGCTCTTCATGAGCATCTCTTGATATTCCACCAATCACATCCAACATAACCAGATTTACATAAAGATTATTAAAGTGAGATAAGCTTACAACATTGCAAATTCTTGGTTAGAATTAATGAAGGGAAAGAAAATATCAAATACGTTTTAAACATTTATAAATCGTCGTTTATTATTGAAAAATTCTTACTCCAATCCAGCGACTTTTCTATCTTGCTGTTGAGACACGTTATAAGGAATCAGATACAAATAATCTATTGCAGTTATCTGAGCCTTCTGATATCCAGGAGGCATCAAAGTGATCGGAAGAATACCTTTGCAACTATAAATTAATTAAATCTTAAGGGTTTGCGGTTGTAATTGTTAATATTCCATCATATCCTACCTTCCTCAAATCCATTTTAATATCATCTCAAACGGTTGAATTTAATGTTCCTCATTAAGTTAGGTGAAGAATACAATGTCTGTAGTTCTGCGTTGTGTAATTTTCTCCATTCTCATATATATATATATATATATATATATATATATATATATATATATATATATATAAAATCCATAAATAGTGTAGGCTATGACAAAAATGTTAAAATGATTTTATTTTCTCGCAGGATAGCTACACTCGATCTATGGCCTCGATGAGCAAACATAGAAAATTGCGAAATAAAACACCATTTTTAACACTTGTATCGTAAATATCTATTAACATCATTTCTTGTCTCATCTTTTATTCTTTTCCTTTTCTTCTTCATAGCATTCTTTACTTCATTCCCCTCGTTCATTTTCGTCTGTTTTCGGCTTAAGTGACTTCATTTCTTTTTTATTTCATCTTATTTCCTTTTTTGCCTCTATCCCGCTTCCTCTATTTCTCTTCCTTTATTTCTTTCCGTCCTTCATTTATTTTCATTTCCTTTCTTTCATTGTTTTTCATTCTCTTTACTTCATTGCTTTTCATTTTCTTTCTTTCATTCTTTTTCATTTTCTTTCTTTCATTCTTTTTCATTTTCCTTCATTCATTATATTTTTTTCATTCCTTTTCATTTCCTTTCTTTCGCTCTTTTTCATTTTCTTTCTTTCATTCTTTTTCATTTTATTTCTTTCATTTTTTCATTTTCTTTCTTTCATTCTTTTCTTTCCCTCAATTTTTCATTTTGTTACATTCATTCTTTTTTATGTTTTTCTCTCATTTTTTCATTTTTTCTTTCATTCTTTTTCAATTGTTACTTGCTTTCTTTCTTTGATTCTTTTTCCCTTCCTTTCTTCCCCCTCCCTTCCTTCTCTTCCTTCTTCTTTCTTTCTCTCTAGGTTCCTCTTTCTTTCTTTGTTTCTTTCTCTCTTTCATTCCATCCTAGATCATATATGTAACAGATATTTCGGGGTTAAAGGCTTTGAGGTTAACAACTTTTGTCAGGTTTACTACTCTGCCATCTAGTTATTACATAAGGAGTCACGTTCTAATACTCATTTGAATTGCATTAGCGACTATGCTGCCATCTCGTGTTCGTTTACGGCGGACGGGTAGCGATCCTGGCGGTTGTTCTCTTCAAAGTGCTGCCGATTTTAACGTAGCGAGGAGTTATCTGTTACATATATGATCTAGGATTCCATCATTCTTCAAAGTCAAAATTCGACTTGGGGAAAAAAATAAGCGACAAAATTTGCTTGGAGCCATCGGGGACAGGGTCCTTTCTGTGTCACAAAAATTTAAAACACAAATTCGCTGTCTTTCACTCCCGAAGGGAGCCATATTTGCGATTTTTTACAGCATAATATAGGGGATATTATAAAATCCATTGCCCTATTCCGTCTGTGAACCTACGAACCTCTGTTATATCTGTAACCACAAAACTAACAAAGACGATTCTATTTACTATCTGTCATTTTCTATCCATTCTTTTGTATTGTCCCTTTTTTCTCAAATAGAAACACCATTACAAGAATTTTATATTCAAAATTGATATGGAAACTTGTGGTACAACTGGACTTGAAAATGGGTTTTTTATAGAATTATAATAATATGAATGTAGTAATGCTGAATAGACGAGTGTCTAACCGTAAAAGTATATGTTTTGTATTCTAATTTGATTTAATGTTTCCAGTGAACACAGGAGTTAATGTTCACGAATTCTGCCTCGTTTCAAATTTTCGCTGCTTCAGTCCAAGCCTGCAGCGTTGTAATTCAGTAAAGCGTAGGTTTGATTTCACAATATTCATTTACCCGCCGTCATTTGTTATCATATTATATATGTGCGCGAACATCAGCTAGTTTCATTGCCTTTTATATTGGGGCGACGTATCATGTTATAAATGACGAGCCTGAAGTATTATGGTTGTATTACGTAACAGAATTTCATATGGTTGCTTCCGCTCTCGTTGATATAATGCTTAAAGCAGAGAGCTCTGGGTTTCAGTAAAAACAAAGCTTAGTTTGCAATTCAGTTTCTTTTAAAATTAACCTTGACAGTCGCCCCAGATATTTAAAAATGAACGGGAAATAAACCAGTAGTATATTAAAGAATTAATAAGAGAGCGGACATGCAAAATCAAATAGTTAGCGAAATAAAGACACGAGAAATGAAATTATCTGTAGTAACGTCACGAGGGGTCTGAGATTTATCTGGGAAATCTCAGACCTCGACTGATATTTATTAGGACTATTTCGTGAATAAAATAAAAATGTAAATAATATATCCCTAAAATTCGATCACGTATGTCAAATATCTGGGTATCATTATTGATCAGAATTTAAAATGGCCTCATCACATTACTTATCTTTGTAAGAGGCTTCGTAAAAAAAATTATAAATTCGTTAATCTTCGATGCTACTTACCCATTAGAGTTCTACGAAATGTTTATTTGGCCATTATTCAGTCTATCATTCAATATGGTATAATTGTTTGGGGTGGAAGTACAAAAATTAATCTTAGTCCGTTAAATTTACTACAAAAACGAATAATTAAAATTTGTTTGAAGAAACGTTTCGATTATCCAACTAAATTAATTTATTCTGAATTTAATGTATTTAATATTGAACAAATTTATAAGTATAAGCTGTTAAAATTTTATCATAAAAATCGTAATAAGTTTGTATTACAGACACACAATTATGACACAAGACGAAATATTAATTCAACATTAGTAGAACCTAAGGGCCGTATTCATAGACATTTTTAGCGTGGTTTTCCGGTGGATGATCAGCGTTTTTCGTATTCATAAAACAGTGTAATTGATAGGATATGATTTGAATTCTGTACTAGTAACCAGTGGATAGCCGGGGCTAGCTTAGTACGCTCGTAGCGCGTGCTGCGAAATGTCTATGAATACCACCCTTAATGTCTCACATCTGCTGGTCTAAAGCATAGCATAAATTTTGGCCCTCGGTTGTACAATGCTTTAACTAAATTACACCCAGAACTTCTAACATGTAACCCACTAACATATAACAAGAAAATTAGAAACGTGTTAATATCTTCAATTTGATTAAATAAATTTATATCCTATGTGTATGAATTAATCATCCTATATTATACTTGTATTCTATAATTTTGAAATATATATTAGTCCTACTTTTCACGTGCGATATTATTCTTCTCTAGTGTTAATATTATATTATATAATTCCATTGCCGCTGTAATTATATTTTAGTTCCTATTTTATTTTACTTATTTATTTTTATTATTATTATTATTATTATTATTATTTTAATATTATATCTGAACTGCTATCGAGCACGAGCGCTGCTCATTTGAATTTAAATAAATAAATAAATAAATAAATAAATAAATAAAATGTTAGTAATTGTTTATAAACGAATACTTAACCTATTCAGACATTGTGAAGTTGAAATACTCGTAGATGAATATCGATTACTGCAATAAAGAAATTCGATGTTATTATTCAGTAATGCCAATTGCGAAAAGCGAAATACAGGTTTAACAATGTTAATTACATGTACTGCACTTCTCTCTTATTATTATAACATAAACACATTTTCATTATCTGCTGAAATCATAATTTAATTTAACAGTAACAGTGGGGACAGCTATATACCAATGTATTCACAGCGAGACATGTTGCTACACAGTGAAGCCATCTCTGTATAGATAGGCCTAACTAAAACACGAATTTTATTACGCCATACGGAAGGCAGTTTGATGAAAAGACATTATTACTATGCAAGGTCTTTGGGTTTGATATGCGATGATGTTACATAAATTTGAACATCTCACTTACTATTATGTAATTGTTTCATTTCATTCACAAAATACAAATTTTATAGGCTACTTATAGGTTATGTTACCTATGGGAGCAGGACCAATGTCAGCTGTGTCTTATTTCGACCGTTACAATCAGTGATAAACGAAAGCATTTTTTATAGCTCGACAAACGCATTCTCGCTGTAGTGTGTAACGGAACTAAAGCTGCATCTACACAGTTCAATGTTCCAATCGCGTATGTGTGCAATCTGGGAAGAATGTTGAAAGAATCAAGTTTAAAAGGTGCGTTCAATTAAGATGCATGAAGATTTTGTGTCTACATGGTGCGCTGTTTTGAGCGTAGTCTACACTGCATAAATATAATATAATATAAATATTAATATTAATATTAAATATCAATCTTGCATTCATTGCTTTAAAGTTGAAACAAAAGTTTAACCGTGAGTTGCATCTTAATGTATTCATGATCATCAATTTACGGGGAAACAGTTGGCGACAACGACTAAACAAAAGAACGACGATGTGATAAATTGATAGCGATAAATGTAGCTGCAAAAATTATCGCAAAGTGTGACTGTGATTGGTTGGAATTCAAAATTTCATTACACTTCATTGGTCGAAAATGGAATGACGTCATATAAACGAAATAGTCAAGACAAAATAATAGTTGTACTGATATCAAAATGCAATTCAACGATACTTTCCTCTATTCCAAATGTAGTATATGAATTTACGTAAGCTCACTGAAAATAACACAGTATTAATTCAATTCTAAAATATATACCTATCTCTCAAAATGTTACTGTCCAAGTCCAAAATGTGTTATTGCAAAATTCTATATGTGTAATCATATTGCCAGCTGTTTAAAATTGAGTTCACCCACTCAGGCATTTGGCTAAAAAGTTCATTAATACATGTAAGTGACGCTATGTAAAGATTCATCTTTATGGACGAGGAAAGGTTAGTAAAGACAATTCGTTTTAATTGCCTACAGGTGGGTTTCCGAGATTTCCAGAAAGCCTAACAACCAGTTTAATTAAAAATAGAAGCCGAGAGGAAAACCCGGGTAACACTGGATGCTTTCAGTTACTATATTATAAAGGGCAAATGAAGGGCTTGGGGCGACATAGAGACAAGCCACACTTTTCCAACAAATGATCTTTTTACATAGCAGTGATTATAGATAATATTTCTAAATGTTTTTGTTTTACTTCCTGTGATATCTCATCAAAAAGCACCATAATGCAGAGAGTTATCTTAGATAGAATCATAACATGTTACATCCCAAGATGGCGGACAGTAGCAACAACTCTTTGCAAGTCAAGAGAAAATTGTTTGATTTTGATGAGAAATATGAGGAATCTGATGATAATGTGATTGATTTTCAAGGTGACACAGACGAGGATACGATTACAAAACTGATGACAGTAGAACATCGTCTTCAGATCCGGTAAATTAACAATATAGTAATATGCGTTACAAGAGCGGTATGTTGAAGTTTTCATGTCCGAGGAAAAGTTTGAAAAAGCGAAACGTACTTGAGCTTTTTTAATTTCCGAGAATTGAAAGAAAACATACCGCTCGTATATCGTACATTATTTTGTGCGAAGATCGTTTATTACACCTGAAAGAGAAATTTCTAATTAGTTGCAATGAAATCTCCATCTTGGTTTCTGTTCAATGACGGCAACTTTGGAAAACAAATATATCCATCATCAACATTGTTCCTATAAAATGTTTTCTGTGTTTACTATACTCCAGCAGGCCGTGATATACGTCTGTCTTTTTTTCCCCCCAGTCTATGATGAGTCTGGAATCTTGTTGATTTTTCACGGCTTCCTTAATGTTACTAGCATCACGAATGCGGTAACTTTAGTGGAGTTGTAGAGTTTACTTAATTTTTGCAAATATTTAAAAACAATAATTAACAGTGCAATTTAGGTGAAATTGCAGTGGTAAGTTTCCAATTTATAATTACTACTATATTGAACGTCTCTAAAAATAATATGTTAAAAGCCTAAAGCAGTAAAATCAATATGTCACTTAAGCGGTAAGAAGAGGGAAATTGTTATGTGTGTTATGTTGGGAATACTGAATGTGGAATTTTAGACTTTCCGCTGATTGGTTTTGTGCGGAAACCAAGCAAATACGCACGATTTCGCACAAAAGTAATTTGTGGCTTGTCATGGGCTTCTGTTTACATTTTATGAAATATCCACCACGCAAGAAAATTTTGGGAAAATTATCTTTAATCTCAAAATTTCCATAAATTCATATAACATACATTGAAATTGGATTAAGGCAATAATTCTTACTTTTATGGCTCAATACTATTGAAAATATTAGGTGATCTTGCATATTATATTAAAAGTCATGTTGTTCGTCTGCTGTCTATGGTTCCCTAGCAACGACGTTTTATTTATTTTATATTCTGTAAAAGCACAGTCTAGTATATACAGTCACGAAGCTTGAGTTGAGGGTACTAGGAACAATAGACTGTGCTGTTACTGTTTTACATTGTATGTGATGAGGCGGTAGTAGCGAACCTAGTGGTTAGCAACTATCTATGGATGCATATTCCTTAAGTATTGAGCTTCGTGACTATATACTAGACTGTGGCAACAGTTTGACATTTTGTGAATTTAGTGTTGTGTTGATTTCTGCAATTATGGTTCTCACAACAGAAGAGAAGGTGTTTATCGTGGAACATTATTTCCGGTCATACGGAGGAAGGGTCGGAATGGACCAAATTTGCTTCACGTTAAAGAACAGTACGAGGATCGATTTAATAAGGAGCCACCAAATAACAGAACGATGTTTGCTGTCGTTGAGAAGTTCCGTCCGATTCCGTGAACTTCCTGCTCCCCGAGTCTCACGGTCCCAGATGCTTACATATGGGTCATGTTGAAAGAATCAGTTTTCAAGACAGATGACTCACCTATAAATATTCCCGAATTACGCGAGAAGATAATGCCATTTTTTGAGTCTTACAGCAACCTTAGTACATCAATATGTTCAATAATCTTCAGGAACGTTACGAACAATCTGTGGCACGTGATGGTACACATTTTGAACACATATTGTGCCAACGCAATTAAATAGCATTTCAGTGCCATTTGTTTTGCCGCATATTATATTATAACTTTTAGAGGTAACAGGTTGTATGTTATTCTGGTATCTGATTTAATATTATTTGAGTATTTTTACAACATTTATTGTATGTACACTTAATCCTAAGTTATTATTCCAGTTATTATTGCATTTATATTTTCTTTGACTTTTTCGGCAATCTGTAATGTCAGGAGGTTGTTTCATAATAAATTATATATAATCCGTTTTAAAATTAAATGTGGCCAGGCATTATCTTCCCGTTAACATGTTTTGTGATTTTAAGTCACTGTTTATCTGTTAATATTTTGTTTTAAATTCAAGCATAGCATGTTGACCAAATTATTAATTATCTTAATTAGGAGTGGTCTGTTATATGATTACATGTTAGGTAGTATGAATAGGGATCAACTGTAATATTGCCAGTTAATTATTTTGTCTTTATTTCCTTTCTGGAATACAATCACGTTCCCAAGTCACGTACTCCAGAGAAATAAAAAGCCAATATTGTAGGAATTTTTATATTGTGTAGGCCTGCATTTTCTTTGTTCAATAAACATATTCTTCGAAAATGGATGATACATAAAAGATATTCAGGCAACATAATGACAAGTCACGAAAAATTATGTTCTGCAATTATAAAAAGTAAGCCTATATTCAAGAGATTTCGACGCATCCGGTGCAATGTTAGTCATAAATGCTGTTCCAAAAAACGGCTGTAATTTCTCATGACTCATCCTGAAACTTTGATTCAACTCCACTAAACATTAATGGATTCTCGAAATGTTTTTCTACGACTATTACACTCTTACTACGTCATACTACTTTTGACCAATAAAACGGTACGAAAGGACGTATTTCAACCAATCATGGCTGCTTATCGCACAATTTTATCGCGTCCCTAGCATTTGTTTAATTTTATTGCATCCCTAGCATTTGTTTCTTTGTTTGCCAACATTTGAAACTGCGCTGGTCTGGACTTAAAAAAAATTATTACAAACCACTCCAGTCGATGCACAGCAGTTTCAAATGTGACTCGCATTGGCATTCAAGAACAAGAATTAATAAAAATCACTGATCATACCTATGCATCTTCTGAAATCCGATTTACAAATAAATGAAGAGCACCATTCGGAAATCCTGAATAAGTTGAATACACCATGTAGGCCTAAATCAACGAGTTCCACTTCTATTACGCACACGTCCAATATAACATCAATTGAACCACCAACCACATTCAAATTTGAAAATTGTACATTCAATAATTATTTCTTTTAAAATTATTCATGTTTATTTTTTATGTCATCGTCGTTAATTAAAACTTTTCTAACACTTGTGTACAGTATATTAGTTAGGTTATGTTATAGCTTCTGCTATATGATATTATGGATAGTCACGTATCAGAGATTGTTTAATATTAAGATTTATTGAGAATCATCTGTCAAGTGACGTTGATTACTGGGATTCGGATAATTGAAGTGGAATGCAACTGTTTTCATAATAAAAATGAAACTGAATCAACAAAGCCTTCTTGACTAGTAACACTGTCATCGTGTATAGATCTTAGATCGAGAACTTCTCGACGAGAAGGCATTGCTCACTACTGCCATCTAGCATGCATCTAGCGTAATATTTGTAATATTGAGATGGTACATTAATACAATGGAAGACAGTTGTATTTTCGTAAATCAATTAATATTTTATTGTATTGGAGTACTTCGTTACTTCTAATCTTTATATACTTTCTTCTAATCGTGTAATAGTCAATTAAATCCCACTCGAGTTTTGATTCTCTCTAGATAAATCAAAACCTCTAGTGAGATTACTGTTGATAATCTCAATTTCTTGATTACCGGAAGAAAAATACATAATTTTCTATAAAACATACTAGAAACAATGTTAGGAACTAAAATAATATTTTAACCTCCAGTTCAGTTGTTTACCGACATCAAGAATAGGCTAAGAATTTGTTATAAAATTTATAAATTTGTAACATACAATTTGCAAAATTGTGAACAAATTGAAATTGAATTTGTAACATCATAGCCTGGAAAATGTCATTTTCTGCTTCACTTACAAATCTAAAAGAATATCTTTGAGAAGCACAAAAATTTGTAAATATGTAGGTTTATAACTTTTTTTCTCCTGTAATTTGTAATTTGCACTTTCGTGAAATAGAACCCTGCCATCTCACATTGCACTGCCCTCAGCGCATAATTAATCACCTAGATCTGAACCCTCGACCTAACAATGCATGTCTATGCTTCAGTAATAAAAACATACAAGAGAGGATTTCTGCATTAACAAAGTTTTCAGTGGAAAAGGACTTTATCATGAACATTTACAATTCCAAACCGAGAGTAATGGAAAAGTTCGTCTACAGCAAAGAAAGAAGAAAGCACTTTCTTTCCAAGTAAGGCTAGTAGTATTCTCAAGGAAGATGTTTAATATATTAGTTAAATCGCTCATTTGATCCCCAAGTGGCTTTCTTTGAAAAGTACCGTCACAGATGGTCTTCTCCGCTCTTTACTTTAATAACAGCGAAGAGTACATGAGTGGCTACGTAGTTGCCACGTCTTCAATAGTTTATAAAATCAATAATTATAATTCTAATTAGCCAGTACGGACAGAAAATAAAGCACTTCTACAGAAGCGAACTATCCAATTAGCCAGAATGCGTTGATATGTAATTATTACAATATTGTTTGGTACTTTTACACTACTTTAATGAAGCTGATTCTGTTCATAGTTGTGTTTATTCGTAATTTAATTGTGAAAAAGGATTCCCTTCCTATTATTTCATTGATCCTTACTTATTTCAATACTAGCCGTACCCGTGCGCTCCGCTGCACCCGTTATAAATAAATATAAAGTAATTACTTACTTACAAATGGCTTTTAAGGAACCCGAAGATTCATTGCCGCCCTCACATAAGCCCGCCATCCGTCCCTATCCTGTGCAAGATTAATCCAGTCTCTATCATCATACCCCATCTCCCTCAAATCCATTTTAATATTATCCTCCCATCTACGTCTCTATTTAATTATATAATTAAAATATGACATTTGATCCAGGGAACATTCGTGTTTGATAGAAGGATAAATCGTTTATCATGTTACTTAATTTAAATTGAATTAAAAAATTAAAATGCGATCATTTTGATCAAGAGACAACTCATTTGGTCATAAAAATTAGTTTAGGAAATATAGGAAACGAATATACAGAATAGCCTATCAAGTTTTCTGTGCATAAGAATCTATTTTAATCTTACCTGTCCTCGATTCACTCAGAAGTTACTGTAATAACATTATAGCATTATGTCCATACAGAGAAACTACACTTTCCAATGGTGAAATAATAATTAATTATACAAATCGGTTAATTTAGCTTCCGATATTACTTCATAGAAACGCAGAAACATTATTGTAGGCTATCTTTCATAGCTTTCGATTAAAATAATAATTAATTATACAAATCGGTTAATTTAGCTTCCGATATTACTTCATAGAAACGCAGAAACATTATTGTAGGCTATCTTTCATAGCTTTCGATTGTTGCTGTCCAAGGCCCCTTATAGACGAAGTCATTTGTTTTTTAATTCATTACACGGCCTTAAGATGGCAGTCATTTTAATTTTAAAACTCATTTATCTCATTAAATATCAGTCCTATCAAAATTTTTCAAGGCATAAAACTTATCGCAAATTATTTTTGAAGAAACCTTTGTTATGTAACATTTTTCACAAAAATCAGTAACAAGCGAGATATTTCGATTTATTTAATTCAGGCCCCCTTATAACACCTCTTTTAAATATTGTATTTTGAATGCCATATAGCCTAAAATCTAAGTTACAACGAACTTAATTTATATTCCTATTTTCATATAAATCCGTTCAGCCATTATCGCGTGAAAAAGTAACAAACATACAGAAAGACAGACACACAAAAATTTCAAAAAACGATTTTCGGTTTCAGGGTGGTTAATTATATATGTTAGGACCAATTATTTTTGGAAATTCGAAAATTACCAGAAAAATTTCGGCTACGGTACAGATTTATTATTAGTATAGATATCTGGGTTAAATCTTTGTTGTACGTTCTGAAGGTCATTTCCAGAATATAATATTTATACAAAAATATATATATATATATATATTTTGATATACCGAAGTACATATGATATTTCCATGCAGATATTCTGCGTCATCACATGATGAAAGAGTGATGAAACGGAGAAAAATTCTCTCCGGCGCCGGGATTTGAACCCGGGTTTCCAGCTCTACGTGCTGATGCCACGCCACGCCGGATACAATCCCGACGCCGTTTAGAATCGTCTCAGATTAAGCTCCATCTCTTGGGTTCCCTCTGGTGGCCGCCCTCTGCACTACGTCATAGATGTCTATGAACGCAGGACCGAAGTCCATACATGTGTTGAGGTGCACTCAGATGAGTGACTGATTGGCCGGGATCCGACGGTATGGGCGCCGTCTTAAATCCACAAAGTGATATATTACGCATATCATATATATATATATATATATATATATATATATATATATTTTGATGTACCGAAGTACATATGATATTTCCATGCAGATATTCTGCGTCATCACATGATGAAAGAGAGATGGAACGGAGAAAAATTCTCTCCGGCGCCGGGCTTAGTGGATAAAGCATCAGCACGTAGAGCTGAAAACCCGAGTTCAAATCCCGGCGCCGGAGAGAATTTGTCTCCGTTCCATCACTCTTTCTTTTATACAAAAAGTTAAAAACAACCAATGTAAATTATTCTACGAACCGCAACCAATAGACTGTACAAGTAATGTTTTGAACTGAATGGTTATCTACTTAATTTACTTACGGCATAGGCTGTATAATCCCCTTGATATTTTATGGTATGCCCTCTATTCCTAGAGTGGGTCGTGCTGAAATTTAAATTTCCAACTTATCTTACGTCAGATGCAAACTGAAGCGTTTGAGCAGCAAACTGGACACTGAACTCATGTATAAATGCATTGTCGACTTTAAATATATACTATTAACAGAAACAATTCTACTTACTTGCCACCGCCGCGCCGCAAAGTTTGCAGGCCAGCTCCCACGAGAACTCTTATTACAAGACGTAATGGTTTCTGTTGTAACTCTCGATATATTCAAGTTCTAGTATTCCTCCTGTCAATTTTGTTTTTCTGACAGTAGTAAAATATATCCATGAATGGTGGGTCCCTATCACCACGGCATGGCGCGTCCTCAGGTTGCGGATAGAGGAGACGGCCTCCAGATATGAAGGGTAGCTGCGAATATATTGAATAAGCAGTCGTGGACAGCCGATAAGGGGTGGTCCTGCAGCTTGGGGGTTGGGCGAAGGGCTAACAATCCATCACCGTAAAAAACAGCTTGTTACGAATCCCTACAATAAGCCTCGGAATAGGACTGATTCTCTGGCACGACCACCGCAAAGGAATAAGGTTTCGAGATTTGGCACTTGGAACGTAACTAGTCTTTATAGAACAGGAGGGGTAACATTAGTAGCAAAAGAACTAGCTAGATATAGAATAGACTTCGTGGGAGTACAAGAGGTTAGGTTAGATGGGAATGGCATATCACAAATAGGAGATTACTTGTTGTATTATGGGGAAGGAAACAAAAATCACCAATTAGGAACAGGATTCTTTGTTCATAAAGGATTAAAATCAGCAGTAAAAAAGGTCGAATTTATCAGTGATAGGTTGTCATATTTAGTACTTAAGGGTAGATGGTGCGACATCATAGTTATAAATGCTCACGCCCCTACAGAAGAGAAAGACGACCATATAAAGAATAGCTTCTATGAGGAATTGGAACATACTTTTGATCAGTTCCCTAGATAACACATGAAAATTTTATTGGGGGATTTCAACGCTAAAGTAGGACGGGAGGATATTTTTAGACCAACTATTGGAAAAGAGAGCCTACACGCAATTAGTAGTGACAATGGAGTTGGATTAGTCAACTTTGCCACATCGAAAAATTTAATTGTCAAAAGTATAACATTCCCCCATAAGGATATACATAAATAAGATACTTAGGAAAATATTTGGGGCTAAGCGGGATGAAGTTACAGGAGAATGGAGAAAGTTACACAACACAGAACTGCACGCATTGTATTCTTCACCTGACATAATTAGGAACATTAAATCCAGACGTTTGAGATGGGCAGGGCATGTAGCACGTATGGGCGAATCCAGAAATGCATATAGAGTGTTAGTTGGGAGACCGGAGGGAAAAAGACTTTTAGGGAGGCCGAGACGTAGATGGGAGGATAATATTAAAATGGATTTGAGGGAGATGGGGTAGGATGATAGAGACTGGATTAATCTTGCACAGGATAGGGACAGCTGGCGGGCTTATGTGAGGGCGGCAATGAACCTTCGGGTTCCTTAAAAGCCATTTGTAAGTAAGTAAGTAAGTAAGTAAGTAAGTAAGTAAGTAAGTAAAATATATTCTTCATTTGGAGTCCTTTCCTGTCACATAATTTAAAGTTTTTTATGTCTCAAAAAGACCTCGTTATTTTTAATAGAGTTACATTAAATTTTGCAATGTTTATCAGATATGCGTATTTTCGTTTTTTGTTTGCTCCTCAAAATGACTTAGTATACATTTAAGTGGTTCATTTACAACCCGGGCGTTGAAATCTCCCCTAATATTTATAATAATTTTTATTTTTTATATTATCAGCTACAACTTTCTCCAGCTTTCTTCCAATCATTATTCACAACAATCTCTTTTCATTAATACACGTTGTGTATACTGATTGAGGATCTCTTGGCTTGCGTTAAACAATTTTCATTTAACTTTGTTTTGTAACTTTTTTTCTAGACGTCCTCTGACATAGCAAATTAAAATAGAATTAAAAGGGAAAATATTAGTTTTAGAGGTATAAAGACAAACTTTAACACTGCTCCTTATGGGCTTAACTACACTAGAATTAATAATAATAATAATAATAATAATAATAATAATAATAATAATAATAACAGTAAAAATTTTATCTCACGGAATTATTGAAGAAAAAGACAGAACCTTAATCCAACACGATTTATTTCTTTTCGAAGTTACGATATCATGTAACATGGTACAACAATTAGTATTCAGGAAGTTACGAGTGTTCCTACTTGAGGTATTACAGGGAATGTTCGCTAGTGGGCGATAAGGACTGATGTGGGGATCCTCCGCTAATAGGTTTAGTACCGACTGGCAAGGGATTACAGTACAGCCATCAAATTTGATGGGTGTTGCTCAGGCAATAGCATATCTGATTACCGCTATTATCATACATAATCACCATCTTTATCACACCTCCGGTATTACGTCATCTCCACGTGTCATTCTTATTCTTACTAATATCTCAACCAAAACTATTCATTAGCACAAAAGACAAATTTCAATGAAGAAATATGATGTAGAATATAGTAGCGTATAATTTAGTTTATTTCAAGTGCATGTAAATGACCAAAATTGATTAGAAATAGGTCATTAGTATATTATTAACTAGCCTTACCCGTGCTCTCCGCTGAACCCACTACAAATAAATATAAAGTAATTACACAATTAAAATAGGACGTTTGATCCAGGGAACATTCGTGTTTGATAGAAGGATAAATCATTTAATATGTTACTTAATTTAAATTGTATTTAAATAATTAAAAAGCGGTCATTTTGGTTCAGAGAGCAATCATTTGGTGCAATGACAATTCCTTTAACACGTTTCTTAATTGTTATTACATGCAACCATAATTTAATGAAGATTGACATCATTTAGATTTATTGTGTATACTTTATATTACTTGATGTATGTTTCCACTGAATTATGGTAATAACTTAATTTTAACTCTTGTTTTCTACGTCTTCAGTAAATAGCGCTTGGCCCACTATGGTTCTGAACCCTTCAAATAACTTAAATAGTGATACAGCATAATTATATAATGATATATAATTATATTTCTTACTTTCGAAAATGTAAGAATTCACGACCTCCTATGTACCATTGCCACTCAATGAATAAATGTGTTTTTTTCCTACTCAAAAATTTTATATTTTGCACATAGGAGTTATTGCAGGAACAACAACGCTATAATCTGAGGAGGCGGTGAAAATGTATTATATTGTTATTTTAAAAGTCTTGTATATGCTTTAATCGATATTACTTCATACAAACACGGAAACATTCTCTGTAGGCTATGTTTAATAGCTTTCGATTGTTATTGTCCAAGGCCCCTTATAGATGAAGTCATTTATTTCATTACAGCGCCTTAGATGGCGTTGTTATATAAATTTTAAAACTCATTTATCTCATGAAATATTAGTCCTAACAAACTTTTGCATAGAATAAAACTTATCGCAAATAATAAAAAAAAAAACGTTTGTTATGTAACATTTTTTACGAAAAATCAATAATAAGGGAGATATTTCGATTCATTTAATTCAGGCCCCCTTATAACCCTCCTTTTAAGTAAAGTATTTTGAATGCCATATAGCCTAAAATCTAAGTTACAACGAACTTAATTTATATCCCAATTTTCATATAAATCGGTGAAAAGCTAACAAACATCCAGACTGACAGATAGTTAGGTAGACAGACAGACAGACAGACGTGCAAAAAAATTAAAAAAAAAAAAAAGCGATTTTCGGTTTCAGGATGGTTAATTATATATGTTAACACCAATTGTGTTTGGAAAATCGAAAATTACCAGAAAAATTTTGGCTACAGATTTATTATTAGTACCTATAGATGAATGTAGATCTACAGTAACTTTTAATGTATTTTAAATAGTTAATCTGATTGAGGGTCTGGCTGATACGTACATCTATTATCACTTGACGATATGTCAGAGGAAGAACAATTTAAGAGTGATTTTCTGAACGGCGCTAAGTCATTTATAACCAATTTTTTTTTATTTTATAGGTTAACGTTATTATTTCCCATACATCTATACAGGAATACACTTGAAACTTTCCAAACGGTGTTATGTTCCGTATTATTCCCATTATAATCTCACAGTTTTTTTTTTTTTTTCCGAAGTGTGCTAAGTCAGGATATGAATGTTCCAAACTGTGCAAAGTCATTGTGATGTGATATTAAAATGATTATTATTAAGGGGTTAGGCACAGCATACAGCAGTAAAATTTTTGGAAAAAAAAAAAAAAATTAACATTTTTTTTCCTCCATTACTGTATCTTGTACAATAATGAAAATCCATTACTGTATCTTGTACAATAATGAAAATTGTTATGTGTAAAACACTGTCCTTCTGCTATATTAAAAAAATATGTATTTTTTACGATTTAAAAAACATTATTTAGGCCTATGTTTTTTTTTTTTTTCAAAATTCATAATGGTGGCAGTTCATTGTGCAGTGATGAAGTGTTTCCCTCATAACTCATGTATTTCTTAACTTGTTCATGTTCTCTCTCTTTTATTTCATTGCTGAAACTCAAGTTTGCAATTTTATGCTATTTAAACTACATTCCTTAATAAATAATATTTTCTTTTTTATTTTGTTTTAGAAGAAAGTACTGATATTTGACTATTTTTAAATGAATTTATTTTTTATCAGACAATCTATCAAAGGTAGAGAAGTGATCATACATCATATTGTAGATATGACATGCACAAATACAGACAGAAAATGTCATCACAGAATGTTGAATAGTTTTTTCGTTATTTGAGAAGCGCTCCATCACTGCACAGTGAACTGAATTTTGAAAAAAAAAAAATATATATATATAAATACATTTTTTATCGTAAAAATATTTTTTTTCATATAGCATAAGGAGTGTGTTTTACACATACTAATTTTCATTATTGTTCAAGATACAGTAATGAAAGAACAAATGTTGAATATTTTCAAAATTTTTCTGCTGTAAGCTGTACCTAACCCCTTAAGACATTCCCTACCTTCAGGTTTACATGTAATGCAAAATGTTCATATAAACATATGTACGAGTAAGTACTAAACAATAGTATAATGTTTTCAAAATGGACATTGGTAATATTACAGATTCTGTTATTTGACACTATTATGTAGTATCAGCTATTAACATATTTCTTTGTGCTCTGATATTAAAATAATAATTATTAAAACATTGCCGACTTTCTGTTTTACATGTAATGCAAAATGTCCAAATAAACATACATAAGTCAAGTAACTTAGCACATTTTGGAATATATTAAAACGTTTAACAGCATTGTTACCTAGTACAATATCAATTTCCAAAACTTAAATTCTATCAATAAAGCTCACTTTCCATAATGTTTTAACTACCAAAGTCTTCTTTCAGTACCTTCAAGATATTTCCATTTGTAAAAATCACGTTTCCTGAAAATGTAGCTCTTTTGACTTTGCACCATTTGGAAAGCCATTTTTCAAATGTTTGTATGCATATGAAGTATGATTGGTGTAATATGTAGCTAATCAGCGATGTATGCAAAGGAGGGGTAAATAAACTAGCCACCCTACCTCATTATGTCCTGTTCTAGTTGTCTCGTAAGTGGTACCATGTTGGTATCACCTGTCTTCGAACAGTTGACGAAACAACAACAATCATTTAGATAATTTAACAAAATTATATTAAGTTACATTAAAATATACTGTAGCCTATAATAATTATTATTCAGTTTGCGGTCACTCCTTAAGGGAGGAGATGCGTGAAATTTCGGTCATTTTTCGAGGGAAAAACCAATTTTCGATTTATCTCAAGTTTATAAAATCGTCAATTGCTGTAAAACATCAACTTTTCATTTAGAAATTTCCTTATTATAGGTATCCATTTCACACTACCTCATTCTAGCGCAGACAGGACATGGGGCTCTACCTCCATGCCCCGAAGTGCCTTTATGGTATGTGTAGGAGCTACTATCATAATAACAATAATAATAATAATAATAATAATAATAATAAATGTATTTATCTTGGTGGTGTTAAGGCCATCAGGCCTTGTTGCTCTTGAAAATACCCACTGCAATACCTGGATGAATGAATGAATGAATGAATGAATGAATGAATGAATGAATGAATGAATGAATGAATGAATGAATGAATGAATGACCCAATCAGTAAATCAATGAAATAATCTATGAATGCATACTTAAATGAACCAATGATTCGAAGGAGGAAAGACTCAATGAGTCGATGGATGAATCGATGGATGGATCGATTATTGATTGAATGTACTGAGAGAGGAAAAATTATCAATTAAATAGTAGGTCTACAAGATGATAATCGCGTCCTTCCAAGGGCTCTTGGAACTCCTACATGGCTCAATGTGGTCTTCCTTTGCCGTCCACCACAAAGAGTGAGAAACAACTCGAATATTCAATAAACCGTACACTGACACACTCCGGGAGACGAGAGAGTTTTGCATACTGCCTATAGCGCCAGGCTTCAATAGCAATATAATTTCTATTTATCGTAACCGGATGTGCACGACTCTAATTCAGACCCTATTTTTTTATTGGGTTATTTTACGACGCTGTATCAACATCTAGGTTATTTAGCGTCTGAATGATATGAAGGTGATAATGCCGGTGAAATGAGTCCGGGGTCCAGCACCGAAAGCTATCCAGCATTTGCTCGTATTGGGTTGAGGGAAAACCCCGGAAAAACCTCAACCAGGTAACTTGCCCCGACCGGGATTCGTACCCAGGCCACCTGGTTTCACAGCCAGACTCGTTGACCGTTACTCCACAGGTGTGGACCAGACCCTATTTCATTCCGTTTATTAGATACACTTATATTTTACAGAAAATTATATACTTATTTATCCCAATTGGAATACGGATATTACAAATAATCATATGGGTTTTTTTCCTCTATCATTATTTATATTATTTATTTATTTAATCTGAGAGGATTAAGGTCATAAGGCCTTCTCTTCCATCCTACCAGATAGCACATATAAATACAAAAAAGAAATACAGACGCTATTGAAAATAATACAAATTAAATTAAAGCCCAGGGTCAAAAGAACACTAGAGAGCTCTCATCGAGCTAATACAAGAAAAAAAAAAAAGAAATAAAAACAGAGACAGCAATGATGATAGTGATAACTGATAACTGGCAATAATAATAATAATAATAGTAATAATAAATACATTATATATTAATTGTCAATTGTACAACAGCATAGTTACAATATTTACTATATGTCATGAGTTAAGGTGAAGTTGCGCAACCTGACATGTGTTCAACAAGCAATTCCATGAACTAGAATGTGATTTTTAAATTTAAATTTGAATTTTGATATTGTCCGACAGTCTCTGACATGGTCAGGGAGAGAGTTCCAGAGGCGTGGAATATTATCTTAGACACTTAGTGATTCTCATTTTAAACGATCTTTCAGTAACAAATGACCGACGTATTTCCTAATATATGGGAAGGTATGCTGGATGTAATGTAACCAGACTAGAATTACACTCTCCAGTGGAACTTTGTGTATCATGACCTCTGCTAGGGCCGACAGAGACTCGATCCAACGAGAGCTTAGTGAGGGGAAAGCTGTTAGTTACAAAACCATTTACATGCCCTGCTGGAACGCTGTGCAATGTAACAGTGGATTATAAGCTTACTCTTGTATGTTGGACATTTTGTAAACTACTCTAGGCGGAAACTTCGATAAAACCATTTTTCTCCAATCTGCATTGGCATCTATTAAAGGGGTTTGTCCCGATGTTATGCGTATTAGTAGTAAGCGAATGAAATGTAAATATAAGCCGCAAGATCACATGATAGGTTTACAGAAGGTTGAGAATAATGTTCAAGCAGTAATATCTTCTCTTTCTGGAACAGTTTCCTTTGGAATGTTACTATTACACAAGGAATCTGTGGTCTATTGACATTCCCCAATAGTTTAATGCAGTTGCGTACGCAGAATTTGGTCAAGTAGGGGTGATCATTTTTCAAATTTTTCACAAATTACATTATCGGTATATTAAATTTTATACATTATTATTATTATTATTATTATTATTATTATTATTATTATTATTATTATTACTTCCTGGCTTTTAAGAAACCCGGAGATTCATTGCCGCCCTCACATAATCCCATCATTGGTCCCTATCCTGAGCAAGATTAATCCAGTCTCTATCATCATATCCCACCTCCCTCAAATCCATTTTAATATTATCTTCCCATCTACGTCTCGGCTTCCCTAAACGTCTTTTTCCCTCCGCCCTCCCAACTAACACTCTATATGCATTTCTCGATTCGCCCATACGTGCTACATGCCCTGCCCATCTCAAACATCTGGATTTAATGTTCCTAATTATGTCAGGTGAAGAATAAAATGCGTGCAATTCTGTGTTGTGTAACTTTCTCCATTCTCCTCTAACTTCATCCCTCTTAGCCCCGAATGTTTTCCTAAGCACCTTATTCTCAAACAACCTTAACCTATGTTCCTCTCTCAAAGTGAGAGTCCAAGTTTCACAACCATAATGAACAACCGGTAATATAACTGTTTTATAAATTCTAACTTTCATATTTTTTGACAGCAGACTGGATGATAAAAGCTTTTCAACCGAATAATAACAGGCATTTCCCACATTTATTCTGTGTTTAATTTCCTCCCGAGTATCATTTATATTTCTTACTGTTGCTCCAAGTTATTTGAACTTCTCCATCTCTTCAAAAGATAAATTTCCAATTTTTCTTTTCCATTTCGTACAATATTATCGTCACGAGACCTGATCATATACTTTGTCTTTTCGGGATTTACTTCCAAACCTTTCCCTTTACTTGCTTCCAGTAAAATTCCCGTATTTTTCCCTAATCGTTTGTGGATTTTCTCCTAACATATCCACGTCATCCTCGTAGACGAGCAGCTGATGTAACCCGTTCAATTCCAAACCCTCTCTGTTATCCTGGACTTTCCTAATGGCATACTCTAGAGCAAAGTAAAGGTAATAGTGCATCTCCTTGCTTTAGCCCACAGTGAATTGGAAACGCATGTGACAGAAACTGACCTATACGAACTCTGATGTACGTTTCACTGAGACACATTTCAATTAATCAAACTAGTTTCTTGGGAATGTCAAAGTCAATAAGAATATCATATAAAACTTCTCTCTTTTATTATTATTATCATTATTATTATTTTAGCGAGATTATTTCCTTGTTTTTGAAAGAAGTGGTACGTTGTGCGGACAGCACTATAATAAATGTCGGTTCATTATGTAACACAATATCCTTTTGGTTGCTTGTACATTTCGAGAATGAATGTTCCTCGTGAACAAAATTGCGTGCTTCATGAAACGCGAATTAAAGATTAAGATCTCATGCGTCATGTAATTTGAATATATGAAAGGGATCCCTTCCTTTATATTCGTCCTCGTAGCGATTTCAGTCAACCAAAAGGTGAAATTTATTTCTAATAGAGTGAAGATCAATGTTACAGCAGCGAGGAAAATGTAGGCGATATTTATAACACAAAATATAGAAGAAGGAGAGAAAGTGATATATTTTGTTCTGAATTCTAATGTTACAGCTAGAAAAAAGACTTTCAAGTGCTAATTTTATATATTACAATCCTAAAGCGGGCAATTATCTTACAAATGAAAGTACAGTGCATTCTCTTTAATTCGTACTCCAAGCGTAACTGGAATTAAGCGGAAATATAAAAAAAATCGGACTAACCAGGAAAATTTTTTAGAACCGACCGGGATGAAAGAAGCGGTATCGCCTAGGTCTCGCATTCGGCAGGCCCGGCTTTAAAACCCGAGGCCATCCAATTTTAGTCTGGTATTTTCAGGGTTTTTTCTCTCACGAAGGCAAATGCCGGATTGGAACTTACTTTCCATCTAACCCAAATGCTCTATCCGCTATCTATAATGTGTTCGTGTTCTTTAATGGGTGGTCTATGCGTCGAGCTATTCCTCACCAGGTGGTCCAACGGCAATGGCTTTTAAAACCCACAAAGAAGGTTAAACTGATGTAGAAAAAAATATTTTTATTCTCGACCATGCCGAAATGTAGTAATTGTACACCTGGTAGCAGCCCTTTAATGCACCTCATTAAAGTACACATATCCATTAAAATTCAGGTGTTCCACCAATCAGAAAACACCATTGTAGCAATATGAAAGCGCAAGTATCGATTATTCTCGGATATGCAATCGAAAGACAACTAGCGAAACGTCACGGAGGCTGGAAATCCAATACTGTCGCAGAAGGTTATGTTCTGTTACTATAATAATTAGTGTTAATTGCAAATAATATTCAAATAAATTCAATTTGTCGTCTCGTTTTTCAATGTCTAAATCAATTTCAAGGTTATATCAAGATTAATGTTCATTTTACTCTCTAGATTATATCAAGGTCAATGACATTTGTTCCCCGGAAAAAATCAATACTTTCGCGTCTGCGCACATCTCACAATTTAAGAGATATTGCACAAGGTCAGTTCCACTCCCCAGTCAGATAAGAATAACATGAATACTTATGAATAATTTCAAGTTAGAAATATGGTCGTGCATAAAAAGTCGTACGAAACTTGCCTATAATGGTAATTAAGACGCTCGCATGAAAATTATGTAACTCGCTTGCGCTCGTTTCATAAACATACTCGCGTCTTAATTACTACCATTATAGGCTCGTTGCATAATGTACTAATTTGAAATTCGTATCAATAAAAAAGTTATACATTTGATTTTCAGTGTACATCACCTCAATTGCTGACATGATTTATCTTTATCAACACAAAAATCAGAGCCATCAATAGAAGAAGACACTTTAAGTTTCTATTTTATTGTCATATTTTACGTTTCATGTTTCGACATTGTGAATGCAGAAAATTCAGTAATACATTAACTTCTGTACCTAAATAAGGAAGGCTTTCACAAATTTGTTCTTTTTCAAGTTAATAACTGGTTGGTAAGGAGGGCAGGGATATACACGATAAAGTTGGACACGCATCCACTGCTTTTATCTGTAATAACTGTACGAAATATGTTAATGGCAGCAACGACCTTTTTCTTTTCCACTATCAGCTGAACACTATGAAGTTTAAGAACAGGATACAAATTTGTTGGGTCATTAGAAGCAATTGTTTTTCCTGTGACACATCTTCAAATGAAATGTACTGCCTGATAATAGATGTACATATCGGCCAGAACTCAATTGGAGGTAAAGTTTGAATTATTAACCTTTAAATTGGCTCTGTACCCTATAGGATACAACAGGTTAATAGGCTATATGCTATAATTTTAATAGAACAATAGAAAAAAATTGGTAGGAAAATTAAAATTTCACAGTACTATAATATTGCATAACATATAAAATATGGACATTGCAATAGTTGTTTTCTTTACAGTCCGACACGGTTTAATAAACTAGTGTGAGAAATGAAGTTTTGCCAATTTAAGGGTTAAATGCTGAATGAATAATGGATGTAAATATAATGTAATAATAATAATAATAATAATAATAATAATAATAATGGTTTATTTTAACTGGCAGAGTTAAGGCCATTCGGCCAGCGAATAGGGATTATAAAGAATGGTCACTGAGCGAATTTTCCTGTGTTTTGTTTCTTTGTGCGCAGCGTTTAATTCCACTTTCAAGCGCTAGAGGTTAGTGTAATCGAGCAGAGACTAAGATTATAATTGAAAATAGACTTAAGACACAGGATTCAAACATCGCCTACCTTATTGCATAATCCAGTAACGCTTTGCTTCAAATAAATTCAAGTTAACAGCTTTTCCTTATTTCTCAGTGACAAACCAGTCGTAATAATAATATTTTATATTTCAGATATAATAAATCATATTATAATACATTATAAAATTAAGTATCGAATTCGTTTAATATTTGTATATAATATAATATAGGTATATGGTTTTACTTCTCGTAAGAGTTTTGTTTTTCCATTTTCAGCGCTATCAAATCATTACATATTTTAATTGTTGTTGGGGTCAACGTCTCAACTCTCATTATAAAGGAACTCTAGAGTCTAGACATTACAGTTAATGACGGATTTATTATTTTATGGATCCAATTTATTTTATTTGAGTACATAATGTACCTAGATGTATTAATTATATGTGTTATGAATAATTTCGAGGGAAAAATTGTTCCGGAGCCGGGTATCGAACCCGGGACCTTTGGTTTAACGTACCAACGCTCTACCACTGAGCTACTCGGGAACTCTAACCGTCACCGATCCAATTTTTCCCTCTACATCCACAGACCTCAAAGTGGGCTGACAACTGTCAAGCAACCAACTTCGAGTGCACACTAACTCCGTGTGACTTAAATTGTGGTTTTCTGTTAACGAACAGTGACGTGTATTATGCAAATCAAGATTTTCAGGTATAACTCCCTGTAAAGTTGATTTGAATAATTTCGAGGAGTTAGTGTGCACTCGAAGTTGGTTGCTTGACAGTTGTCAGCCCACTTTGAGGTCTGTGGATGTAGAGGGAAAAATTGGATCGGTGTCGGTTAGAGTTCCCGAGTAGCTAAGTGGTAGAGCGTTGGTACGTTAAACCAAAGGTCCCGGGTTCGATACCCGGCTCCGGAACAATTTTTCCCTCGAAATTATTCAAATCAACTTTACAGGGAGTTATACCTGAAATCTTGATTTGCATAATACACGTCACTGTTCGTTAACAGAAAACCACAATTTAAGTCACACGGAGTTAGTGTGCACTCGAAGTTGGTTGCTTGACAGTTGTCAGCCCACTTTGAGGTCTGTGGATATAGAGGGAAAAATTGGATCGGTGTCGGTTAGAGTTCCCGAGTAGCTCAGTGGTAGAGCGTTGGTACGTTAAACCAAAGGTCCCGGGTTCGATACCCGGCTCCGGAACAATTTTTCCCTCGAAATTATTCAAATCAACTTTACAGGGAGTTATACCTGAAAATCTTGATTTGCGTTATATGTGTTATATTTCCGCTGTGTCGACTGCTAGCTGGTGTGATGTCAGCGCCAAATCTAGGGAAAAAGCAGAATCTCACGCTTTAGCTAGCTTGAAGGTCATTGAAATCAGTCCGGCTACATCAAAGGTACCGACGCGAAGTGTCCATTCTTTATAATCCCTATTCGCTGATTCGGCCTTCTCTTCCACTCAACCAGTAAGATACAAAATTACTATATTGCTGTAAACAAAACACAATTAATATAATACAATACAATAATTAATATAATAAAATAAATATTTTTATTTTCCCAACACACCAATAAAATAATTACGTAATAATAATAATAATAATAATTAGTTATACCTAAATAAAATAAAATTATTAAACTCGATCATGACTATAATTATTATAACTTCAATTTCACTGCGTCCGTAAGAAATCGTATAGCCAGTTCTTGAAAGTAGTTATTGTCTGGCAGCCCTTAATTTTCTGACGTAGAGAATTTCATTCACGGGGGACTGAGACAGTAAAAGAGGATGAATAGTGGGATGTTCTATGAGAAGGAATTGCTAGGATTTGGTTCTCCTGTGACCTGGTGTTTAGATTGGGATTGAAGGATAAGTATTAAACCGGGAACGAAGATAATTTGGAATAGAAGTGTGGAGAACTCGAAAGAAAAGAGACAGCGAATGAAGTGTTCTACGGTCATTGAGTCGCAGCCAGGATAAATATTTGAACGAAGATGTAATATGGTCAAATTTGCGAACATTGTTGATGAATCCGACGCACATATTGTGCACACGCTGTATTGCAAGACCAGAATGGAATTGGTACTCCTTCTACAACTACAGCTGGAAAAAAATATATTTTTTTAACAAATGTTTGATCTGGAGTCTTTTGGCTGCATTTATAGATTTTTCACATGCCTGGCGTTATCTTTGATTTCAAATTTCAAATTTCAAATTTATTTACAATTTACATTTGAATTGAATACATATGAATAGATACCCGAAATGAGCATAATGCTCGTGCTCGGGTACAGTCCAGTAGTCTACATAAATTTTACAGGGTTCAAATAATAATGCTGATGATATAAATAATAGTAACAATAATAATAATAATAATAATAATAATAATAATAATAATAGAATAATCGTGACAGAAATGATACAAAGATTGTAATACAAAATAATTCATTAATAACAATAATAATAATAATAATAATAATAATAATAATAATAATAATAATAATAATAGTGAAAACAAAAATATTTACAATAATAAAATAAATACTAAGACGGATAAAATAAAATATAAAACCACTAGCGAGAGATAACACAACTTAAATAAGCATATAATAACCGGAAAAAATGCCAAACTCGAAAATCAACAGAAAAATTCGTTGTATCGCAGACGACAGCAACAGCCGTATTGACATTGTGTTGTGCATTAATGGCAGTAGTGGGGAGCTGAAAGTCTACGTAACTGCCTGTTAGTTACATGAATCAAAGGTAGTTGAATCCGGGCCAAAGGAGACGAATTTTTAAGAACCATAAAGTAATTAGTGTAATTTTCTCGAAGAGGGAAATAAAACTGAAGTTAAAGTAAATCTGATTATGAACTTCATACATTTTCGCCACCATTTCTCACTTCCGTTCAATTTCGACATTGAATAATAATCGATTTGAAATCCCCACTAAATAAAAATATATTAATTCTGCTATTGATACTACTAGTGCAGCTGCTGCTATTACCAATTACCTTACTATAATTAATACCGGACAGCTATCGGTTCTGCGCGCGAACGACGCTGGTGCTGCTACCTAGGCGGCCAGTGTGCAGATACTCGCGAAACAAGCTGTAATCAACTGCAATATATATTGTTGCTGGGCTAGTTAATAGTTTTATTAATTAGTGCTATGTTAAAATGTCAGGGTGTATAGGTGCTGTTTATAATTGCTACAATAAAATTACAGCATTACAAATTGCTCCAAATTGTACTTTCGATTTCCGAGAGTTCATATAATATCTGAGTCAACAAAATTCTTTATTAGGCCTAATTCCTTTGTCTCTGTGTTGATAGAACAATGAAAATTAGCTTTTTTATTTAGTATACATTATTTTAATGTACCGAAGTACATATGATATTTCCATGCAGATATTCTGCGTCATCATACGATGAAAGAGTAGTGGAACGGAGAAAAATTCTCTCCGGCGCCGGGACTTGAACCCCACACATGTGCTGAGGTGCACTCGATATGAGTGACTAGTTGGCCGGGATCCGACGGAATAAGCGCCGTCTTAAATCACGAAGTGATTTACGCATATCATATATATTATTTTAATGTACCGAAGTACATATGATATTTCCATGCAGATATTCTGCGTCATCATACTAGTCACTCATATCGAGTGCACCTCAGCACATGTGTGGACTTCGGTCCTGCGTTCATAGACATCTATGACGTAGTGCAGAGGGCGGCCACTAGAGGGAACCCAAGAGTTGGAGCTTAATCTGAGACGATTCTAACCGGCGTCGGGGTTGTATCCGGTGTGGCTTAGTGGATAAAGCATCAGCACGTAGAGCTGAAAACCCGGGTTCAAGTCCCGGCGCCGGAGAGAATTTTTCTCCGTTCCACTACTCTTTCATCGTTTTTTATTTAGGCCTAGTAAGTGAATAGAAGTTAAAATATACAGTATTGGAAACTTTAAGGTTTTAACAAATTAAGTTTTATTGTTGATCACATGCCTTTACTAATATTATTACAAGCATCAGAGTACTACCATTTTTATCTTTGAAGTTGTCAGCAATGGGTATATAAAGCGTTATTGTAAATTCATTCTTAATGTCAGAATTGATTTTGTCTCACTAAAGCAAAGAAAAAAAATACGCAACAATTAATTACGGAAAATAATATGAAGCATGCAATATTTCACATAATATGCAGCTTTGATATAAAATAATGTTACATTAAATACGGTACTATTCAACATTTTTTAAGTGTCTCGTATATTACTCCAAATTAGTACCTGACGTTTTAAACAATAGTCCGATTCCCACTATGTTAATATTTGTATTTGTGCACGTAATTCCACGCCGCTCCGCTAGATGTCACGTCCGCGATATTTGGCACTCACGTCAATGCTGCTAGACTAGACGGCATTTCGGAAGACGGTTAGCTTCTATATGCGCCGTAGCATTTCTGGTATGTGACGTCACAAGCTTGTACAGTAGAACCAATCAGAATCAGTCTGTAACAAGCACTTCCCGAGTTCGTTTGTTCACGTGCGAGTGTTTCAATACATTGAATAAGTAAAACTAACATTTACTATGTGTATGTAAGGTAAATAAATGGAAGAGGAGACTGTAAAAGGACAAGTATTACACAATCAGGCGCAGAAAATAGTGTTTAAGGCTATAATTATTTAAAAGCGTTAACGAGCAGAACGCTGCCGGCCATCTTGATGCTGGCAGCAACGTTGCCAACATGCAAGAAACGACTGCAGAAGCATGTGGTGTGGGATTGAGAACCGTGCAAGGAATATTGTTAGTGAAGGAAAGAGGGTTTGTTTGGTGTCATGCTTACAGTAATCAACGGCTAAGGTCATTATTGTCTTTTGATAATTTAAATTCTCCCCTGCACTATTTGTATTGCACGTGCGTGAAGTACGATGTGGCAATGTTGTACGCTGCCTTGCTCTCTCTATCTGTCTCTCTCGACGCAAACGCTAGCAGACTACCGCCTTCCGAGCTGGCGTCGACTCTAGTATACAGCTGTAAGGTATTATCACAGTCTACTACATACAGTCGCGAAGCTTGAGGTGTTTTTTGCAAATCTCGCGATAAAGCGCTCCAAGCGGTTAGCAACTAGAAACAATAGACTGTCCACGGTCGACTTTGGGTTTAGAGTGGACTGAGTCGTATTTCCATCGAGTGCTAGGTCGTTGCGTATTTCGCATTGATGCTCGTGAAGAAAAATCCTAACATCTATTTCTTATTTTACTTCTAGATGCAAAAAGTGGTTAATAAACAGCAGGAGGGAAGATCTAATGACAAAGAATGAAGCATATCTTTATAATAATGTAAAGTTTTGCTCTCTTCATTTCGAAAACACACAATTTATGAATGAAAACAAAAATTAATTAATCTGGAATGCAGTTCCAACTTTATTTGATGTTTTAAATAAACCTGTTCTGTTATTACCTGCAGCTGAGAAACAAAAGCTTTGCGCTAATTCTACGTCTGTATCAGCTGATTCCTTGAATAATTGCACATTTTCAGACAACTTAGACCTACTTTTTTTTTTCAAAGGATATGTTTTTAATTATAGCTTTTAATTTTGTTATTATTTTTATTTGTTACTTTATTAGAGACGTAGAAAAAGTAAGTCTCTTACAATAAAATTTATTGATCACGTTTTATTTCCAATTCTGGTGTGATTATTATTGCTTAACCTCATCCCACTTTGTTAACTACTACAAGTACCGGTACACGTAAGTTACTCCCATTAATTCATATTTCCATTATTATTGTTATTATATTATTGTTGTAAAGGGAAATGCAAATTAATATTTATTGGTTTCATAGTTAATTATCGCTATAATCTTGAATGAGTGAAGCGATTATAGTAAATTTCAGTTCGTTTTGCACAAACAACAATAATATTAACCTATTTCTTGCAGGTATCTTCGAGTTTATGGTGGAATTTAATATACTTCATTAAAATAATAAAAGAAACTTTATCCATTTAATATTTCAGTAATGGAAGGTAGGTGCTAATTTTTCCAAAAGAACACGACAACGAAAGTGTAACATATTTTGTCATCTGCTATGAGAGATCTGTGATGATGAGGCGATAGTAGCGATCCTAGTGGTGGGCAACTACCCATGTTTGCATTTTTACTACATATTGAGCTTCGCGACTGTATATAGTAGACTGTGGTATTATTATAGTAAGGTATTTGCTATTACCACGCTTTATCAACTACTAGTTTATTTAGCGTGGATGGAATTGGTGATAGCGAGATGGTATTTGGCGAGATGGAGTTGAGGATTCGCCACAGATCCTGACATTCGCATTACATTTGTAGAAAATCTCGGAAAACAACCAGGTAATCAGCCCAAGCGAGAATCGAACCTACGCCGAACGCTCCTCCGGATCAAGGTTATGGTTGTGTAGTAGCCACTACTACTGCTGCTGCTGCTACCACTACCACTACTGCTTCTACTAGAGGTGAGTGACTAGCTAATACTTTATCGTCGAAGGCAAAAGTTACTTATATATTCCACAACATGTTGCTGCAATCGCTCAGTTACACTGCATTTCTACTTGTGCATAATTTAAACTTACACAACCATTAACATCAACATTCAAAGCACTACAGATGTAAGCGATTACTGACTGCACATACGGCCAGCGCATGAATCCTATGCATGAAGTGATTCCCCAACCATAACGCCACTAGTTCAAATACCTACTTGTTATTCCCCTATTTCTGCTGTGACGTCATAGGCATACTTACCACATGCAGTGAGAACATTCTTCTTTTATTAGAGGAAAATATTTTCGTCATAAGATAGAGGAAAAATTATAAAAAACCTTAAATTATAAATTTGCAACAAATTATGAAAAGTTGCGTTAGAAGAATTAATAAAATATTTTATCCATGACCATAACGAAAAACATGCCTTTGCTAAATACTTTTGCGTTTGTAAAGTAGGCTTTTATTCAACATTACTTTATTTCACTAGTGAGATAAAGACTTTACCTCACAGTTTGAACTTTATCTCACAGTTCATTAGTATTTTCCTAGTACCCGGGCACACACGTACACTTTTCCATTCAACTATTACTCAAGAAGTTAATATATTAGTTACTAGATGTCACTACCTCTACTTCTTTATTACCATTTCTTAAATATACATACACTCAATCTCCTTCTCTTTTCTCTATCTGCTACGTCGTAATTTGTAGATTACATCCATATATAATATGCATCTTTTTAATAGTTATTTATGGTACTTGTGAGGTAAGTGCATCTTTATTACACGAGTGCAATAAAGATCACGCTCACAAGTACCATACGTAATTTTATCCATGACCATAACGAAAAATTCTGTTTTATAAAAGGAAATATGTTGAAAATAAGTCCTCATGTTATCACATATTATGGCATGGATTTTAGAATCAATACGTATATTAGGTAGGTCATGATGTAGAAGGCCGTGATTAGTAAAGAATGGTACCGGTATCTAAGGCGTTGGATAAATAACAAATTATGATTAATTATATAATTTTAATATATATTTTTTCATTTTAAACGTGTATTTTCGTCTTTTTGAAGTTTCAGGGATTATTTAGAAGTGTTCACGGGACTATTGTGATTAAAATAATTTCACATTTTACTTCTGTAAACTTAAGAGGAATATTAAAACTTAATTAATCATCGTGTCTGTTTAGCTCAGTTGGCTAACGCGTGTTTTAAAATCCTATAAACCCAACTTCGCAGGTTCAAGTCTCCTCGTATCTGGGAAATCTCAGACCTCGAGTGACATTTATTAGGACTATTTCGTGAATAAAATAAAAATTTAATTAATATATCCCTAAAATTCGATCACAAAATGTTAATAATTGTATATTAACGAATACTTAACCTATTCAGACATTGTGAAGTTGAAATACTCGTAGATGAATATCGATTATTGCAATAAAGAAATTCGATGTTATTATTCAGTAATGCCAATTGCGAAAAGCGAAATACAGGTTTAACAATGTTAATTACATGTACCGTACTGCACTTTTCTCTTATTATTACAACAAATACATTTTCATTATCTGCTGAAATCATAATTTAATTTAACAGTAACAGTGGGGACAGCTATATACCAATGCTTATGTATTCACAGCGAGACATGTTACTACACAGTGAAGCATCTATTTCGATAGGCCTAATTAAAACACGAATTTTATTACGCCATACGAAAGGCAGTTTGATCAAAGACATTATTACCCATACTATGCAAGGTCTTTGAGTTTGATATACAATTATGTTACATAAATTTGAACGTCTATTAATTGTTTAATTTCGATACAAATGTTATACGCTACAATTTTATAGGTTACGTTAGGCCTCCTGTGGAAGCAGGACCAATGTCAGCTGTGCCTTATTTCGACCGTTACTTACAATCAGTGCTACACGAAAGGATTTTTTATAGCTCGACAAACGCATTCTCGCTGTAGTGTGTAACGGAACTCAAGCTGCATCTACACAGTTCAATATTCCAATCGCGTATGCGTGCAATCTGGGAAGAATATTGAAAGAATCAAGTTTAAAAGGTACGTTCAATCAAGATGCATAAAGATTTTGTGTCTACATGGTGCGCCGTTTTGAACGTCGTCTTCACTGCGTAAATATATTAATTAAGCTTAATATTAAATATCAATCCTGCATTCATTGCTTTAAAGTTGAAAGAAAAGTTTAACCGTGTAGTTGCATCTTAATGTATTCATGATCATTAATTTACGGGGAAACAGTTGGCGACAACGACTAAACAAAAGAATGACCATGCGATAAATTGATAGCGATAAATCTAGCTGCAGAAATTATCGCAAAATCTGACTGTGATTGGTTGGAATTCAAAATTTCATTACACATCATTGGTCGAAAATGGAATGAAGTCATTTAAACGAAATAGGCACTAAAAATTTCTACCTTTGAAAGCCAGCGGTATTATAGTTCAGTGGCAGGGAATTCCACAGAATATCGAGAGGTTCCCGAAACAAACCGGGTGCCCTCTAGGTTATTATGATTACATTTAATTCTTTACTGTTGCATATAATTATTAATAAACTAGTTGTTGAAGAAATGTATTCTATTTGTGTACCATTTCTGACTAGAAATAGTCATTAATACTTGTCCCCATCCTTCACTGTTTCTACTTCTCGTCACTGGAACTCTCTGCAGTCTGAAGTCAAGGGCTACTGAACCTTGAAATCTTTCAAATCCAAGTTAGAAGATTCTCTTATGACGACTTTCCAAACTAACTTACTGTTATGACAAGTGTTGTATTGCATATTTCCACGTATTCATTACATTTTTTTATATTTCAGTGATAAATTTGTTTTGTTTTATTTGTTTTTGTTTCATCATATTTCCCGATAATGATATGTCTATCATATGATAATCTCAGCTAATTATAATAATTTTCCTTGCTGTATGTAGGCTTACCTAATAAATATTGTTTTCATTGTATGCTTTCTACTTTACTGTTTTGTTATTATTATTATTATTATTATTATTATTATTATTATTATTACTATTATTATTATTATTATTACTATTATTATTGTCTAATACTTTTATATTTCGTATGTCTAATTTATTTTGACTTACTATTCACGTTTTATTATCCCTTTCTGTTTCTTCCTACATGTTTAGTAGTACCTAGTATTTTATTTATTTAGTATTTATTTATTTAACCTGGTAGGGATAAGGTCGTCAGGCCTCCTCTGCCCCTCTACCAGGAGATTCCAACTATAATATGAAGAATAAAATTACAATTAGTAATAGATTTGCAATTACAATTACAAATAAAATTACAATTAGCATTAAATTTACAATTACAATAAAAATCAAAGTACGAAAAGATTACATTACTAATGAAAGCTAGATAATTTATCATAGAAAAACAAAGAATATTTTATATTTACCGAATTACAAATTAAACCTAGAATAACAAAATTGTATAGCGATGAAATTACTGGATATTGAAATATTTTGTAATAGATTGAGGAAACTATTTACAAGAAATCAATTACTGACCAAGTGCCTAGTAAGTTTGCGTTTGAATTCAATTTTATTCCCACAGTCCCTGACATGTTATATATTCTCATTTCTTGGTTATATTGTACCAAAGTCTAGTATATACAGTCACGAAGCTTGAGTTTTGAGGGTGCTAGGAACAAATGACTGTGCTGTACTATATCGCATTGTCTGTAAAGAGGCGATGTTAGTGATCCTAGCTGTTAGCAACTATCTATGGATGCATATTTACTACGTATTGAGCTTCGTGACTGTATATACTAGACTGTGATTTTACTGTCATTATACACTTCAGTTTTTTTGCTGTGTTTGCTGGAATTTGTAAATGTGTAGTGTTCTTTCTATTGCAGTTTTACTTCTGGTTGAATGTTAGAGAAGGTTGTATGTCCTTAACTATGCCAGGTTAAATAAACTATTATCATTATTATTATTATTATTATTATTATTTTTTTTTTTTTAAGTATGCCTGTCATTGCATGAACAACATTGTTTAACGCAACGCCATTACTGCCGTTTGTCATAAAGTGGGAAGCGATTAAAAATCTGCACGAACTGTCGGTATTCAGTGTTAAAATACTTTCCCCAATAGTCTTAAACAAGGGCGCCCGCAGGACCCAATCCCAGTGGTAGCTAGATGGTTAGAAAATTAAGAGGAAATTGACGGATGAAGAGAGAGAAAACTGAGCATGAAAAATAGCCAGTTCTGAAATCTAAATTACCTTGCGCACGAATTCATAGTTCAAAGTACTCGTTTTGTTGAATTCTTTGCCGAGGGTTTGAGAAAACATGTATCGTGCACATTGAAAAAACATTAAAAAACGCGTAAAAATATAAAAATCTCAGTCGTAGCAATTGCTGCCACTTGACTACCCCTTGTGGGCGCCCTTGGTCTTAAAATTTCTTTTCGTACGCTACCACATGCATTCATAGTGTTTTGCCCAAGGACAGGTCTTTCGCTGCAAACCCAGCTTTCTCCAATCTGTTCAATTTCTTGCCTTCCTTTTCATCTTCGCATAACATCCATATATCTTAAAGTCGTGTAGAGAGAGAGAGAGAGAAATAACTCGTCCGGCCTTAATTAAGAATGATCACGAAGATCCGGAAATTAATAGCAAACAAATATAATCAATTAAGTATGAATATTGTTATAAAAATAAAATGTAATAATTAACCACCACTGATTATCAATTATAAAATAAAATCTTAGGACATGACTATAAAATTATACTTATAAGTAAAACATTTTACTTAAAATTAGCTTATCCTTAATTAAGGCCTTCTGAGTGGTATAAATGAAACTGTATAATCTGCAGGGAATTTTTAAGAATTTGCGAGATGATTCTTTGAATTTCAAAAGATGATATTGATAATTGTTTTAAAAAATTATATGTAAATTTTGGTAAAAAAAACTCCGAGCACCAAAAAATAAACCTGTCACTGAACAATTGAAGAGAGGGATGTTATACTTGGCACTAAGGTAGGGAATACAAGGTTCATAAATGGCCCACTTTTCCTGATCAACCTGGTTTAGATCTCTCTCCATGCGTATAGTTGGATCTATGATAATAGTCTTCCGTTGTTGTCTGTTTATTGCTATTATATCCGCTCTTCTGTGAGAGTCGTCTTCAGAAATACAGTGGACCTCTTCATGAACTTCCCAACTCGAAGAAGACAGGCGATAGCTCCACGGACTCTATGATGCCTGTTGTTACGCAATAACTCTCCTTTCCGACAAAAGCCCAACACGTGGCCAAGAGTTTCTGTCTCGTTGCAGCCTGGTTGACGGCATCGGGTCGTGCTGAAAGCTCTGCCAGGAACGGAGCGCACTGCAGTAAGGTTGCAGGACATCTTGATTGCATTAATATATTCCGAAGACGACAAATTCTTTTTGGTGCTGACCCATGAATTGGCTCTTGGATATTCTTCATAGGTGACTACACCATTCCCCTTATGAGGTAACTGACACCAGGATTCTAACGATCTCTTTCGCAATTCATCACGTAGATGTCTGCCAGTAGTTCTGCCAGTAGTTCAGGAATTTTGAGGAGCTTGAGAGCAGTTTTCTTCTCCTCTTCAAGATTCCTGACAAGAAGGAGATGATCATCACTGACTTGTGAGAGTCGTTTACAGATGTTAAAATGCTGAATATTAGCTTCCCATTCAGCCGTAATAAGTCCTAGGCCACGTACTTTTTTCGAAGAATATAGCATGTCAGGTGTATCATCAGGAAGAGATATCATTTCTTTGACAGCACTTCTAATTACTTTATCTAGATCTTTAAGGAAGCTGTCAGGGAGCTGATCAAGTGGAGCATATTGTAAAGGATAGATGAGCCCAGGCCATATATATTCATTCACAATCTTCTTCTGGCCCGAACTTTCCTTCCGTTCACCATTCCTTCCAGTGCATCCTTCAGTATACAGCTGCTTCTCAACTAGTGACCCAGCCATTTACTTTTTCTCTTTCTGATCAGTTTCATCATTATTCTTTCTTCATCCAGTCTTTTTAGTAGAGATTCATTTATTGTTGAGTCAATTTGCAGAAAAGGTAGTCTAAAATACTTTTTATTTACATACGTACATATCATTTTGTAAATGTGGTTTATGTGTGATACAAAATTAGAATACTGGGTGTTCATTTCAAAATGTGTCATGACGTCACTGTTGTGAGTCAGCGATTTGAAGCGAGTTTCAGCTTTTATGTCAGAGAAGTTGCCTATTAATCAAGGCGTTCAATCTGAACTTGAGAACGTGTACGGTATAACTTGAATGTCGTAGCAACAGATGGCGGTCTGTAAAGTCTGTGTGCTACCATAACCTCTTTCGAACTATGTTTTGCGCGGGCAAGTCGTACGCAGGGTATTTGTTATCATCGATTGCGTACGGCAACATTCCACAACAAAAATCAAAATGCTCCGTGTCCATGTTGACCGTCCAAGTTAACTAATACGTAACTAATCGTCTTAACCCTCTCCCCATATCCCGACAGTAAGAAAAAAAAACTCACTTCAGTACGTGTTTCCAAACAGTTCACATTCTTGCCACTACTGGCGTTGCCCTACGTATCGGTAAGCAATCTTCAAAATGAACGCCGTGCTTGCTAGGCAACTTCTCTCGCATTTAGGTAATACGCCTCTGCGGAAGTGTAGGAAGATTGAATTCTCTAGGCTCATCGGCTAGCCACATGACGACATACAGCGAGCCATGACATATTTTGAACTGAACACCCAGTACAATCTTATATTTCCTGAGTTTAAATTCAGTAGTTTGTTTCAGGGATAATTTTTTTTTCCAAAACAAGTAATTTTATTTACGCTCGCCATTAATAACCGTGGTAGACAGTTACCTCCTGTAAGATCCTAACTCTGATGCAGCATTCGAAACGCTTTCGGAACCTGTAACAACTAATGTAGGAGGACTACAAGGAGTGGGGGTATCTCACTCATGCTACATATTATACCATACACCCCCATTATGATATTGCGCCGCATCACGCGTCGGGGAGGGCTGATATCAATTGTTGTTACCCAACAAACAAAGCGGCCTGCTATTCCATTACAACCACACTACATGACACTAGGGATACAATAGAAGAGGGAATGAGGGCACCTTCCGTGTTCAAGAGGGGTGAAAGGGGTGCGAGATATAGGGGTTTTAGACAGAGAGAGATATTAGGCCCGCTGAGTGCTAACTCGCGTGATAGCAAATGAATTAAGCTTTCAATGGAACGGATATCTAGTGAACTAGAGAAATTTCATACATTATAAGTTGATTTGATCGATACGTACTGTTAAGGTCAATGTGATATGAGTTGTGGCCGCGTTTATGGGGCCTGGCTGTTGATCAAAGTGGCATGTCAACATAATGTCGACAACCTTCCTACAAAATGTCAACATCCCTCGCTTCGTGTCACAGAGCTAATCCTTCTAGCCCTCATTTGTTATGTCGAAGATCACACTTCGATTAACATTGTAACATTACGAAGTGTTTTATGTGTTGTAGTTACAATTATCATTATGAATAGCTATTAAGTTTTGTGCGAGATCGTGCGTATTTGCTTGGTTTCCGCACAAAACCAATCCGCGGAAAGTATAAAATTCCACATTCAGTATTCCCAGCCTAACACACATAACAATTTCCCTCTTCTTACAGCTTAAGTGACATATTGATTTTACTGCTTTAGGCTTTTAACATATTATTTTTAGAGACGTTCAATATAGTAATAATTATAAATTGGAAACTTACCACTGCAATTTCACCTAAATTGCAATGTTAATTATTGTTTTTAAATATTTGCAAAAATTAAGTAAACTCTACAACTCCACTAAAGTTACTGCATTCGTGATGCAAGTAACATTAAGGAAGCCGTGAAAAAATCAACAAGATTCCAGATGCCGATGTTATTACTGCAATATGTTATATAAATAATATTGTTAAAATATTAAAATGAAAAATAAATCATTACATAACCTTACCGTTTGTTTTAAGTTCGCATTTATAGACTGGGGGGGGGGGACGACAGACGTATATCACGGCCTGCTGGAGTATAATAAACACAGAAAACATTTTAAAGCAACAATGTTGAAGATAGATATTTTTGTTTTGCAAATTTGCTGTCATTGAACAGAAACCAAGATGGAGATTTCATTGCAACTAATTAGAAATTCCTCTTGCAGGTATGTAATAAACGATCTTCGCACAAAATAATGTACGATACACGATCGGTATGTTTTCTTTCAATTCTAGGAGATTAAAAAATCTCAACTACGTTTCGCTTTTTCAAACTTTTCCTCGAACACGAAAACTTCAACATACCGCTCTTGTATCGCATACTACTATTAATGAGGGATAATGAAAACAGAATCTATAAAAGATGTAATTAACCGATATTTCGGGTTAGAGTCACGATGAGAAAGACAGATGGGCAGCTGTTCAGATGGTCAAAGCGCCACCTGGCTCTACCACTGTTAGTGCTGCAAAACCTTCAGCGAAATACTGAACCAAAGAGGTTTAAAGCTACGGTTTGGCTACGGCGATCTTCGCCGACGATCATCGCTGGCGATATTGGCTGGGATTCCTGTTGATTTGAATGTGCATGGTTTCTTTACGGCGATGAATGTCAACGAACGTCGCTGGGCTCGAAGAACATCGTCGGCGTTTGCCTTGGAGGCGAAAACCTGGCGATCATCGCAGAGAAACCAATTGTAAAATTACAGTAGGTCATGAATTAAATCATTTAATAACATGTGATTTATACATCATACGTATCATAATGGCAGTAAAACAGAAATCTTTCTGCAATTTCTCCACTAATAAAGACGAGATGTTAATTGATTAAACACAAATCCCTGTTCGACATGAGCCAAAAAGGAGAAGCAACGTAAAGCATAACAAATCTATATTTTGTAACAACCAGAACTGTTAATACAATTGAGTAAAGTGATTCATAATTGGACAGACACACGATGCGGCAGTTTGAGTATGAAATAGTAAGTGAAGTGGAATTCCGAGCAAAAGAAAGAAGTACAACAACCTCCTTCTCACATTATATTTTTTATTTGTAACATTACTGTATTGCCTAAATGAAAAAAATAACATTGTAAAAAGTAAAAATAAAGTGTTTATATCATGGTTAAAGTTATGCTTATTTTTCAGCTCTTCCTATTCGTTTATGAATAAATTTTGGGTAATTTTACAATATCATTTTCAATTGAACTTGAAACAAAATAAAATTGTTCGGGAGAAAGTCTGAAATATTCCTTAAAATTGAAGGGTTCATTTTTAAGATTTCTTAATATCAATGAATTAAAACAACCCTCTGTATATCTATTTTTAAACATGACATTAGCTACTTTAAAGATCCGTACTTGTTTTTCGAGGCAAAACTTATATTATAACGTTATCATATTGTCATACACTTATCAGCTGATCAGACATGGTCAACTATATAAAACAATTTACTGTCCACCTACGAAGTTCGCCGGTAAAGAAACCACTATCTGACGATGACCGCTGGTGATTTCAATCGTTCGTTCGACGAAGATCGTCGTAGCCAAACCGTAGTTTAACACTTTGATGCAAAGTAAGTTCCTTATTTTACCGCATTGGGGCCGGAGTGCTGCTAGCTGTGTTCCAATGCGAATGACTAGAAAGAAAATGGTTAGGACTGTGTGTTGTCAATCTCACAATTTTGAACAGATACTGTATTATTTATATCTATTATTTGCAGAAATTGCCAGTTTTATAACATCGATATTATTACAGTATAAAATCGTGTCCTTGTATAGACGGTTTAGAATTTCAGCAGAGACAGAGTAGCCACTTCTGTTCAGCTGGTTCGTGACTAGATGTTGGTGATACTGTTTTTGAATATTAAAGACACACACCGTTGCTATGAACAGATCTGGCAGCAGAGGAAATGTGTTGTCCATTGTTTCAGTTTAATATTTAACAAATATATTGATGTTCATATGAAGAGAGTCAGGGGAAAACAGAGAATGTCACAAAACTCCATTATCTAAAAGAACAAATTTTAATACCTGAATATATTTTGTTTCTAATCAGTGTATCAAATATACTTTGCATACTTCCACTCGGTAATGAGTTTTGGAATAATATTATGAGGAAATTCTACAGGTAGTAACAGTATATTCCTACTACAAAAAAAAGAGTAATTAGAATAGTAATTCAAATTTAGGGAATCGTGTATGACCATTTTCAAAAAAATACAAATAATGTCTATGGCTTGTCAGTATATTTTTTCATTAATAAACTTCCTCATATATAATCATGAAAACTCTGTAACTTTATTTATTTATTTATTTATTTTATTGCTAGTAAGTTTGAAATGAATACAAGTTAATAAATAGTGGTTGTTCATTTCAAAGTGTGTCATGACGTCACTGTTGTTGGGTCACCGATTTGAAGCGAGTTTCAGCTTATATGTTAGAGAAGTTGCCTATTATTTAAAGCGTTCCTCAATCTGAACTTGAGAACATGTACGGTATAACTTGAACGTCGTAGCAACAGATGGCGGTCTGTACGGTCTGTGTGCTACCATAACCTCTTTTGAACTGTGTTTTGCGCCGGCAAGTCGTACGCAGGGTATTTGTTATCATCGGTTCCGTACGGTAACATTCCACAACACAAATCAAATGCTCCGTGTCCATGTTGACCGTCGAAGTTAATGTCAACAAATACGTAAGTAATCGTCTTAACCCTCTCCCCATATCCCGACAGTAAGAAAAAAAACTCATTTCAGTACGTGTTTCCAAACATTTCACATTCCTGCCACTACCGGCGTTACCGTACGTATCTGTACGTACTCTTCAGAATGAACGCCGTATTTGCTAGGCAACTTCTCTGCCTCATAGGTTATACACCTCTGCGGAAGTGTAGGAAGATTGAATTCTCTAGGCTCATTGGCTAGCCACATGACGGCATACAGCGAGCCATGACACACTTTGAACTGAACACCCAGTACAATGTAAGATAACCTAGCCCACTCCTGAATGAGTAAGACTCGTGCTCAGGAGGGGATTCCAATACAGACGAAAATAAAATTAAAATTGAGAGTGAATACAGATGAAATAATTTTTAATATGTTTAGACCCAAATTATAAATCCAATACAATATTTTTAATTTTTTTTATTAATTTGGAGAGGATTCGTGGTTGAAATATTATTGGAATAAAATTTGTTTAATAACCTGGGACCTTGACTCATGCTATGATAAAAAGCTGCTTTGGTTTTACATTTTGGTTCACACAAACGCAGAGAATTCATATTTTTAGTTCTATATTTATGTATATACCTTTCAAAGTTATTAAAATTTCTATGAAAATATTTTAATAAAATAAAATAATACATTTGTTTAATATTGAAAACTTTGAAGTGTTTAAACAACAATTCAGTTGGGTAATCTTTGTGCCTTTTTAAACAAATTTTCAATACTTTTTTCTGCAGTAAAATTAACGGATAAAAGTTGGATTTATAAATACTAATTCAACAGATCATGCCATAAATAGGCCTACTCATCAAAAAATGACTTTCATACTCCATCGGTAAGTCTATCTTGCTATCAAAATGAATGCGTTATATGACAGTAATAGCTTCCCTATGGCTATAAAAAATCAAACTCAAAACCTAAGATTATTTAGGGCAAAATTAAAGAAGTACCTAATTTCTCACGTCTTTTATTCTGTAGGTGAATTTATGACAAGCAACAAAGCTGCATGAATATTTCTGTCTTGTGTTAAACCCTTGTATTATACTAGTATATTGTAAAACTCTTCTGTACATATTTCAATTACACAGCGACTACAATTAGACTTTATAGTGCTATTAGACTTTTTTTGACATGTGCCACATTCTAGCTGTGAAGCGATGTATAGTACGAATACCATGGAATGTAAATAAATGCGATGCAATACAAAATGTTTAAAGCTGCCATTCACGGACATTTCCACTATGAAATATTTCTGTGATTGAACAATTCTGTTGCTATTTATATAATGCACTATAAACCATAAAATCGCTAAAAGTGGACATTCTTTGTCCCCCCTCCCCAACACCATTTATATGTTAAACCAAAAAACCATACACCTATTTGGTATGCATGTTGTGTTTAAATATTTCATTTGAATTGCTAAATCATAGGGAGTTTTATATTTTGGGAATTAATTGGGAAAATATTTATAAAATAGTAGTAATAATGATATTAATAACAACATTGTTGGTATAATGCATACTTCTAATACCGATCGGGCTGTGTAACACGAAATGAAGTTCTGAGTTTTGCCACCATTGGTAATAATATTCAATAACAATTTCAATAGAATCTCCTTCACATATAGGCAGGCCTATTGAGTTGGAGGTCTTCTAATGTATTTATACAGGAACATCATTTTATTTTTACTTCAATTTTTATTATACCTGAGTTTTTTAATGTACTTCACTCCCAATACTATGTAGTAAACCTCACTCGTCCTCCACACAGAACCAAGGCCGTATAGGCAGTACTGAGTGAGTGAATATAGTACATTCCAGAAATATGGTCGCATTTTCCAGTGAATAAAAAGCATTCAATATTGAATCATATTTTCGCACAGGTAGTGTGTCCGTTTGGTTACGTCGCAGCTCGGTTTCCCTCGTCTGCTTTTGCTCGCCCCTCTGTAAGGGCTAGTGGGTGGGCTGTCTTAGCTCTTTTCTGGAAACATTTGCTGTTAGGAATCGGACGTGTACGTAATATTATGCAACTGTTTAAAATAACTTAAATAAAAGGGTCTCGTTAAACAATTAACTGTCACGTGATTTCCTCCCTTCCTACAAACCTACGGCATAAAAACTTGGCCGGACAGAGTAAATTTATCTGTGGGATCGGGCAGAATTGAATTTACAGTACGTAAGGTACTCTGTTACAGAGTAGGTATAGAATTATTCAAACATGAGTTACTGTTTTTAGTTACGAAGAACGAAACTGGAAATACGAATTAGGTACCCCTACAATATAGTGCGATAATATGCACAAAAGAACTTAAGCCTGTATCGAAATGAATGACCATAATGTTCAACAATGTGTTTAAATATCCACATTTTGATTACTTTAAATTTAAATGCATTCTCTCTATTGTATGCTAATGTGCTGTATATAGTATAATATAGACTGCACAATGAATACGTCCACATGGATAGCTCAGTTCGTAGCACTTATTGTTAATACTGTAGTGCATTTTGATTAAATAAAAACCTAACGAAAATTATCAAATTCAGAATCGTGATATTTGCTAGTTTACCTAAATGGACGAACTACTTTTATTCCTTCCTGTAACCAATTAAGTGATTTGTTTGCATTTTACGCTAATACCATCAAACTCAGGTCGTAGAAGGGGGTAGCAAACAGTGTTTCCGGTTCTCAACCGTTAATCCAAAGGTACTGTATAGGATGGTTAATATTAGAAATGTAAGTAAAAATAAAATCATGTCCCGGTATATTGAACAAAATATCTTACGTTATTCTTGACAATCGAGGAGTAATGAACACCAGACCCGGGAACTTCCGAGACATGAAATGCGGGAAATAGGAATTTATTAGTGGCTATAATTTGAAATAGATAATAAGTTAATAGTAATAATAGAAACAAAATTAAGGGAAGAGGATGGTATTTTTTGGTGAAAAATGAGTAAATTTTCAAAAAACAATTTTTTTCCTTAAAATACTCTGTGATATGTGTAGAATACATTGTATAATATTTTGTGGGTATTTGTGCCCTTATCAGTTGTTGAGACGCCATTTTTAAACTTCCTGCGCTCTGGATTTTTAAATCACACCGCCCTTTTGTTTGTTGTTTCCGGAACTTCATTTTTTTTTTCAAAACCAAATTTTTCTTTAAAATACTCTGTGATGTGTGTGGAATACATTGTATAACATTGTGTGGGTATCTGTAGCCTTATTGGATGTTGAGACGCCATTTTTCAAGTTCCTGCGCTCTGGATTATTAAATCACACCCCCTTTGATTGCTGTTTCTGGAACTTTACTTTTTTCGCTACATAGCCAGACAAAAATCGATATAATTTTTGAACTATTAAAGATATATGAATGAAATTTAAAATACACATTCTCTAGACTACTAGGAAACTTTTCTCTGTAACAGAATTTCCCTAATTGATTTCATTTTAAAAATAAGTCTCTCTGTTTGCAAGAAAGAAAATAAAAAAATGTTATTAAATTTTAATTGTTTATTTTACAAATGTAGGAACTAATATCAAATTTCTGTTACAGACAGTTTGTAGAGCGTGCTTTTCCAAATAAATTGTAACATAGTGTTTGAGTTTATCTTTAAAAATGGCTTAGATATATCGAGTTTAGTAAAATCCTGCATTGGGTACATTTTTTTTTTTTCAAATCTGCCTCCCAAATAATTTATTCAAAATATTTATATTTTGTTGAGTTGCTACAGCCATGAGCTCTCTACATACAAAGAAATTAATATTTTACACCAAATAAGAAAACAGTTTTAAAAATTACTCTCCTCTCCCCTTAATAATAGTAGTAGTTGTAATAATAATAATAATAATAATAATAATAATAATAGTAATAATAATAATAATAATAATAATAATAATAATAATAATAGTAATAGTAATGAAGTGTGATCTCCACTACATTGTTCCGTCTTGACGACTTCCCGCATTAACATTCCCACTCTCTTGATGTAATGCAATTGTTATGTTTCTGTCAGCTACATAGTCATTTCCGTGAAAGATTAATACGTTATGTAGTCTTTGAAATACACACAAATATGCCTACAAATAGCTTCCTTATGAAAACCGTCTAAACTCATCTTTCTTTCTGGTTTAGATCTTACTTTACTTGTTGTCGTAAGTGCCATTGAGAGTGCATTAAAATTACCGGAATATTCCTCTCTGGTTACTCTCTTACAGAAGTTTGTCCCATACTGAAAACCGCTAGCTCTTCCCACTACTTTTGAAATTGAAACGTTGTCCTTAAGTTCACGTACACTGGCTCGCAAAGTTTTTGTCCTATGAAATAATGTGGAAGTGAATTTTGTGAGATATTATGTTGGCAGTATGTGTATATACCCACTCCACATGTCGTCCTGGGCAGAGAGGTATTTGAACTCTACCTAGCTAATCGAACCAAAGACAACCTTTTAGACCAATAAGGAGATTATGTAACCGACAGAAATAAATCATTGAGTCTATTTTGCACCGAAATGTTTTAAACATGTTGTTTATTTCTCTTCAGTATTATTTAATATTCCAGGAAAATTTTTAATCCTCCCTGCACGTATAAATACCATGTTGGATCATAAACATAGAATAGATCACATCGCGTTTTGGCAAGAATATTATGAATATCCATGAGAAAAATGTAATATTTTCAGATTAAAAGATTTTCTCAAACACCTATTGGGTCCACAAAATTCCAGCCAAAATTATATAACATGAACAGTGGACGTATTTCTGTCGCTGTTTGGGGATGGATTTCCAGGCTATGAGGAGGAACTCTGTGTGAAATTGAAGAGAATTTGACTTCCCACCAATATATCCACTTACTGCAAAATACTGTATGCTACCTAGCATGCACATGTTGCAACCTGATACAATTATATTTTTTCAACAGGACAATTCCTCCATCCTCACATCTTTGTTGTATCAGATATGGTTCCAATATCATGTTTGGTGTTGAAAACACAGACATTTGCTATTTCTATATGCTTTGCTCATTTTTTAGTTCGTTACATCCACATTTTCGTTCCATTACTCTATGAGAGTAATATGCAAACTTTTTTTATGTGTGTAAATTATAAATTAAACTGCTGTATCCTACGGGATATAATTGACAATACACATACCCATAAAAATTTGTCTTAATAAGATTAGCTATCTGATTTTTTTAGAATTTTAATCTATTGATTGTTAGTGCCACCTTCAATCTATGTAATTTTATTAACGTAGTGTTATTACCATGACAACAGCCAAAGAAAAATAAGCTATAGGAGCATTATAACGCAAAGAACCGTGGCGTGAGGAGGCGGTACAAAATGCTGTGCTTATTAAATTTATCTACATCACTAGACAACTAAGTAAACATATTGGGTGCTATTCATAGACATTTCGCTATCCCGCGCTACGAGCGTGCTAAACTAGCCCCGGCTATCGACTGGTTACTTGTACAGGATTCATATCATATCATATATCATATCATATATCATATCACACATCATATCATATCACATATCATATCATATCATATCACATATCATATCATATCATATCATATCATATCATATCATATCATATCATATCATATCATATCATATATCATAACATATCATATATCATATCATATCATATATCATATATCATATCACATCATACCGCTAACACTGGTTTATGAATACGAAAAACGTTAGTTCGCTGATCATCCACCGGAAGTTCGCGCTAAGAATGTCTATGTATACGGCCCATTATTTTCAAGTTTACTAAGTAGCTTGGTTCTACCTTTCTGTTGTGAGGAGGGGTGGTTTGTTACCTGCGGAGAGACTACCTGCCGCCTACGCAACTGTCCTAGAGTGAGTACAAATACCAACTTAAGAACGAGAGAAACTGTACAGTATATCGGACGAAAGTTCTGCGAGCCAGTGTACAATGTACGTATATAATTTTCGCAGTTTATATGGTTTACACGTTCTATAAGTTGTCATAAAACAACTTAATGATTTTTAGAAACGATAAATGAAAAAATTATTACAGTTATATTTAATGCTTTATTAAAAATATACAAGCAATTTTTTTCCCCATTAACGGAAAGGTGTTCAGTTGCTATATAATTTGTGTTGTCATGGACTATAGAAATTGCGGGTTGCATTTTCATTTTATCAGCGAGTGTACAATTTATCAATGATCCTTGACGCGCCATTAATGACTGTTGAGAATGCAAATTACTATATTTTATACATCATGATTCCAGAGGACATCCCACATGATGGTGTGCGTATTGATTGCAGCACGCCGCTTGGCGTGGTCCCACCATATTGCATGTCACATAATTAATCAATCAGATTCACTTTGACCAGTCGCAGCATGACGTCACGGTGACAAAGAGACCCACAATTAATAACCTGTTGAGGTAACACTAACACGGACACGGGTGGTTCGACCCTCTGCTTGATAAGCCAACACTCCGAGCTGGTGGTAATGCTCTTTACACAAACGCCTGCCTGCCTGCCTGCCTCCCACCGACACTGTGAGGAATTCTAGGAAGCACCCGCGGCATTTTTAATGGTACAATAATTTCGGAAGTCCTTTGCATGTGATCCATATCAGGGTTGCCAGATAAATGAAACGCAATCGTCGTAACTACTGATGAAAAATGTCGTACTTTAGCATAAAATTGTTGTACATTCATCATTTTACTATTTTATAGATAGTGCTCACAAATACAGGGTGATTCAAAAGTCGCGCGACATAGGACATCTCCGTCATTAGTGTAAGTATAAAAAATAGTTTCTAATAAATGTTTTAGATATTGGTAAGTGTGGTTCATGTGCAAGATTTTAAGACAATCGTAAGAGCCATGTTTGAGAAAATTGCAACAAACATGTTCGCATTTCAAGTAAAGTATCAGTTTGGTTAGGAAAAAAGCATCGAAAACTGAGGTGTCACATCTCTGGAGGGTACGAAACATAAATTAGAAATGTGGTTTAGGTCGCGCGCCGTAATTAATAAATTGTGCTTTTGGAACAACTGGATAATACGCACGGCAGACCAATATCGATAGTCGACGCTACTCGCTGGCCACTAGTCACCGGGCCGTACCGAGCCGTATCAAACAAAATATAATCGAAATGGTGGTAGTCAAATTCGCGACTATATTCTTAAATAATTCACTCCATTAGTCAAGTTCAAGGTTTTATGTAGTACAACGGCGGTTTTTTTGAATGCATTAAAAGAAAATGAAGATGTAATAAGATCATAAACTAGATTATCACAAGGAAAATAACAGGAAAAAAGGTGTGTTTCACGGAATACCATTAAAATGACGGAAAGTAAATTTCCGGTTAATGTTCGCCAAAGCGTAAAGTACGTAATTATGACGGCGTTGCTGTTTTATTTCTGGCCTATAGAAAAATACCTAGCCTTTTACGAAAACAAATTTTAGGGACCATGAAATTATTAACTGCTTTCGTTATAGGCCTATTATTTTTTTTATCAATATTACGAATCAAAAACTGTCATATTATATAATTTTAACTACTATATGGACGAATGAAATCAAGCTAAGCTAACCTAACCTAACCAAAACTAACCTAACCTAACCTAAGCTAAGCTAATCTAACCAAAGCTAACCTAACCTAACCTAACCAAACCAAAGCTAAGTTAAGCTAACCTAACCTACTCGCAATATTTACGCAAATACACATTGTCGCTAAAAGCGGTGCTATCTCTCAATAATTTTCAGAACGAAGGAGGTAGACAGAGAGAGAAAAAAGAAATATAGCACAAAACTGTTTTGTCTCGAGACTCTCATCTAAGACACGTAATAAGTCACGTAATCTACTTGCAATATATTTGCGCAAATACACTTTGTAGCTAACACTGGTGCTATCTCTCAGTAATGTTCAGAACGAAGGAGGCAGAGAGAGAGAGAGAGAGAGAGAGAGAGAAAATTTCTCCCGCCAACTACGCCACACACCAACGTCATGTTCTTATGTTGGTGACATTGTGTATTTACTTAAATTTGGTGGTAAACGTAACGGCACGGTTCAAAGTGACCGTGGTAATTCTCCAGTATAGCGGTGCTTTTTGTGTAGACAGGTGAGTAAGTGCTAGTTTCACCAGTGAACCGGGTAGTAACAGACAATGTACACAATTCCTGAGAGGGTGGAAATGGTTCTCATCCATGCGGGAGGCCTGAGTCTACGGGAAGCAGCAGAAGAATATCACAGACGGCATCCAGATCAACCTGCCCCACATCACGGAAGCATTGGTCGATTAATGGAACGGTTCAAGACAGCAGGAAGTATTCACGACAAAAAAACGTTCAGGGCGGCCTCGTACAGCAACAGGGGATGCAAACGCAGTTAATGTACTAGCTAAGCTGGTAGTCAGTCCATCACGGTGGCGCAAGATGTGGCACCAGTCAAGTGTCCGTGTCCGGGGTACTATCCGTCAATCACTTCCATCCCCATCGTATGCACTTTGTCCAGGAACTGCATGGTGATATCAGGAGAGAATGTGCATAAATAACACCTGCAGTGTTACGTAATGTGCGGAGCAGTTACCTCAACCGTGTATGGATGTGCCGTCAACAAAATGGCCACCAATTTGAACACTTACTCCGTTAGTGTGCTTGTGGAACAATTACACAGGTCGTGAAAGCTCAAGTGCTAAAATGTTTCAGTTTGCCATTGTGACTCTCAACTTACTCACTTGTCTACACACACAAAAAAATATATATATATATTAATTACGGCGCGCGACCTAAACCACATTTCTAATTTAAGTTTCGTACCCTCCAGAGATGTGACACCTCAGTTTTGGATGCGTTTTCCCTAACCAAACTGGTACTTTACTTGAAACGCGAACATGTTTGTTGCAATTTTCTCAAAAATGGCTCTTACGATTTTCTTAAAATTTTGCACATGAACTACACGTACCAGTATCTAAAACATTTATTTGAAACTATTTTTTGTACTTGCACTAATAACGGAGATATCCTATGTCACGCGACTTTTGAATCACCCTGTATATTTCACATAACACCCCAAAAAAGTGGTTTATAGGCCTATAAATTTTTATTCATTCATTCATAGTGTTCTGTCCAAGGGCAGATCTTTCACTGCAAACCCAGCATTCTCCAGTCCTTCCTATTTCAGCATCCATTTCTTCATCCAATCAAGAATTTTAGTAATTATAGTTGATATCCACAATGGCATTTAGCATTCAAATTACCATTTCTTCATCAACAATCTCATTTTCGGTAAAGCATGCATGATGACGCTTGGTCGGAAACAACATTATTATATTGAAAGCCAGCAAAAGCTTTGTCTTTGGCCGGCGCAACGACAGATATTTAATACCTATCAGTGCGGTAGCTGATGATACATCAAATTAATCCACCTGAAGTCGACTCAAATCCGACACAGTTAAAATGTCAGCGCGTCTAGATTTCTTAATCCTAGCGCGGTACTATTTCATTCATATAAAAATACTTCCATTGCTGAACATACAATGAAGTTAATAGATCTCTGAACCCGTGTTACTTTGATATAACTGCACCGTACATGAAACCTGGAGCTCAAGATGACGAATTTATGATTTACATGGCAAGTGTAGTCACCAAATTGATTTTAAAAACATCTTTTATCCCTTTAAAGCATATATATATATATATATATATATATATATATATATATATAGATATTGATATTGATATTTATTTGTCATTCAACTTTACAATTCACAGTTATGGTGGACCTTCACATTTCTGTTTTTCGATCCACCATTCCTTTATACATATAACTCTTTTCTATTAATGTATTCTTTGCCGTGAATTTCTTGATTGCTTTCTAATGTTCTGTTATGACTGAATTGCTATATGTCCTTCCCCCTCTATCGTCTTCTATTCTCTCCCTCCTACCTACACTGATTCCCTTCCATTCCTAAATTTCCTATTATATTACCCCTATCCATATATTTATTTCGATAATGCTCCTACAGTTATAGTACCCCTGCTGCTACTCCCAATCCAAAACATTGAAAAACATCAAATATCTAATTCACTTAAATTACACTTCCAATTTCTCTCTCATTCCACTTCACATTTGTTCACACACACGCACGCACACACACGCACACACACACACACACATTTTTTTCCCCACTTTAATTCTCATTGTATTCATTGTTTGATAGTTTATCTCATTACACTCTTACCCTATCTTCTTACACTTAACACTTTCTTCTCTGTTCCTTTTCTTACACTTTTGCCACCCCTAACTTTCCTGCACTCACTTTTTAGCACTCTTCTTCTTCGCTATAACCTCTCAACGCCCTATCTATTAAGTCCTCACAATCACTAATATCTGGTAGTCGCTTCATTCCTTCACTCGTTGTTCTCATGTCTTCTCTTGCCTTTCCTCCATTAGTCTAAATATATATATATACATATGTATGTGATGAGGGATATAAGTCAATGACATACTGAATGAAGAAACGGGACAAATAAACTATTATTTTTTTTCGTTACAGTCCGATATTGTGAGTTCCAAAATAATTTCGTTCCTTCAGTAAAATAGTCGTACAAAATTGCGTACGACTTAGAGTTCGGTCGTACCTCGTACAATTAGTCAAAATATTCGTAAGCGTACGACTATAATCGTATGTATGGCAACCCTGATCCATACTATTTCCATTGGAATGAAATATAGGGTATTTCAAAAGTCAGTTCAAACATTAAACCGCTATAAATATTATAATATTTGAGATAGAGAAAAAATAAAAACATCACAGTGTTGGGCAAACAACGGGGTTTACAAAACACTGGGACGATGTCCGCCGTTCTCTTGTTCAACGTACAGCATTCTGTCTGCGACACCATGCACAGCATTTTGCAGATAATGTCTTGGAATATTGGCAATTTCTTGCGAGATGGCATCTTTCAGTTGCAGTAGGGTTGTTGGATGTGTCAGGAAAACTCGTTCTTTAAGGTAACCCTACAACCAAAAGTCTGGCCAGATTGAAATCTGGAGATCGCGGAGGCCACATTGTTGGAAAGTGTCTACTGATGACTTTGGTCGGAAAAGTAATTCCGTAATAGGGAATTATAGTCGCGTCGCTGTTATTTCCGGCGTGACTCCTCCTCTTTGCTTACGCCTTAGGAAGTGAAGGCTCTATAAAGTCTAGGTAGTTAGTATCGTTTGCCATTTTTGTTCTTTCATTGCCGAGCTACCAGAAGAGGATTATATTTGTCACTCCGTTAAACATTATCATGTCGTAGCTCCTATGATAATAAATCAAACGCACTGTAATTGAGCAAATAATTCAACGGCAAATAACGTCCTCGTGTGCTTTCTGCGAACGCCAACGAAAGAGCGAAAATGGCGGGCGTTAGCTGTATTAAGTATTTATCGAGCCTTACGAAGTGCATAACGTCGTCTTCAGCGAATGAAAAGACGCACACGTTTAAATGTAGCCGACCTGCAATGTTATTGGCTGCCGGAAGTAGGAGCGACGCGACTATAGTTATGTTGAATTATTGTCTTCCAGTTACTCTTTAGAACGGAGTTAGGCCAAGAATAGAGTACCATCAGATAGCGTGATTTTCGTTATTACCACTCGGGCATTTAAAAAAATTTGCTTTATTTGTATACACAGACGTCTCTATAAACAAAAATTCTCCATGTGCTAACTTGTTCCTTCTACTCACTGAGGAGGCTTCTCACATATGAATATGCTGACTTCCTCACAGAAAATGTTGTCGTCTGTGCCCTTGTGGTTTGTTAAGATTCCAGACGATATCAACTCCAAACAGCTGAGATTTTGAGGTACTCCATATTAATCACCATCCCATATAAGGCTACTTTAATGTAGAATAATATATCACTGACTAGTGTATATCTTCTATTCATATCAAATAACACTTTTTGTCACAGCAAAAAAAAAAAAAAAAACCGTTAAGAAACATTTGCATCAAACCAATACGTATTTGTGTATTTTCTTGAAATTCCATGAATGACATTTATTTATTTATTTTATTTAAATTTAAGTATACAGAATAAAGAAATATATTTACAAAACAGACAAGAGAAATAGAAATAAAATAATACAAGCAATATAAAAAAAGAAGATACAGTAGTATTAACAAAATTTGAGACCGAATGAGCAGCGCTCGTGTTCAGTCGCAGTTCAGATATAATATTAAAATAAAAAATAATAATAATAAAAATAAATAAGTAAAATAAAATAGGAACTAAAATATAATTACAGCGGCAATGGAATTATGTAATATAATATTAACACTAGAGAAGAATAATATCGCACGTGAAAAGTAGAACTAATATATATTTCAAAATTATAGAATACAAATATAATATAGGTTGATTAATTCATACACATAGGCTATAAATTTATTTAATCAAATTGAAGATATTAACACGTTTCTAATTTTCTTGTTATATGTTAGTGGGTTACATGTTAGAAGTTCTGGGTGTAATTTAGTTAAAGCATTGTACAACCGAGGGCCAAAATTAATGCTATGCTTTAGACTAGCAGATGTGAGACATTTAGGTTCTACTAATGTTGAATTAATATTTCGTCTTGTGTCATAATTGTGTGTCTGTAATAAAAACTTATTACGATTTTTATGATAAAATTTTATACTTATAAATTTGTTCAATATTAAATACATTAAATTCAGAATAAATTAATTTAGTTGGATAATCGAAACGTTTCTTCAAACAAATTTTAATTATTCGTTTTTGTAGTAAATTTAACGGACTAAAATTAATTTTTGTACTTCCACCCCAAACAATTATACCATATTGAGTGATAGACTGAATAATGGCCAAATAAACATTTCGTAGAACTCTAATAGGTAAGTAGCATTGAAGATTAACGAATTTATAAATGGAATAAATGAAATGGAATTATATAATGGAATATATTAACCCGTTGTACCATTTCTTCAAAACTAGTATTAATTATACGCCACGGTTAATTGAGAGGCGTCTACATCTAGAAGCCCAAGTCTCTCATTTCGTTTTCGCAAGGAAGTTGTTGTTTATCTCGCTTTACAGAAGTTAAATGCAAGTTGCTTGCTCTATGCATATTCTGTATTTTATTAACTAGTGGTTTCTGGCTTCACTTGAAACATAAACGTGAAGTTGTGCTAAAAGGCGTATTCCGAATTTCAACGATGACGTCACTGATGATCCACCGGTGTCGCACCGGTGCCATCAGCTTGCAGAGGTGGTGGCAGTATCCATCAGTGAATCTGATTGGTTCTTGTATAGGGCGGGAATTAGCAGACGAATGACATCGTGCACTGTTGTGTCATGGCGGTGTGTTCCGCTATATTGTTTGTAATGAGCACAACGTAAAAACAATATGTTAATGGCTTATGAGCGAACATGTCAACGGACCAGTTATTACTACCGGTTCAAGAAATAAATTGTTTATGCTATCTTTTCTTTGAACGAGAAGACACTACGGAAATTTTGCAAAATCTTGCTAGCATAGCACAGACAACAACTTGTACAGCCGCCATGATAGCCATCGGAACTTTCAGTAGTTTTGTTCCTATTTCGCTGCAGCGTGACGTCACTGTTGTCCCCGATTCAGTCAGATTCGGAATGCGTTAAATGTAAACGCCTTACTTATTTTCCAAGTTCTTAAAATGCGCGATCCGTTAAAGTTTATGTTTATTATGAGAGAAAGGTTACCATAATTATATCTTCTCTTCTAAATTACTATTGAAACATATTTTCTAAGGTTAATCTTTTATATTTGCCATTAATCTTGACCAGACTGCCTGTTGCTCTTTATAGAATGCTTTCTCAGTATATTCAAATTATTTTGTAACAGATAATATAATATTAGAAAGGGGCTGATATTGGTTTAGATTTATTATTTTACTAGCCGTACCCGTGCGCTCCGCTGCACCCGTTAGAAATAAATATAAAGTAATTACATAATTAAAATAGGACATTTGATCCAGTGAACATTCGTGTTTGATAGAAGGATAAATCGTTTAATATGTTACTTAATTTAAATTATATTTAAATAATTAAAATGGAATCATTTTGGTCCAGAGAGCACTCATTTGGTGCAATGACAATTCCTTTAACATATTTCTTAATTTTTATTACCTGCATCCATAGTTCAATGAACATTGACATCATTTAGATTTAATGTGTATACTTTATTTTACTTGCTATATGTTTCCATTGAATTATGGTAATAACTTAATTTTAACCTCTGTTTTCTACGTATTCAGTAAATGGCGCTTGGCCCACTATGGTTCTGAACCCTTCAAATAACTTAAATTATATGATATTATATTATATTACATTACATTACATTACATTACATTACATTACATTACATTACATTACATTACATTACATTACATTATATTATATTATATTATATTATATTATATTATATTATATTATATTATATTATATTATATTATATTATATTATATTATGATTATAAAATAATTAAATGCTAAGCTAACATATTATTACTGCATACTAAATCAATACACTCTCGTTGTTCGTTAATTCTCTGAGATAAACATTATTTTAAGAAACACAGGAAACGAATACACAGAATAGCCTATCAAGTTTTCTGTGCATAAGAAGCTATTTTAATCTTACCTGTCCTCAATTCACTCAGAAGTTACTGTAATAACATTATAGCATTATGTCCATCTAGAGAAACTACACTTTCCAACGGTGAAATAATAATTAATTATACAAATCGGTTAATTTAGCTTCCGATATTGCTTCATACGAACACAGAAACATTTTCTGTAGGCTATGATTCATAGCTTTCGATTGTTGTTGACCAAGGCCCCTTATAGACGAAGTCATTTGTTCATTTCATTACACGGCCTTCGATGGCAGTTATTTTAATTTTAAAATTCATTTATCTCATTAAATATCAGTCCTATCAAAATTTCCTAAAGAATAAAACTTATCGGAAATGATTTTTAAAGAAATTTGTGTTATGTAACATTTTTCATAAAAATCAATAATAAGCGAGATATTTCGATTTATTTAATTCAGGCCCCTTATAACCCCCCTTTTAAATAATGTATTTTGAATGCCATATAGCCTATAATCTAAGTTACAACGAACTTAATTTATATTCCAATTTTCATCGAAATCCGTTCAGCCATTATCGCGTGAAAAGGTAACAAACATACCAGAAAAATTTCGGCTACAGATTTATTATTAGTATAGATAGTACACTTGAATTTATTATTTTATAAAACTCTTGAGCTGGATGCAAGCAGTGAGACAGAGGAACTCATGAATTATTTCACATTCTAATTTTGACCCTTTCCTACCATTACAGGTAGATAAGGTCCCAATAGTTGCCTGGTGTAGTGTCCACGATTGTTGGTGAATATTTTATGCATGGGGCTGCGCCGTAACTACCGTACGCTAAACGGCGAAGTGAACAGTCTTCTGGGAGCTCTCTAAACTCTGTTAGTTTAATACGCGAACAGAGCTTAGCTGAGTTCCTTCCTATAACGTAGAATGTGAGCTGGAGTTCTTGGGAACACTTTAGAAACTGGTGTTTTAGGCATATTCGACATTCACCGAGTACATAAGAAGCATTTAATACTGTCCTCACACAGAATACATCGTGTGTCAGTATAAAAATGTAAGTAATGTAGTCATCGGCGTTACTCAGTCTTCTGAGGCGCTGGAACGTGGATTCGATTCCCGCTTGGGTTGAATACTTTTTCTTTTTAGTGGGTTATTTTACGATGCTGTACCAACAGCTCACGTTATTTAGCGTCTGATGAGATGCAGGTGATAATGCCGATGAAATAAATCCGGGGTCCAGCACCGATAGTTACCAAACATTTGCTCACATTGGGTTGAGGGAAAACCTAGGAAAAAACCTCAACCAGGTAATTTACGCCGACCAGTTTTCGAAACCGGGCCACCTGGTTTCGCGGCCAGACGCGCTAGCCGAGGGTTGATTACCTGGTTGTATATTTCTGAGGTTTTCCCGAACCTTATGGCGAATGTCAGGTAATCTGTGACGAATCCTCGGCGTATCTCGCCAAATACTATCTCGGTATCACCAATCCATCGACGCTATATAACTTAGTAATGATACAGCGTCACTAAATAACCAAGAAAAAAAAAGTAGTGTAAATTAAGTGTGAAATCTATTTATCGATCTACAAATGCAAATATAGAAATGCTAATATAGGTGCTAACATTGTTAAAAAATGGCTTAATTCCAACTTCCTTTCTTTAAATATATCTAAATCAACTTTAGTTCCTTTTTCGTTAACAGCTGCCAGTGTTCAAAATTTAAAATTTAGCGATAAATATAGACTAATAATACACAGTGAAAATTGTTTAGATCCCAAAAGTTGTAAATGTCGACCTTTGAAAGAAGCCACGTATGTCAAATATCTGGGTATCATTATTGATCAGAATTTAAAATGGCCTCATCACATTACTTATCTTTGTAAGAGGCTTCGTAAAACAATTTATAAATTCGTTAATCTTCGATGCTACTTACCTATTAGAGTTCTACGAAATGTTTATTTGGCCATTATTCAGTCTATCATTCAATATGGTATAATTGTTTGGGGTGGACGTACAAAAATTAATCTTAGTCCGTTAAATTTACCAAAAAACGAATAATTAAAATTTGTTTGAAGAAACGTTTCGATTATCCAACTAAATTAATTTATTCTGAATTTAATGTATTTAATATTGAACAAATTTACAAGTATACGCTGTTAAAATTTTATCATAAAAATCGTAATAAGTTTGCGTTACAGACACACAATTATGACACAAGACGAAATATTAATTCAACATTAGTAGAACCTAAATGTTTCACATCTGCTGGTCTAAAGCATAGCATAAATTTTGGCCCTCGGTTGAACAATGCTTTAACTAAATTACACCCAGAACTTCTAACATGTAACCCACTAACATATAACAAGAAAATTAGAAACGTGTTAATATCTTCAATTTGAATAAATAAATTTATAGTCTATGTGTATGAATTAATCAACCTATATTATATTTGTATTCTATAATTTTGAAATATGTATTAGTCCTACTTTTCACGTGCGATATTATTCTTCTATAGTGTTAATATTATGTTATATAATTCCATTGCCGCTGTAATTATATTTTAGTTCCTATTTTATTTTACTTATTTATTTTTATTATTATTATTTTTTATTTTAATATTATATCTGAACTGCGACCGAGCACGAGCGCTGCTCATTCGGTCTCAGATTTTGTTAATACTACTGTATCTTCATTTTATATTGCTTGTATTATTTTATTTGTATTTCTCTTTGTTTGGTTTGTAATTACGTTTCTTTATTCTGTATATTTGAAATAAATAAATAAATAAATAAATAAATAAATAAATAAATAAATACATAAACAATGATTGAAGACCTTATATTCTAAATGTGTCAAGCGTCAATTTTTCAAATTTAATTTAATTTAATCAAACGGAGGAACATCCATATGAGAGTATCATACTAAATTGTATTTATCGTAGCTCAACTGTAAGTGACCCATTCGTGCGCCAAGAGACGGTGTTGTAGGTATCTCAACATTTATTTCGCAGTGTGTTTGTGACACTGAATGTCCTTTCCCATTAATTAAATTTCTTAGGTTGCTGGCACCAGAGTTGTACAATACATGAAGAGTCCAGGTTTTATCCTGATTCCTAGGTTTGCAACAAAATAACATTGGTAGGCTTTTGTGATTAATGGAGGTTTTATGAAGAAAATAACATTTCTCTATACTTACTTACTTACTTACTTTTAAGGAACCCGGAGGTTCATTGCCGCCCTCACATAAGCCCGCCATTGTCCCTATCCTGAGCAAGATTAATCCATTCTCTATCATCATATCCCACCTCCCTCAAATCCATTTTAATATTATCCTCCCATCTACGTCTCAGTCTCCCTAAAGGTCTTTTTCCCTCCGGCCTCCCAACTAACATTCTATATGCATTTCTGGATTCGCCCATACGTGCTACATGCCCTGCCCATCTCAAATGTCTGGATTTAATGTTCCTAATTATGTCAGGTGAAGAATACAATGCGTGCAGTTCTGTGTTATATAACTTTCTCCATTCTCCTGTAACTTCATCCCTCTTAGCCCCAAATACTTTCCTAAGCACCTTATTCTCAAACACCCTTAACCTATGTTCCTCTCTCAAAGTGAGAGTGCATGTTTCACAACTTTATAGAACAACCGGTAATATAACTGCTTTATAAATTCTAACTTTCAGATTTTTTGACAGCAGAGTGGATGATGAAAGCTTCTCAATCAAATAATAGCAGGCATTTCCCATATTTATTCTGTGTTTAATTCCCTCCCGAGTATCACTTATATTTGTTACTGTTGCTTCCAAGTATTTGAATTTTTCCACCTCTTCAAAAGATAAATTTCCAATTTTTATATTTCCATTTCGTACAATATTCTGGTCACGAGATATAATCATATAACTTATTTTGTCTTTTCGGGATTTACTTCCAAACCTATCTCTTTACTTGCGTCAAGTAAAATTTCTGTATTTTCCCTAATCGTTTGTGGATTTTCTCCTAATATATTCACGTCATCCGGATAGACAAGCAGATGATGTAACCCGTTCAATTCCAGACCCTCTCTGTTATCCTGGACTTTCCTAATGGCATACTCTAGAGCAAAGTTAAAAAGTAAAGGTGATAGCGCATCGTCTTGTTTTAACCCGCAGTGAATTGGAAATGCATCAGACAGAAACTTGCCTATACGGATTCTGCTGTACGTTTCAGTGAGACACATTTTAATTAATCGAACTAGTTTCTTGGGAATACCAAAATCAATAAAAATATCATATAAAACTTCTCTCTTAACCGAATCATATGCCCACTTCTCTACATACATAGCAAAATGTGCCAGCATTGTTCACATAAACTCGTGGCATTTCTGTTGACTTTAACATAAATCTCTCGAATTATCACGCACTTAGATTAACAATCGCTCCTATACCTGGTATGAAAAACAAACTTAAATATGCATTAAAATTGCTGAATTTGAGCAGAAAAAAAGACAAAAAATCACTGAAAATTAGGGCTAAAAGATGTTTACCGCCAGAATATTGAAATATAAGGAACATTAGAAACAGAAAGAAAAAAATGTTGAAATTTCTTATAGACTACCTTTGTATAGTTGTTATTTTTTAACTTAGTATAAAATTACCCCACTATAACAGAGCTGTGTAAAATGAAAACTAAAGCTAAATTTTAATTTTTTCTTTGATATTCATGATCAGCACAACAAAGTTGTTCACAATTGACTATTTTTATTCAATTTACATTCGTTGAACAGTGTTATTTACAATGTGATTAGAATGTTATTTTATTTTCCAAGTGTTCTGCGGAGAGATGTGAACGTTGAAGTGAAAACTTGGTGTGTAATTGCATCGTCCCATATTCTCTGATATTGTCACATATTTTGCGGTGTTTTCTATGTAGCACAGCTCTTACTTCCTACTTTGTACTATATAGAGACGGAAGCCAAACAACCGTAGTCATTTCTCTTACTTTTCTGAGCCCATTTTTTTTTGCACTGCCGCAACATGTCTCCCCAATCTCTAACCACTTTGTTGACAGAGAGCGTTTCGGTTTCCTGCAGGGCATTTGTGAAACATTTTCCTCATGTTGTATGCCTAGTAGAGACCTTGCTATTTACGTGAGCAGAAGAATTTAGAAATATATTGCAGAATGAACACGTGTACATCCTCATGTGCGGTAATATATGACGGAAGTCGGATTATCCAAATTGAATTGACATAATTTATTGTTTCTTTTATGGAGAGAATGGATTTTAATTTATTTTCGTTTTTATGTCGGAGGTATTTAACCTCTACCCTTACTATATATTTTACCAGTTTTGTGAAAAAAGTGTCATTTTTTTATTTTCGTAAAGAGGTAATTTAATATTGCAGAATCACTGTACATCACTAATTTTCTTACATACCTAAAAAAATCACTATGAAATAGACATACATTCATACCTGAATTATTATCCCGAGTTATCTCGTGCACCTTGATTCCAGCTCTGGTAGTTGTCCCACTTTGATTTTCTCCTGAACTAATTACCAACTTATGTTTTTTATGGATTAATTTATGAGGTACAATACCAGTGCTGTTATCAAGGCGTTAAATGTTGCTTGTCGTGTGATAGACTCGAAAGCAGGGTATTACGCACAGTGGCACATTGCATTCCGGACAGTTGTATCTGCTCTCCTATATGAGAGCGTTTTGGGAAGAATGGTGTAGCAGTCATTGAATATTTGTACCAGTACATCTGTTCTTCAGGTTTGTGATTAATGTTCTGCAGTATCACTATGCCCAAAAGTACACGTATTTCAGAGTCTGTAGTAGGCCGCCACGAATTATTTTCAGCATTCTGTGAACACTTTTTAGCATGCCGAATCGTCTCCTCGAATATAATGTTGATGAGGTCATTATTAAAGAATAATTAAAAAAATTGAGAATTATCGTTATCAGAAACAATGTTAAAATTTCAGGGAATGGGGACCTCGGAGGTGCAGAAGAAATGGTGCCAGATGTCTTCAATTCAAACCACTGTCGAAAAGACCCCACATCAACTGATCTGAATTTGTTTGTTGGTCTATAACTTCGTCTTCTGATACCGATGTTTCATTTCCTAATCTTCTGCAGGGATATATTCCTGATCAAAAGTTTCGGAATCACAAACTTGATCCATCTTTACACAAAACAGCACAAAAAACACTAAACACAAACAGAAACCGCCAAAACTAACTAGCATCTACTCACTACTGTGTGTGAATGCTATATGAACATAGAATTCCACTCGCAAGGAAGGAGCTACAAAAAAACACCACCAGACATAGCAATATCACTAACTTCTTGTAGCCATCTAGTGAGGAAAAGGTTAATGAAAGAATGGAAACGTATATATTCGGGATATAATCCTTAGCAGCGAAAATGGGACTCAAACGAGTTAACTCGGGTTAATAAATTTTGACACAAGTTAGCAACCCGAGTTAACTCGGGTTAATCAGGGAAGTGGTTAAATGCGGGATGTTATAAAATTTATAGTTTATAAATGACCGTAATTCCGGAAGAATTAATATTCCCTGAACAAATTTATTATTTGCCAAATAGATTACCAGGAAACATAGCAAATAAATATACAGGGTGATTCAGACCAACCGTAACAGTAATTTATTTCTGAAATAGTGCATTAAAATTTTCCAGACAAAAATATTTGTAACTAACGCACATGTGAACTTTCTCTTGAGCTTGCTAGTCCTTAAATACTAATAAAACTGCCTATATTTCATTTCATTTAACAACGAAAGGTTTATCTCTGCCTAGGAATAAGTATCATTTAATAATTATAAATTCATAATACTTCGAAATTTTACCACTAAGGAGGTATTGATAATAGTATTTTTAGCTTTAGTACAAGCATTAATAAAGTATGGTATAATAAATTGGGGTGGAGTAGCATCATCTGTACTTAATCCATTAATTTTATTACACTGAAGATAAATGAAAATGTGTCCGACCAAAAATATGGATTACTCAACAAATTTAATTTACACAGATTTTAAAGCTTTAACTATTGAAGAAATTTATAAATATAGTTTACTAAGTTACTACCACTGAAATCAAATAACACATAAATCTAATCGACATGAATATCGTACTCGAAGACAAAAGCCTACTTTCTCATTGATTGAGCATAAATGTCATACAAGTGCAGCTCTTAAACATGGTGCTAGACTTTATAATAAAATTACAAACTATTTTTCAAATTCTAATATTATTTTAAAATTGAACCACTTAAAAAAATAAACTTATTAAATGATTCATTATATATAATATTAACATTTGGACTTTCTCTTTGAGAGAGGAACAGAGATTAAGGGTGTTTGAGAATAAGGTTCTTAGGAAAATATTTAGGGCTAAGAGGGATGAAGTTACAGGAGAATGGAGAAAGTTACACAACATAGAACTCCACGCATTGTGTTCCTCACCTGACACAATAAGGAATATTAAATCCAGACGTTTGAGATGGGCAGGACATGTAGCACGTATGGGCGAATCCAGAAATGCATATAGAGTGTCAGTTAGAAGACCAGAGGGAAAAAGATTTTTGGGGAGGCCGAGACGTAGATGGAAAGATAATATTAAAATGGATTTGAGGGAGGTGGGATAAGATGATAGAGACTGGATTAATCTCGCTTGGACTAGGGACCGATGGCGGGCTTATGTGACGGCGGCAATGAACCTGCGGGTTCTTTAAAAGCCATTTGTAGGTAAGTAAGTAAGTATATAATATTAACAAATGTGTGTATTTTTTTTCCTTTTATTTGTGTCAATTATATTTAAGTTTCTATTGAATGTAAATTTATATTGAATGTGTTTCTTTTTCTCTGTCTTTTTTCTCTTTTGTGTTAGTTGTCGGTCTGAATTAAGTTAACTAGTGCATTTGGTAAACTATCTTTGTAAATTTTATGTTATATTATTGGCTAAGATCTCACTGTACACTTCATGGTAGTGGCTACAAACATTTTTTGTTGTAGGTATACTTTTCAATTGAACTTACCTTGCTTGCTTACTTACTTACTTACTTACGGGGTTTTAAGGAACACGGAGGTTCATTGCCTCCCTCACATAAGCCCGCCATTGGTCCCTATCCTGAGCAAGATTAATCCAGTCTCTACCATCATATCCCACCTCCATCAAATCCATTTTAATATTATTTTCCCATCTACGTCTCGGCCTTCCCAAAGGTCTTTTTCCCTCCGGCCTCCCAACTAACACTCAATATGCTTTACTGGATTCGCCCATACGTGCTACATGTCCTGCCCATCTCAAACGTCTGGATTTAATGTTCCTAATTATGTCAGGTGAAGAATACAATGCGTGCAGTTCTGTGTTGTGTAACTTTCTCCATTCTCCTGTAACTTCATCCCTCTTAGCCCCAAATATTTTCCTAAGAACCTTATTCTCAAATACCCTGAATCTCTATTCCTCTCTCAATGTGAGAATCCAAGTTTCACAACCATAAAGAACAACCGGTAATATAACTGTTTTATAAATTCTAACTTTCAGATTTTTTGACAGCAGACTAGATGATAAAAGCTTCTCAACCGAATAATAACAGGCATTTCCCATATTTATTCTGCGTTTAATTTCCTCCCGAGTGTTATCCATATTTATTACTGTTGCTCCAATATATTTGAATTTTTCCACCTCTTCGAATGATATATCTCCAATTTTTATATTTTCATTTCCTACAATATTCTGGTCACGAGATATAATCATACTAGCTAAAATAAATAAAAATAAAATTTATGAATTATGGTATAGTACAGGGTGCGTCAGAAAGAACGGATGGATTTCACATGGCAAGAAAATTGTAAAGATTCATCAAATCAAAAATTTATTGTTATCAACATATACACCAATACATGCAGTTTATTTATGGAAAACAACATTATCCATATGATGTCCTTGGCTTTCAATACAGGCATCGAGGCGTTTTCTGATGTTCGCCATCACTTTCACAGTCATAGCTGGTGCAATTGCCATGATTTCTTCACGAATCGCTGTCTTCAGTTCGTCCACTGTATGTGATCGATGTTTACAAACTTACGCCTTCAAATGGTCCCAAAGAAAGAAGTCGCAGGGCGCGAGATCTTACCGTAGCCTCGGACAATCTCAGTGCAATAGAATTTCGTCCAGGTGATTTCTTCTTTAATGTTGAACCTGTGATACGAAATGAAGCCACCCACCGCAAAATTGTATTCCGAGTTGGAATCCTAGCGTGACATCCGATGTCGAAATGAGTCCTGAGTGGCGATCACAGACTCTTCATTTTTCAAAAATGTCTCTACGATGAAAGCACGTTGTACACCAGACCAACACCATATTCTCAACTGAAACTGCATTCTATGGCTGACCCAACAGTCGTGGTCCCCCTCACTATATCTCTCTCCTCGTTGCGTATCGATAGTTTGAAGTCCATCCGTTCTTTCTGACGCACCCTATAATAGACCTACTATATTCTCAGGAATCAGAAGGCTATGCGATCTTGCTTCAAGTAGAATTTCTGTTATCCAATTTGTTAATAATTTTAATAAATTTATTGTAATCATTAGCATAATAACAATGAGTTTTATAGGCTTACAATCCTCGATTATGACCTTGTTTGCGACTAGTCATCCCCCTACAGCGTATTACGTCACCGCAATCGAAATTCCAGTTCGCTTCATATCATCCTGGCAGCACTAAACAGTAAGTTGTGAACTCTAATTATTATGTGTAATATAGTGAATAATTTTATAGACCGCAGAACGTGAAACTCTGTTATGCATTACATATCAAAACGAATTCTTATGCGTACTACTACATATTGGTCAACGTCAAAGGGCCTACGAATGTCGTTATGTCAATACTATCAGCGTACACATAGAGTATCACTGTAGCCATAGTTGGTAATATCATGTCAACATTTGAACAGTTTTCAATATTACACTTTGTTAAACTATTTTAAAAAGTAAACGAAACTCATATAATTTTCAGAAAAAAATGTTCGGTAAAAATCAGCAGTTTGAGAACACAAACGGTTCGGGGGAAGTGAAGCGTACATAATCCTTAGCACAGGAAGTCATCACAGATGCAAAGTAAATCATTTCATCGCTTTCATAAAAACTTTTCAGAACTGATTACATCCGCTGGCAGAAACTATGACAGACAACTTTTAATTTTTATATTTACAGAATTATAAAGAAAAGTTACTAATCAATTTTTAACATCGAGTTCAATCAGAGTATGAAAAAAAATGCAGTTATATCATTTGAAAACCATAACACTGTCAGGATTTCTCTGACATCTTTAACTTTTTTACTGGTATGTAATAAACACTTTACAATATAGCCTACTAGTACAACACAAAGGTTTAATATCAATATTTAATACAAGAGAGAAATATTCAGGAAGTGTTGTTGAATGTCATAAATCCACCTAAAAAAATAGAAAAAGTGAGAAATGAGGTATTTCTTGAAATTTGCCCTAAATAATCTTATGTCTTGAGTTTCATTTTTATATCCTTAGGAAGGCTATTAAAAATTTTTACTGCCATATAACGTACTCCTTTTTGATAGCATGATAGATTTGCCGATGGAATATGAAAGACATTTTTTTTGTCGAGTATTTATGCTATGAACTGTTAAATTAGTTACAAGGTTTTCACGATTACATACGAGGAAATTTTAATGAAAAAATATACTGACACGCCATGGGTATTATTTGCAGTTTTTTTTTAGTATGTATTATATCGTTTTTAAATGGTCCTATACTTATTTCCAAAAAAACGCAGTATTCTGAGACATGTAGAGTTGTTAATTTTAATGAAATTAATTTCTTATGTGTCCTATATAAAATAAGGAAAACACGGAATTTTACTTGAAGCAAGTAAAGTGATAGGGTTGGAAGTAAATCCCGAAAAGACAAAGTATGTGATTATGTCTCGTAACCAAATCATAGAACGAAATAAAAATATAAAAAATTGGAGATTTATTCTTCGAAGAGGTAGAAATATTCAAATATCTTGGAGCAACAATAACAAACATAAATGACACTCGGGAGGAAATTAAACGCAGAATAAATATGGGAAATGCCTGTTATTATTCGGTTGAGAAGTTTTAATCATCAAGTCTGCTACCGAAAAATCTGAAAGTTAGAATTTATAATACAGTTATATTACCGGTTGTTCTGTACGGTTGTGAAACTTGGACTCTCACTTTGAGAGACGAGTAAAGATTAACGGTGTTTGAAAATAAAGATCTTAGGAAAATATTTGGCGCTAAGAGGGATGAAGTTACAGGAGAATGGAGAAAGTTACACAACGCAGAACTGCACGCATTGTATTATTCAACTGACATAATTAGGAACATTAAATCCAGACGTTTGAGATGGGCTGGGCATGTAGCACGTATGGACGAATCTAGAAATGCATATAGAGTGTTAGTTGGGAGACTGGAGGGGAAAAGACCTTTGGGGAGGCCGAGACGTAGATGGGAGGATGATATTGAAATGGATTTGAGGGAGGTGGGATATGATGATAGAGACTGGATTAATCTTGCTCAGGATAGAGGCCGATGGCGGCCTTATGTGAGGGCGGCAATGAACCTCGGGGTTCCTTAAAAGCCAGTAAGTAAGTAAGTATATCAAATATATTAAAATTCACATCATGTTTTGTCAATTTAAAAAAAAAAATATGGGCAATGTTGTAGTCTACTTTTTGTATAAATTGATATAAATTCAGTGTGCAAAATTTTAGCATTTTATCTCTAATGGTTGTGGAGCTATGAAGTAACGTGTGTGGAAAAATGGCAACTTTTGGGAAATTTAATTTAAAATTAAAAGTGAATGTCTTAGGTGGCCTGTATTGTGTTAGAAGACATCCATTTTAATATCACAAATAAATAAATAAATAAGCTATATATCACTGGATTCAGAAAAAACTGCGTAATTTTAATACAAAAAAATATCTACGTATATATATACCCTTGTTTCTCCAGCCACTTAATTTTGTCCCTTATGCGTAACAGTGTGAACGAAGTGAGACAAGTGGCCTTCAGTCTAGGACATCACCTAAATTTTAAAATTAGTCCCAAATGTCTTTGCTGGAATGTAATAAATATCGTATACCATTGATTAACTCACTCACTCACTCACTCACTCACTCACTCACTCACTCACTCACTCACAGAAACAAAGACCAGAATTCTGAAATGTCATGAGCGTAAATTTTTGCGTTAAAACTTTTCAGCCATACGAAATTTTACCCTGACTACCTCTGCAAACCCAACGTTAAATAGAAAAATAATTATGAAGATCATATTAACATAATTTGTTTCTCCATGGAAACAAGGCTAAACTATAACGTACACATTGTACTGCACGCGGTTCACTAATAGAACCGTTTTGTTTTATTCCGAAGAAGCAAAAGCAAACAATCACTGAAACAAAAATACAGCTACCAAATACAAACATTTCTTTATGGTATAACAACAAACTGTTGGTTCGTAAACAAACCCACTAGGTTACGTAGCGTATCCATATTCTGTTTAAATATACATTTCCCGGTTAGACACGTAGTCACTGACCAGAAGAAGCAGAGTATTAGAACTGAGACGATATAGTTACATAACGTATTTGTTGCTCGTAAAACATGAACATACAGGGTTAGTTAAAAGTCCCATACCACCTAAACAACTTTTGAAGCATACGGTTCATTGACATAAAACTTGGTATGTGAGGATAACTATATACTGAGAACTAAAAATGGTATTACCGAGTTTTTTCTACTTCCGGTGTAAGCGGAAGTAACTCCAACTCTTTTATTTTAAATGGAACACCCAATATATATTTTAATTTTTGAATAGTGCTCATTAAGAGCTTTTCAAAAAGTACCCACACTCGATACTTCTGTACAAATTCAGTGTTGCTAAGTCAAGAAAACAGAAAAGTGTATCGAATATTAAAATAATAAACGGACCACCTAAATAACTTTTGAAGCATATGTTTCAGTAATATGAAACTTGGTATGTGAAGATAACCATATGCTAATAACTCAATAATGGTATTACCGAGTTTTTTCTACTTCCGGTTTAACCGGAAGTAACTCCAACTCTCTTATTTTAAATGGAACACCCAATATATATCTTTATTTTTGAATGAAGCTCATTAAGAGATTTTCGAAAAGTATCCATACTTGATACTTCTGTACAAATTCAGTGTTGCTAAATAAAAATGGAAGTGGTGCAAGATATTCCTAAAACCTGGTTAAATCATTCCTTAAATGGTTTCTATGATCGAGTGACACAATGTAAAGCAGCTGAGGGCTACCAATTTGAACACATAAGTTAGAAGGTGAGCTAGCTTTGTTTTGTTTTTGTTATGGAAGGAGTATTTTATTATTTTAATATTCGATACACTTTTCTGTTTTCTTGACTTAGCAACACTGAATTTGTACAGAAATATCGAGTGTGGGTACTTTTTGATAAGCTCTTAATGAGCACTGTTCAAAAATAAAAATATATATTGGGTGTTCCATTTAAAATAAGAGAATTTGGAGTTACTTCCGGTTAAACCGGAAGTAGAAAAAACTCAGTAATACCTTTATTGAGTTCTTAGCATATGGTTATCCTCACATACCAAGTTTCATGTCACTGAACCTTATGCTTCGAAACTTATTTAGGTGGTGCGGGACTTTTAACTAACCCTGTATATCACCGGTCAATACTGGTAAAGTAGTCTGGGAAGTCTTCTTTTGTTCGAGATATTTCGCCATGGATACAGACGTTGTTGCTAATAATTCGAGGTTGTAAATCATAATCTGGAAAATATTCACCATTGGACGATATTTTACGGACTGAGCTTTCCAGCGACAACAAAATAAAACTTCAACGCGCTTATAATTTGTATGTATGCGTTTTATATGCATTGCTCGCAAATATGATCATTTTATTTCATTCTCGAAAACAATAGGTTGACTAAAAATTAGATAAACAATGAAATTAACATTCCTTTTCCATTTTCTTCAACACTAAAAGTACCATAAATACCATCACTTTTCAATAATTTAATTAAGTATAGTAAAATATCGCTGCAATCGAAAAGTATTGGGAATAAATTTGAATACGGTAAAAAAAGTTTCCTTCCCAGGCAGGATTCGAACCACGAAAGTCTTAGTTACCAGTCTATCGTGCTCTGGAGTGAACAAGGCTCTGAAATCAGCTACAAGGATCGGTCCGGTTTTTTTTTGCCACTACTGTACTTTTACAAGCTGGAGGTATTCTTACGTTTTTTTGATCCAAAACTGGTGTATACACTCTTTGAAAAAGTCTAGTTTGAACTTTCCAACTGTGTTTTTTCTCCATATTTTCTGGAATTTCAGCCAACTGAACGAAAATGTCTAAAAACGAATTCGCTGTCCATCTGTCACTGTCGTAATTGTTTTGAACTTTTTTCGAATAATACTCAAAAATATATTCTTTAAAATTGTGGAACCATAATTGCTTGTCGGCAAAATAAACACAGTATTTATCTATCATACTGTATTGTAGCTAAATTTTCGACGTGTTCTTTAACACACACGAATGAATCAAATTTATTTTTTTCAAGTGATATAGACAAGAAATCAAACTTCTATATAAATCTACTGATTTTATCTCTGGCTGTTCTATTAACATCTTGGGCTTGCAAAGCAAGGAAGACCAATCTAAAAAATCAAAGAGAATTGGGAAATAGTTTTGTATACTAGTCTGATTTCTCGTATTACATATATAGGTACAATTTTTTTCAACATATTAATTCCTCCACGGAGGTCGTCTTACTCTCGTATGATAAAGAAAATTTTCATATAACGAAAATATATTTTCACAAATTTTGCTCAAAATAAGAACAATATGAAATATACAGACACGAAAACACACCCCAACCAAATTCTCAACACACAACTCAACTTCAAAACACACACACTCTTTGACTCTACATTATACCACACGAACGCACCCTCACAGGAAACAGAAAAAGAAGCGCCAAGACCAACAACGACCAGTTCTGAGGATGACACATAAAAGGTCGAAACATGTAAACGAGGTACGTTGAAGTTTAACACAGGAAAGTCTCATCATACATATTCCGAATTGAAGATAAGAGTTTGCAAAGCGCTTCCTTTGATGAAATTTACCGTTTTGTATTGAAGTCTTATCACAGCGCCATGGCGGCAATGGTTTGAGGTATTAGAAATTATATTTACTTGATAATTCGTGTCATTGTCACACCATACAAGAATACTTATTTTTTTGTCGTTCTTTGGGTGGTATCCAATGGTTTTCAGTAAAATAATTGTCGTTATTTCCGATTTTACAAGGATATTTATTTTTCGAATGAGGTTAATTAAGTACCGGTACAGTAGTGGAGGAGGTCGCAAAAGAAAGTGTCACCCAAAAAAAAAAATAAATAAAAATAATAATAATAATAATAATAATAATAATAATAATAATAATAATAATAATGATAATAATAATAATGATGATTTATTTTAGCTGGCACAGTTAAGGGCGTAAGGCCTTCTCTTCCACTCAACCAGCAAAACGTCTATATACATATGCATGAACTTACAAAGAATTCAACAATTTGAGTTACATGTATACAAGAGTTATTTACGAATTAAACAACAAAATACTATGAACTATTAATTAAACACTGAAATAAACTGTGTAGCAGAATTAAGCTAAAATACATAGAATGTTAATATATTTCAAATAATATTAGATAATAGAAAGAGATTATTATGAGACAATTTTGAAAATACAGGATGATGTCTAAAGAAAGAAGTAACAATTATAGTCAGTGATAGTTTAAATCAGTATGACTGGAGTGAAATGCTAATAAGGTTATCTTTTAAGCTGTTCTTAAAGGTGTTTATTGTCTTGCAGCCCCTAATACTTTGTGACAAGGAATTCCATTGACGCGAGGTGGATACTGTAAAAGATGATGAATAACAAGATGTTGTATGAAAAGTTATACTTAGCGTGCCACAGATAAGTGATCTGGTATTTACGTCGTGGTTAGAGTATAGATAAGAGAAACGAGACGAAAGGTAATTTGGTGTTGAGGTATGCAGGTCGCGCCTTCTAAAAGTCTGAGCACCATGCTTTAGAGAACTTGGAAGACATGTTTGATGGCTTTAGACAGGAGTGATGATATATCAGATGTTGCATTACTTACTTACATACAAATGGCTTTTAAGGAACCCGCAGGTTCATTGCCGCCCTCACACAGGCCCGCCACCGGTCCCTATCCTGTGTAATATTAATCCAGTCTCTTTCATCATATCCCTCTTCCCTCATATCCATTTTAATATTATCCTCCCATTTACGTCTCGGCCTCCCCAAAGGTCTTTTTCCCTTCGATCTCCCAACTAACACTCTATATGCATTTCTGGATTCGCCCATACGTGCTACATGCTCTGCCCATCTCAAACGTCTGGATTTAATGTTCCTAATTATGTCAGGTGAAGAATACAATGCGTGCAGTTCTGCGTTGTGTAACTTTCTCCATTCTCCTGTAAATTCAACCCTCTTGTCTCAAATATTTTCCTAAGAACCTTATTTTCAAACACCCTTGATCTCTATTCCTCTCTCAAAGTGAGAGTCCAAGTTTCACAACCATAAAGAACAACCGGTAATATAACTGTATTATAAATTTTTATTTTCAGATTTTTGACAGCAGACTAGATGATAAAAGCTTCTCAACCGAATAATAACTGGCATTTCCCATTTTTATTCTGCGTGTAATTTCCTCCTAAGTGTTATTTATATTTTTTACTGTTGCTCCAAGATATTTGAATTTTTTCATCTCTTCGAAAGATAATTCTCCAATTTTTATAGTTCCATTTCGTACAATATTCTGATCGCGAGACATAATCATATACTTTGTCTTTTCGGGATTTACTTCCAAACCTATCGCTTTACTTGCTTCAAGTAAAATTTCCGTGTTTTCCCTAATCATCTGTGATTTTCTCAGATGTTGCATTGTATAATATAAACTACCATTTAGATAACGTCCACCTAGAAGTACGACACAAGTCACTTCACAACGCCTTTGGCCTGAATTGTGGAATATCTGTTACCTAGTAATAAATAGGGCGTGACGGACTAACAACTATGTCGAAGTGTAGGTTGCTAGATTTCAGAGAATGATCGTGATATATCAAGCTTTCATATGCGATTTCCTGGAACACATCCAAACGATAAAAGAGATAATTCAATCGTAATGTTTCAGCTGGCAGCACGTTACGGCAGTGCAGGATGTCCAATAGAAGCTGTATGTAGTAAGTCAGTAAAACGTTGAAGGAATTGTGGGCTGGTATCAACGTGTGTTTCGTCCAAAAGCAGGACCCTTAAGGTATATGTACACCCACAAAACGCAAAAATGATGAAAAATTAGAATTTTCAAAATGTAACTATTTTATTGGAGAATTTTTTCACCTTTAATTTGACATTAAGAATTTTCGATTTATGCCTTATGGTTTTTCAGATAAGTCCCATTTTCCAAAATGCTGCGTCATCAGCCACTGTCACTTACTTTTGGAGTGATCTTCGTAGCAGTCAATCCCCTCGTCCAGCATTGCTTCTAAAATAAACTTCTTCCTAGTCCCGAAACAGATGCATAGATGATCATTAGATTAAAAAAACTTTTTTACATAATGAAGTAATTTATAATCTTTTACTGTTAGTCATAAAACTGTAAATTTGTGTGTCAGTGATGTTGTACGTCATTTTAATAAGAGTCCAAAAGTAGAAATTACAATTCTGAGGAGGATGGGCATAAACCCTGGGACAAACACCATCGCAGGATTTGTTGCATCAATGGAAATAGGGACAAAAATGCCAAAAAACATTCAACACCTGAAGTTAAAACAAGGCGGAGGTATTTGAGAGGCAGAAAGAAGCTGAAACTGGACCGACATGAAGCTGCTTAAGGGGTGACATATGATGATGGAGTCTTTTAGGCTCTGAACGTTTGTGGCTCATTTCCTGTAAATAGTAATTTTAGAATATCTAATTCTTTTAAAGATGATATCTCAGCCAAATATGGTGATACCAAGAAGATATTGGTATCATTTTGAAATTTGAAATGTCCCCTAGTGCCTGAAAATGAGTAAAATAACATTAATATAATTAATAATTATCTATGGATTTTTACATGATTTATGCAACATAAAATATTATTGTAAGTTACATATATGGTAATATTTAATTAATGTAAATAAAAATAAAAAATAGCTCCATGTCAGGCACTAAAGAATAGTTTTAGCTATAAAACAGTGAAAAAAGTGTGGCTCTATCCTTAAAACTGCATCAGCTATCATGTTTCAAGTTGCGTGTCAAACTTATAAACAAAATAATTTTTATAAACAATTTAGACATAATTTCAAGGGATTTGTTCACTTCATTCTCTTTCTGGTACCATTCTCAATTGTATAAAAATTTTACAAAACAAAATTTTTTGTGCGTAAAGGTGTACATATACCTTAACGTGCTGTTATTTACACAGACTCTAGGTTTATTTCTCCTAGCCCAGGTATAAACATTAAAAAAGTAATAATCATGAAGAACTCTTTTAGATGTGACAAATTAATCAGAATATCCAGAGAAAATCTATGTGTTGCCTAAGCGACTGACTCGCTCAACAGAAGTTACAAATTCAGAGTGGAGCCCCCTAGTCCAGATATGAACATTAATGAATTTGGTTTGTATTTGCATGATGTCGGTTACAAAGTCAGACTTTACGCGGAAGGGGTTTGAAAGAAAAGACCAGCAACGAGTTCTGGAAAAAACGTGAGATGTCCGTACTCATTTTAAAATGCTAAACTTCTACGAATATTAATTACTAAATAATTTGGATAAATCAACAAGTATAGTAACAAAATCAGTATCGGCCTATATCATCCTGATATTGCTTCATAATTGTCAAAAAACTGCCCAGTCACTAGCAACAACAAAAGCTAACAACATTGCACTGATGATAAATGAAACAAACTTCGAAAACTTATTGCAAATAATTTTCTTCACAAATAAAATATATCAAATGCTAGTATTACTTTTCTTTTGCGCACCCACTTGTAGGATTTAACTTGGTGAATTTATTGTATTCATCTGGAGAACAAAACTTCTTTTGCAGGAAAAATAAACAGCTTTAGTGGAAATTTTCTACCACTCTGTAACTTGTCTGTAAAGCAGAATTAAAACTTATGTAAAATAACTGTGGTAAAAGGCAGTAAGAGACATTTGTCTCATATCAGTTATCGAATACCTCTTCCATTAAGAGATATGCCCGAGCGTTATAAAATGACTTTGAATCGAATAAAATCTCCTATTGTTTCATAATCCTGATGAAGAAGTCCAAGAAAGACTCTGTGAACGTGCTATTCTTTTCAGAATGAGACAAATATTGCAGTCACCACTCCTTTATCAACGTACAAATAATATTCTCGAGAGATTTGGCACAAGACCATTACACACAAATTTTTACAGCGTTGGGTTTAAACTGTTTATGGAAACATTGCTACTGAAAGTGAGTTTATACGAAGAAGTGAATACTTTGACATTGCCTTACCGTGGACGTCGACGCAGCCCACTTGCTTCTTCATGATGCTGGTGTTGATCTGGCACATGTAGCAGCCGCGATCCGACTCTTTCACTTGACGGATGTGCAGCTGCCAGGTGCGATAATTGTCGTGCGTGACGCTAATGCGTGAGTTGTGCGTCACCACCTTGTTGTGCAGCGTCAAGATCGTCTGGTCCTCCGCCTTCATCCAGCCAACCTTTAAAGAAGAAAATCATACTGTCATTATTTACACAGCCGTGTTCGTTACGAATTCATTATAGGAGTTTGTGGTAAATGTAATCCTAATAGAGCGGCTAGAGCAGTGGTCGTCAGCACTCGCTGAAATGGGTTACGGGTAAGCAGTGCATAGCAACATGCACCCTCGTGCAGAGGAAGCAGCCACGAATGCACGCTGGTGCAGTAAGATACCTGCGGGTAAGAGACGCTAGCTCGAGAGTGCAGTGTTCTGATGACTAGACCTCGAATTTTTAGGCACATAAAACTGACTTTTAAACACCTAAAATAGACCCAGAAATTATCAAAATAGGCACTAAAATATAGATTTATGCACATAAAAATACAGTGAAACCTCTCCTTACGGACACCCCCAAAATACGGACACTCCTCTTATACGGACAGATTTTTATGTCCCAACTGAAACAATGAACAAATAATGATAAATTTAACTCTAGTTTACGGACAATCTCAGACACGGACACGGACAGCTGTTTCACAGTCCTAAAGCTTGCTTTACCTCCTGACTGCGGACAGAACTTGGTTTTCAAGACCTAATGTGTTACAGAAATTCTTTAACATGGAAGAGGACAATAAGGGTCTCGTAGGCTACCACTAGCCCAGCCGGCTACCCCTTGTTAGCTGGAAGCGGGTGGATAAACAAAGTCATAAAATTTAACATGTCTGATGGGTCTAGGTTTCCGCAATCGTGAATTTGTATTCGACATAAGATAGGGTTAGTAGGATTATTCTCTTCGCTTCAATCAGTTCTTCTGTTTCGAGAGACATGGCACCTGAACGTAAAGGTTAAGTTTAAAACTGTAAATTACAGTACTGCATAACTGTAGACCTAGAATAAAACTGCATGGCACAGTACTGTATTTTTCTGTTTCGACATTATCTACTGTAGTTCAAAGTTGCAAATAATTTACTGTAGTACAGCATACTTTATTTAGAATTAAAGTACAGTAATTCATTTCATTTAAAGCGTGAAGGGATACATAATGCATATATTATAAATTTACTATTAGATTGGGGAGCCTACCTCCGAATAAAGAACGCCTCCCAGAAGCGGACAGTTTGCTACGTCCCTTCGATGTCTAAATGAGAGGTTTCATTGTATAATTATTATTGTAGTTAGTTATGTTTTCTCAATGTGGCTGTCATGATGATTTGTGACGTGTGATGTCCTCCATTTATTATTGTCCATTGGAAAAGTTGAACACGGATAAACTCCAGCTTGAAATTAATGTATTTTAGAATAATTTTTATTTCGTATGTAAAAAGTTCATTAATATATACAGGGTGTATCAAAAATACGTGTACAAACTTCAGGCATGGGTTCCTTACACCAAAAGAAGGAAAAAAGTTCATATGAACATATGTCCCATAATCCTTTGTTTCCCCGTTATTCATTTATTACTAAAAGTTTGCGTTCAACGGCCTTCGAGGTCCAAACTCAAAACTTCATTTCTTTATGCACTCATTCATAGAAGGCTGTGACTCGTTGTATCAGAAATGGACTGCAGATGGCGAAGTGTTGCCATGGAGACTTGTTTACATGTGTCATTTGTCATTAGTCTGTCTTCAACGTTGCAATTGTGAACGTGGAGTGAGTTAACGTGTTTCGTTCAACCTTGGCAGGACGATATTCATTTCGTGAGCAGGCTGACATCATTTTTATGTCTGGTCGCGCGAATGGTAATGGACGCGAGGCTGTACGGCTGTATCAGATGGCGTTTCCAGACCGAAGACAACCGAATCATCAAACCTTTGCTGCTGTGTATCGTCGTGTTGCTGAGACAGGAACCGTTGCACCACAGACTGGTGATCGAGGAAGACCAAGAGTTGTTCGTACGCTGAACCTCGAAGAAGACATTTTACACTGTGCCGAAGACGATCCAGGCATCAGTACAAGACAATTGGCTGTGGCAACTGGTATATCACACAGTACAGCATGGAGGGTACTTCACGAGCAGCTCTTGTATCCGCAACGTGTGCAGGGGCTTTCGCCTGCCGATTATCCACCACGGGAGAACTTTTGCCGATGGTTTCTAGCACAAATAGCCAATCCATTGTTTGTCTCATCAGTTATGTTTACAGACGAGGCAACGTTTGGGAGAGATGGAATTACCAATTTCCACAATGAACACGTATGGGCAGATCGTAATCCTCGTGCTGTATTTCAGGCTAGACATCAGCAACAATTTAGGATTAATGTGTGGGCTGGAATTGTAGGTGACTGTCTGGTAGGTCCATACGTTCTACCAGCACGTCTTACAGGTGCTATCTACAGGGACTTTATCCAAAACACTCTTCCAGAATTACTGCACGAAGATGTGCCTCTGAACATAAGACAAAACATGTGGTTCATGCATGATGGGGCTCCAGCACATTTTAGTCGCCTTGTTCGAGATACACTGACTGGTGTCTACCATGACAGATGGATAGGCAGAGGAGGACCAGTTCAATGGCCAGCACGTTCTCCCGACCTCAATCCTTTGGATTTTTACCTTTGGGAGCACCTTAAACAATTGGTTTATGGAGCAGACATCCCGGATCAAGAAACTCTTCATCGACGTGTCATGGAAGCCTGCGAAACCATTCGACATCATCCTGAAGTATTTGAAAGGGTGCGACAGTCCATGATTCGACGAGTGCATGCATGTCTAGAAGCAAGAGGAGGACATTTCGAGCATTGGTTATGAGTTTTGTGTGTTGGCACATTATGAGTGTACCAATGTGTTGAACAGTTCCTAACGGGGAAAGAAAGGATTATGGGACATATGTTCATATGAACTTTTTTCCTTCTTTTGGTGTAAGGAACCCATGCCTGAAGTTTGTACACGTATTTTTGATACACCCTGTATATTTGTAAATTTTGTAATACTTAGTCTTGGTTTTACATACTGCTGGTTTTGAATTCATTATTGTAGTTAATTTTTCCATCAGTTAGGATTTGGTGGAGAAGATTTGAGACTTTGACACTCTAAGAGGCTTAACATTACTGTCTAAAATTATATCGTACATAGAAGAGGGCTAATTCCCAATTAACAAATATTTGAACGGTTTACAACACTCAGATTGATCTATTGTCGACTATATCACCATGGAGACAAGCGCTACAATTAAATAAAATTAAAGAAACATCAGAGGTTAGAAACTGAGTTACATAAAAAAATGTACATGCAAATCTCAATTAAGATTATTATTAGATATTGACCAAAAATATTACAATTCAGACAAAAAATATCCAAAACGTAATATAGTTTTTTCATAGAAGGACATCTACTAATGAAGGAAGCTAATGAAACTCGAGGAACAATAACGAGAATGTTTTTAACGGACAGTTAATAAAGCGTGATACAGAAGGACGAAATCAAATGAAAGAGCAGATAAAATGAGGAAGAAAAAAATTAGATAAAATGAAAAGATGAAGCATGGGAGAATTAACAGTAAACGTATAAAAAGAGACAAACACGATGAAATGAAGAGTGGCTGAAGATGAACGACGTGCATCGCTGTGGAGTATCGGTTAGCACGTATGACCGTGAAACTAGCGGGCTCGGGTTGAAATCCTAGTTGGAACAAATTATCTGGTTGGTGGTCTTTTTCTGGAGATTTCCCTCAACCTATTAAGAAGAAATTCTAGGTAACTTTCGGCGCTGGACCCTGGACTCACATTATCACTTTCATCTCACTCTATGCTAGATAGCCATAGCAGTTGATAAAACGTTTTAATATAACCAAGTGAAAAGACATAAAAAAATGACAAAAATGAAAGAGAAAAAAAGATAATTTCAGACTTAGAGGAAAGAAAATGTTAGAAAGAAATTGAGTCAGGATTTGAGTGGATGAAGAAATGAAAATACAGGGTGTTTAAAGATATAGGCACTTCCAATGCTTTATAAACAAAAAAATACTATTACGGTTTCCAGGAATCAGTTTACACCTGTTCATAAAGTAATTCTTCAAGTTTAATTTGGGATCTCACAAATGTTTAATACGTAATCTTTGTGTAACACGGTATACATCAAGGATACAGTCTAGTTCATCCCAAACCCGGTGTAACATACCTGCATCGACCCTGTTCACAGCACTCGTGATGCGTTGTTTCAACTCATCTAAATCACTGGGGGAAGTAAATATTGTGTTTCACCAATCCCCCCAAAAAGCCGCATGATATGAGATCGGGGCTACTTGGTGGCCACCGTGAGATAGTGCAATTATCGTCAGTTGCACGGCCAATATAGCGCTGTGGAAGTGTTTCTTCCACATAATTTATAACCCCCTGTGCCAGTCATCCTGTTGAAATATGGAGTTCTGCCCTTCCTTATGCATTTGAGACAGTTCCTCAAAGTAACAGCGCAAATTACATGTCGATGTAATAGATAGCCATCTTAGCAATTATGCTTGTATCAGCGCAACAATACCAACAGTGTGTCTTCTCGAAACTTCTACAGTTGCTCAACCTAGCAGCGCAAAATGCATGTCGATATCACTCCAGTTTTTGTTTATACAACTTTGAAAATGTCTCCTTTTGTACTAACCCGGTACAATCAAGAGGAGAAAAATTATTATAAAGGCTGCGGCAAAACATCTTCCCTAATTTAAAGTTCAAATAAAAAACAAGTGGATCAAATTAAAGAAACTTTATTAATATGAATGGTATCTTAACAGCGGGAATTTTTCATTTTTTGAATAACGTGTGTCTCAAGTGCTGTCCTTCACTATCAATGCATTGTTGAATGCGACTTCGGAAATTCTGCATCACTCTAAGTTAGCATTTGTTGAGGAATAAGACCAATTTCTTCCTGTATTGCATTTCTTAGGTCCGGCAAAGTCCTCGTCCGATGTTTGAACACCTCAGCTTTAAGATGCCACCATAGAAAAAAATCGCAGGTTGCAAGGTCTGGTGATCGTGCTTCATCACTAAAAAGAACCATAGCATCTTCAGCATCTGCATTACAAATTTTCACTTATCGGGATGCGTGAATCATCAAAATTTCCGATATTGGAGTGGACAGAACCCTCGTGAACGTCATGAAAAACCTCGACATAACGACCGTGTTACTGTATGGTGCGCGGTTGCAAGAGTCGGGATACTTGGTCCTTACTTTTTGAAGAGGATGGTGCTACTGTAACAGTGAACTCTCAGCGGTACACTTTTATGATCAACAATTTTTTGGCACCAAGACTCAATGCGCTGCAGATTGACCAGGTACGGTTTCAGCACACAGGTCAGATTTCTCTCAAAGTCCTCAGACAGATGTTTCCCGGACGCTTAATTTCTTCACGTGGCGACGTCCCCTGGCCATCACGATCACCAGACCTTGCACCCTGCAATGTTTTTCTCTGGGGGCATCTTAAGGCTGAGATGTTCAAACATCGGCCGAGGACTTTGCCAGACCTAAGAAATGCAATACAGGAAGAAATTGGTCTTATTTCTCAAGAATAGCATTTCTTGAGGAATAAGACCAATTTCTTCCTGTTAGAGTGATGCAGAATTTCCGCAGTCGCATTCAACAATGCATTGATAGTGAAGGATACCACTTGAGAGACACGTTATTCAGAAAATGAAAACTTCCCACTGTTAAGATACCGTTCATATTAATAAAGTTTCCTATTCAATTCTTGTTGTTTTGCGCATGTCATTTGATATCGCTATGGCAACGCATGTAAACCTACATTTCCCACTGTTTAGATATCATTCATATTAATAATGTTACCTTATTTTGATCAGTCTGTTTTTTATTTAAACTTTAAATTAGGGAGAATGTTTTGCCGCACCTTTATTTGGAGTTTGTAGTGTAATAGGAGTGCAAAAGTAAGGAAGTGGAATGCACTATATCTACGTTTCTGTGCTGTGAACGCCGTTTATGAAAGTGAAAAAAGCAAGGTGATGAAATGTACTACTTTTCAGATTAATAATAATAATAATAATAATAATAATAATAATAATGCTTTATTTTTTTGGCAGAGTTATGGCCCAGAGGCCATAAGGACTTCTCTTTCACTCAACCAGAGGATAAAAAGGAAATACATGATAATAATGTTGATACACGAGAAAGTTATAGGTATACTCAAGACAAAATCAAAACAGAAAAATATGCGCAAGCAAGCGAAATCTCGAACAGGAGTTGATGTTTACAACATTTGATATGGGAAAGAAGACAACACAAACTGCTTCTGTCAGCCAAGACAATTCATTGAAAGACGGCGACATATGATCATAGAGACGGATATTACATATAAACCGAACACAGACATTATGGACATGCTATAATTTTTAGTCAGGTTAAGGCTGAGACCACTTAATAGAACGTCGCAGTATTCGAACTATGGTACGATAAGCGTCTGGACTAATATTTGTTTTAATTTATGAGGAAGAATTTTCTATTCGTCGAAGTGAGTGCAGTATAGCAAATACTTTTTAAGTACATGTTTAGTCTGTTTGGCCCAGTTTAACTGTTCATCGATATGAACACACAGATTTTTCACACTTTCACTAAACGAGATTTCGGTGTTATTTACAAATACGACGGGGAGAACAATTTTTTTTTAAATTTCTATAGAATTCTCTAACTTCCTAGTAAGATAACCTGTGATTTTTCAGGGTTCAGAATCAATCCTAATTTCTATGACCAGGAATTTAGAGGCTATCAAGAAAAGCTAAAATTTCTAGATACTGTTTATGATCAATTCCTAGAATAGAAATTAGTAATAGCAATTTTGTAAGCTAAAGTTAAGGGGTTAGGTACAACTCACAACAGTAAAATTTTTGGACATATTCAACATTTTTTCCTCCATTACTGTATCTTGTACAATAATGAAAATTGGTGTGTGTAAAACACTGTTATTTTGCTATATAAAAATATTTTCACGATTCAAAAATTTATATTTATATTTGTTATTCAAAATTTAAAACGGTGGCAGTTCATTGTGCAGTGATGAAGCGTTTCCCTCATAAGTCATAAACTTGTTAACTTTTTCCTATTCTCTCTCTTTTATTTTATTGCTGAAACTTATGTTTACAATATCATGCTCTTTCAACTAAATTCCTTAATAAATAATATGTTTTTGTTTTAGAAGAAAATACTGATATTTGACCATTTTTTAAATTAATTTATTTTTCATCAGACAATCTATCAAAGGTAGAGAAGTGATTTTGCACCATATTGTAGATATGACATGTATAAATACACACACAAAAGTTCATTACAGAATGTTGGATACTTTTTGAGTTATGAGGGAAACGCTTCATCACTGCACAGTGAATTTTGAATTTTGAAAAAAAAATATAAATAATTTTTTTAAACCGTAAAAATATATTTATCATATAGTAGAAGGACAGTGTTTTACACATACTAATTTTTATTATTGTACAAGATACAATAATGGAGGAAAAAAATGTTGAATATTTCCAAAATTTTACTCCTTTAAGCTGTACCTAACCCCTTAAATACAACAAACTTTAAATGCAGTTTTTCTTTGCAGAAATTTCTGTGTACAGAACAGAATAAAAAAAAAATTAATCGTGATGCTTCCCAAACCACTGAAACACACCAGACTAGCTGTTGTGGGCAAACTGAAATCGATCCTAGTCCGGACGTATTACTTTCAACCACTTTATATGACTGTGTTAAGTGCGTTTTGAACTCTCCTATTTCCAAAATAAATTTCAGTGAACGAAACACAGCTCAGGGCTCATAATTTAATATTGCTACAGTGTGCCTTATAGATGTAATTCTATATTCCGACCAGTAGATGCATTATGAAGCACATACATGACAGCGGTGTAGGTTCGAAACTTTACAGTTGTCCACAGGTGTGCTGTCAGATATTCCGGTCCACGAATCAAGCCAGAGAGTGCGTTAACTAGTTTGTTGATGTAGCTATTTGCGAAGTTAAATTCCATACATCTGCTGTCTTTGTCAGTTATCCATTTCTATGCAGTGAGCGTTATAACCGTGTTCTAAACCACTTTACATTTCAGATTATTTCCGTATATAGCTCATGTTGGTCACATCTTCTCGCCAATCTATCTTTTCATACGATTTCATCTCACTTATTCTAAAATTAAACTTGTAACTATACGCACAATAAGCCTACGTAAACTGCCGGCACTATTTTGAGTCCAGTAACATTATATTATTAATAACGTTTTACATTTTAGGGGAATATTCTGGAAGAACTTGACTTAATTACATTACAATAAATGGCTAAATATTTTCACTAATTGGATTCGCTGCCTGTCATGTAACAGAACCGATATTACATTCGACTGGACTAAATTTAAAGTTCAGTCCAATAAGGTGAAATGAATACAAATTCCTATTGGTTATCCATCAACGAATAGAGTACTGTACTTGCATTTCCTGCCCGCCCCGAGACTTGTGTATGCGCTTCTAGTACCACAGTGGGTTTCGACAGTTCCGTCTTACAAACGGCACAATTCTCAAATAGAAAAAGAAGAGTACATTAATTTAAAATCAGTGATTAAATATGGATGACCTAATCAATAAAATATTCTGTTTTCCTTTAACAAAAGTATCACTACAAGACACAGGACCAATTCCCATTCAAATGGCAAACCCATTTCTTGGTGCCCGTATAGGGGCGTGTCTAATTCTCCTACGTAAGTAGTCGAACTATGGAATGTCGAACTTAAGAGCTTCCACTGTACTATATTTTCTTTCAGTGTTAAAATAAGGTTACCTTGTTGACTAGTTTCAGCCAGATGTAGGTTACCTTCAGAACTGGGTGGTCCTGATTGTCGCGCCTTCTAATTTTGCTTCCTGTGGGGATGTGTTTGTGTAGTGTAATGAACACTAGAACAATACGAAATACAGGGTGATTCACGAGGAAGGGTAAACAAATTTAGGATACGATATCTCAGGCCATTTTGAGCAAAAAAGTTAATATGAACATAGGTCCGTTTTCGAACGATGGCGAAGCTAGATGCATTTTTTTGGTAAAACGTCTCGCCCCAATGTCATTCAGACATTACCATATGCTGCCGAAGTGAGACAAGGTCACCGATGAATGACGTAACATTGGAATCTGCATTGTGTGCGATGTACATAAGAGAAGAGAAACAAACCGGTTGGTGGGGCATTACAAATGTCACAACAAATACACTATCACTTATCCGTTCACAGCAGTTCAGTCAGCTACCTATAGTACAGTAGTTATACAGGTACAGTTATCGAAGAGTTAAGTTGTGTTTTTCAAGATGCCTTATAAATTTTCAACTACAGAGTACGTCGATATTGTGTATGTTTATGGTCTGTGCGATGGAAGTTCCTTACGTGCCGTCACTGAATATGAACGACGCTTTCCGAACAAAAGGGTACCATATCTAAGAGTATTTACTGTCTATGGGGTTGGATGAAAGACTTGGTATAACAAAGGAACGGGGAAACGAGAGAGGCGCTAATCGACCGTATTTTGGATGCGGCATAAAGACAGCCACGTGCAACTCTCCCGAGCGATGAGCGCGATTCACGCCCGAGCGCAACAGTGCACTGAAGCAGAAGGAGGTACCTTTGGAAATGTGCGAAAACATCGACCCCGACTTCTAGAATATTAGGTTTGTATGCATACATAAATATAAACTTTAAATTTGTCCGTTATCTGTCTCTAAATGCGAATTCGTACAATGAAAGCTCAGAAGTTTTTGTGAAATCAAAGAACCTATACCTCCGTAACCGTTCGAAAACAGACCTATATTCATATAAACTTTTTCACTCAGAATTACTTCAGAATTCACATCCTAAATTGTTGACCTTTCCTAGTTAATCACCCTGTATACAGACACACAAAAACACACCCCCATGAAATCCTCAACACACAACTAAATTTCAGAACACACACACTTTTTGACTCCACATTACACTACACAAACACATTCCCACAGGAAGCATAATCAGAAGGCGCGAAAACCAGGACCACCCACTTCTGAAGATAGCCTACAACAGGCTGAAACTAGTCAAGATGGTAACCTTAGTCATATATAATAAAAGTAATATAATACAGTTATATGAACACTTTTTAATGATTGAATAAAATTAATAAAATCGGTTAAAAACCATACATGTTTCGGAGGAATGCTCCTCCATCTTCAGTGGTAGTACAACGACGCTGGTAAAGATGTTCGACCGCGTAACGTAGCTTAAGGAAGACTCTGTATTATATTACTTTTATTATATATAACTATCTTACTCATGAACACTGTTGCATTTGATCTAACTTATGTAATTTAATCAAGGTAACCTTATTTTAACACTTGAAAGAAATATACGAGTAGTATGTATTCCGAAAAGGACCCATATTTTAGAATTATTTTATCCAAAAGTAAATAAATATTCTATATACAAGGTAGAAGTGAAATAACCTTGAAGAGTTTCAGAGCGAATAGCTCATGTTATATGTAACAAAAAACTATATTATCATATTGGTGGAAAGTTGGTAGATTTTATGTTTTTCCCAAATGTTTAACAATATCTTATTCGGTAAGTATTGCGAGTAGGATCGTGAATTTTGTCAAAATTGATAGGAAATCTAATAAATAATAATTTTTCCCGCTGGCGTTTTTCAATATCCTGGACGGTTTTCGTGTAAACTTAATTTTAAAAATTCTTAATTTAAAGCCACTGAACGATGCGAGCAAGTTGCAACAACATCTTGGCAGGGAGCAGCTCACCTACCGACACACACCGAGTTCGTTGACCTCTTACACCTGTATCATGAGTAGAATATATATTAGCGGCGATGTTACTGGACTGCTGAAACTTGAAACTTAATTTTCTAATTAACCGTGCATTTAATCACAAAACATAACATAGGTTTCCCCATTCATTTCAGAGTACCCTATCATCCCTTTCAATCTACAAGTTCACTTCCACTATAAATGAAACAGTTATTTAAAAAATCACACCAGTCCACTTTTAGACAAAACGAGTTTATTTTATTTTTGGCATTACATGTATTTACAAATCTGTAGTGAGAAAGTAGACTTGTCCGTTTTATTTTAAGTGATGATATCATGACAGTATTTATTTAAAGGTAACGAAATCAAAAGATTTTATGAAGAGATATTTTTCTTTCCCAGACAAAACAAAAATGGCGCACCTGAGAACCTGTAGTATCGAACTTCAATAAGATTTTACTGTTTTGACTTTAAAACGTTTTAGAATTTATTTTCATTTTGTATTTTGAAGGACAAAATACATTATGTACCGTCAATGGGGGTAATATTGGCCCATTAAGGATAACTTTGGCCCAACAGAGATTACATATTTGAATTGTTATAACTCTCACAAAATACTGGCAAGAGCTGCTATCTACACAGTACAGTTGAAGCTATTAAGATATGCCACATTTTGTGGGAGATATAAAAATTCAAATATATATTCTCTATTGGGCTAATGTTACCCTTAATGGGCCAATGTTACCCCCGTTGACGGTACTAAATTTGTACTTAATTACCTTTTGCTCTCATTAGCTTAGCCTACATACAAAGTCAATACAAATTATTATAATATTTACTGAAAATATTTCAGATATTTGAGAAATAACAGACGTCCACGAAATGTAGGAAATCCTGGCGCTTTAAAATATAATTTTATGAAGAGTTTCTCTGAAATATTTACAAAAATATAAATATTGCAATTCATACGAAAAGTTCACTTTGAAGCATAAGAGCGTACATCCAATACTAATAGGCTCCACAGAGTTCCTTGCAGTTTTGTCATAATTTATAGGTAAGAACATAATAATAATCCGTGGCGCTACAGCCCGCGAAGGACCTAGACCGACCAGCCGGCTGCTGGCTCACGTCCACATGCGGAAGCAGAGGTGGACGATCATCCAACCAGAATGGAGGTATCGCGTGGTTAGCACGATGATCCCCCCAGCTGGTATTCACAACCGGCTTTCGCTACCTATCGTAGCTCCCCAAGTGCATCACGATGCTGGGTGGACACCGGTCCCATACACTGGCCAAAATTTCATGAGAAAATTTCTTCCCCCATGAGGCCTCGAACTAGCGCGCATTCCGTAACGCGAGTCCTAGGCAGGATACCTTAGACCGCGACGCCACGGCGCGGGACAGGTAAGGACATGTAGTTTCTCAAATAAGCGATTTAATTAATATGAACAATGAAAGTAACGGACGTCTATGATTACGTCTAAAAAGCCATAGTGATGAGTACCCGCCCTCGAAAAGGTTCCTAATTTGATCAATATCGGCTTTCAATTACTCCAAAATTCGCTAGTTTTCCAACTTTTCAAGAGTTTAGTAACGTTTTTTTTTTTATTATTTTAGTAGGTTATTTTACGACGCTTTATCAACATCTTAGGTTATTTAGTGTCTGAATGAGATGAAGGTGATAATGCCGGGAAATGAGTCCGGGGTCCAACACCGAAAGTTACCTAGCACTTTAGTAACGTAATAGTACTATACGTTACAAGAGCGGTATGTTGACGTTTTCATGGTCGAGGAAAAGATTGAAAAAGCGAAACGTAGTTGAGCTTTTCTAATTTCCGAGAACATGAAAACAAACATACGGCTCGTGTATCGTACATTAGTTTGTGCGAAGATCGTTTATTACATACCTGAAAGACGAATTTCTAATTACTTGCAATGAAATCTCCATTTGGTTTCTGTTTAATGACGGCAACTTCGGAAAGCCAAAATATCTTTCTTCAACATTGTTGCTATAAAATGTTTTCTGTGTTTACTATACTCCAACAGGCCGTGATATACGTCTGCCTTCCCCCCCCCACCCCAGTCTATAAATGCGAACTTAAAACAAACGGTAAGGTTATGTAATGATTTATTTTTCATTTTAATATTTTAACAATATTATTTATATAACATATTGCAGTAATAACATCCGCATCTGGAATCTTGTTGATTTTTTCACGGCTTCCTTAATGTTACTTGTATCAGGAATGCAATAGGTTTCGTGGAGTAGTAGACTTTACTTAATTTTTGCAAATATTTAAAAACAATAGTTAACATTGCAATTTAGGTGAAACTGCAGTGGTAAGTTTCCAATTTATAATTATTACTATGTTAAACGTGTCTAAAAATAATATGTTAAAAGCCTAAAGCAGTAAAATGAATGTCGCGCTTAAGCGGTAAGAAGAGGAAAATTGTTATGTGTGTTACGTTGGGAATACTGAATGTGGTATTTCACACTTACCGCGTATTGGTTCTGTGCGGAAAACAAGCAAATACGCACGATCTCGCACAAAAGGAATCTTTGTCTCTTTAAGCAAACCTGATAAAAATAATTTGTATGCTCGTTGTAACCAATAAGCACAACCTGTACTCAAACAAAATTGCTTTGACTCGGTCAAGTTTTTAATGCAATCTTGAAGGTATACTTCACGCCGAACTATTCTGGATGATCGGACCGTTGATGACGAGCTACACTATCAACAACCGGATCGTGTAACGACATCTGCATAATCGCTATCCGACTTCGATTACCTAAAACGAGTTTTTCTGTAGTTTCAGTCCATCGGTCACGTTTATCACAAGCCAACGTTCAGGAGCTCAAAGCTAATAATGTTTTATTGCAAGCTACTTACAGCCCTGACACTGCATATTCCGATTAGTGTCTTTTACGACCGACGTGTCATTTTCTGCCAGAACGGCACTAAAATCATTTTCATGGCAGTACGAGCTTCCACTTCCTCGACAATAACTACTAGCACAAAATTGACAGATTGTCATTGGCAATAGTGGATGCTATTTCAAAGGATGATATGTGTATTTATTTAAATCATTCTTCAATAGATCTTACGTTTATATCTAAGCAGGAAAACAAAGATGTTGCTTATTTTATAATATATTATTCTTAAGTGCAGTGCGCCGATTTTCAATCCTTTTCCTGAGCAGCACATAGTAGTCCAGAGTGTGATAGCGGCTGCACTTATGCAGCCCGCAATACAGACTCAGAAGAATCTCTGTTGTAGTCACTCATCATAGTAACTCTTACTATATTAAGTATAAAATACTTAGCTGTAGATCCTAATTACAAGTGCTCATCAACCTCAAAGATTATGTTAAGAACTGACTCCCAACATCCCCATATTTATTTATTTACTTACTTGTGTATGTATGTATGTATGTATGTATGTATGTATGTATGTATGTATGTATGTATGTATGTATGTATGTATGTATGTATGTACAGACGTGGACAAATTATTAACAAAATTGACGATTTTTATGATAATTCTGTTTACAAAATTTGACTTTTCAATTTAGACTACAGTTGACAATTTTGGATATTTCCATCATTACAGTTGACAGAAATATGCAAAAATGTCAGCTGTAGTTTAAATTGAAGAGTCAAGTTTTGTAAAAATATATAATGAAAATCTTCAATTTTGCTAATAATTTGTAAATTAGCAAATATGTTAACTGCATTGAAGAGTTAAATTTTGTAAAAATATAAAACAAAAATCTTCAGTTTTGCTAATAATTTGGAAATATCCAAAATGTCAACTGCAGTCCGAATTGAAGAATCGAATTTTGTAAAAATATATAATAAAAACCTTCAGGTTTGCTAATAATTCGTAAATATGCAAAAATATCAAATGTAGTCCAAATTGAGGAGTTAAATTTTGAAAAGTATACAATACAAATTTTCAATTTTACTAATAATTTGGAAATACGCAAAAATGTCAACTGTAGTCTAAATTGATGAATCATATTTTGTAAAAATATATAATAAAAATCTTCAATTTTGCTAATAATTTGTCCACGTCTGTATGTATGTATGTATGTATGTACGTATCTACAGTGAAACCTGCCTTTGCGGTCACTTCATTTAAACGGCCACTTGCCGAAAAGGCCAATTTTCTCAGGAACCAATTCGATTTTCCATAAGATCAGTACAAATTCTCTCTCGATTTAGCGGCCACCTCATGCACCGGCCAGCAGCCGGGGTCTATTCGGATTGGAACCTGACTATAATAGTCTTTTCACGGATACTGTCTGACCTATTTTTTCGATGGTTAGATGACAGGAAGCAATATCACGGGAACAATAGCTAAGTGTACAACAGTAGGCCTACACCCTCCATATCTTGGGGTTAGTTGATTACTGTTTTATGACTCTTTTGTCACTCTCCACTCCGAATCTGCACAGCTATAAATTCTTACTCGTTTTTAAAGGATTGAAACACGGACTTTTTCTATCGAAAATGTCACAGTATGTTTTAGATTCAATAGTAAACCATTCAAATTTTTTAGTTTTTTTTTTTTTTTTTTTTCCTCTTTCTATCTTTCTCTATTTGAAACAGCTTCTACGAAATTTTTCTTTTCATTCAGTTGATTCAGAGGAACTGTGAAGTTAATTTGAGAGAGAAATCCTGTCTAACAATAAATCTAGTTGCAAGAATGGAAGAAGCTGACATTAATATGCACGATTGTTGTACGGGCACAGTACTAAAAAGTCAATGAAATTCAGTACTTTCATGCTGATTCACAAAAACTGCAACCTTAATCAAGCGGTCACCTTATAAAACGGCCATTTTACAAGATAACTTCAGATGGCCGTTTTAGACAGGTTTCACTGTATTTATTTATTTATGTATGTATTTACTTATGTATGTATTTATTTATGTATGTATTTATTTATGTATGTATTTATGTAATAATTTATTTATTTATGTATTTATGTACTTATTTATGTATTTATTGATGTATTTATGTATTTTGTATTTATTTATTTATTTTGTATTTATTTATTTACTTACTACCTATTAATTTATCCATCCATCCATCCATCCAAATCCATTCATCCATCTATTTAATCATTTATTTATGTAATTAATTATTATTTATGTATTTATTAATTTCTTTATTAACTTCATTATTTCCTTATTCATATATTAACTGACTCACTTATTTACTTATTCAGTAATTTACTTATTTCCATACTTATTTACGTTTTTTTACTAATGTACCTACTGTACTTATTTTTACCTATTTACTTACTTATTTTTTTAATTATTTACTTACCTATTTAATAACCACCCACCCACCCAATGCTCCATCCATCCAACCATCCATCCATCCATCAATCCAATTACCCACCCACCTACCCACCCACCCATGTGGAGTAACAGTTAGCATGTGTGACAGTGTTATGAGTAGACCCGGGTTCAAACCCTGGTTGGGACAGGTTACCTGGTTGAGTTTTTTCCGAGGTTTTCCTCAATCATTAAGAGCAAATGTTGAATAACCTTCGGCGCTACACTCTGGTATCAATTCGCGGACATTAGGCTATTACCTCCATCTCATTCAAACGCTAGTAACCATAGCAGTTGATAAATCGTCGCAAAATAACCACTTAATTACTGCTGACTTATTTTCAGGCAAAAATCATTCCTCATGAAGGACCTCACAGGTCCAATTGTCTTTCATAACAATGTTTGTAAGAAATAAGCAAATAATGAGAACAATGAAAGCCGTTACTCTCAAATTGCTTATACCGAACGAAGAATTCTGAGGCAATGGACCGCATCTTACCGTTGTCTCTTTTCTTAGCATAGCACTAGATGCCTGGACGATAGGGCACAAACTCGATACCTTTCCGAGACTCCTGGGAATATAATGTTTCGGCTCGAGCAAACAGAAGAGTCCTTTCAGCCTAGACACATCAAGAAACGCTGCTCCACACCTCCGTCACTTCAAGGAGAACTTCTTCCGTCGCGACGACTTGAAAGCGTCCGCCTTCTCCATCAGACTTCAGTACAATGCAGCCGCTGGACCGTGAAATAACATTGTGCCAAGTTGGACGAACTACAAGACAGCCCAGGTCTGTATGAAATGGAAATTGTACTGACCCTCGTCCTCACACACCTTCGAGTCGGACGTCTCCTGCATCTCCGAGACGCGGAGGCCCGTGTTCACATTAACGCCCGAGTCGATTAAAATTTCTTCCTCTTGTACAGAAGCATGGGCGAGAATCTGGCATTTCCCTTCTCCAACGTTCTAAACATATCGAGATCTCTCACATTTGCGGTAGTACAGGGTGGGGCATAGGAACCAAGTGTTTTTAAAATAACCATAAAATATTTAACTATAGCATTTTTATTTTCCACCTTTGCTTATCTTAATGTTTTTAGTTTGCATTAATGTTTTCGATACTCTTATTGTATCATCTTCAGATGTTAGGATGTTATGTCAACATATGTGATGAAAACCTAGCCTCATATTGTGTTGTGGGTTATTCAAATGCATAGAACCTATCATGATCTCCTAGTCTAGCTAGAGTTGATCGTGTTGTGAATAAACCTAATTCAGTGTCTCTAGTTACTTGTTAAGATTCTGTTAAAATTCACTATGAAGGCTCGTGTAGGACAGTGTAAAATTATGTGAGAACAATAATATAACATATGAATATAAAACAAGTGAAGTATACACTATAACACTTTGAAACACTATGAAACTATAGATAAATCAGTGAACAAAAAAGTGCGTTATTAAGACAGTGTTTTTAACTACGATCAGCAGAAGTAGCCCAATTCAACGACACAACAGGGTAACACGGCCAACCATATAAGTGTCCAAAGTGTTTCATAGTGTTTATAGTGTTCCAAAGTGTTTTATAGTGTATACTTCACTTCTTTTATATTCACATTGTTCTCACATAATTTTACATTGTCCTACACGAGCCTTCATAGTGAATTTTAACAGAATCTTAACAAGTAACTAGAGACACAGAATTAGATTAATTCACAACACGATCAACTCTAGCTAGACTAGGAGATCATGATAGGTTCTATGCATTTGAATAACCCACAACACAATATGAGGCTAGGTTTTCATCACATTATGTTGACATAACATCCTAACATCTGAAGATGATACAATAAAAGTATCGAAAACGTTAATGTAAACTAAAAACATTGAGATAAGCAAAGGTGGAAAATAAAATTGTTATAGTTAAACAATATAAGCTTGTCGGTATCACCCAAAATGAAACTAACCATAAAATAGTTAGTTTTTGTTTTCAACACACTTTATTGGTAGGACAACGTTTGTGAGAACATACCATTTCAATTATGAGCGAAAAACTACATCTGGCATGTGATGCCCGTCTGTGTTGACGCATTGTTGAAGCGCTGACGAAAATTGACCTCTGTTCTTTCTAGGAGATCTCTGTTGTAATACTTTTAATAAATTAATCGATTTCTATTAAATTTCGATCCGAAAAATTCTAACGTATTCTTCAATTATGATATGGGCTGAATGTTAATCGCTTCTTCTTTGTAACGCAGGGATGAAAAGGGTATGAATTGTCTTAATGTAACGCACAGAGTTTACAGTAATTGTAATCCCATTTTCTTGAAAAAAAGTAGGGACCGATGAAGACAAACTGTTCCAACAATCACCAAACTGTTACTTTAGGACTGCGCCGCACTCGGCCTCTCTCTCTCTCTCTCTCTCTCTATTTCTCTAATCGTCTTAACTTGTTAGTTGGAAAACAAGACAATTAAATAATAAACTAACCCTGCCATGAATCGTTATGATCAGGAAGGTAATCAGCGTGTCGAGGTAGTCAAGTGATAACACACACTCACCATACAAAACACAACTATTTATTAGAACAAGCAAATAAATTCGTAGCACAGAAAATATCTTGTGAACAATGTAGCGTAGACCAAATCCCGCTAATTACCTTGCATAGGTAGGTGCTTCCCCACGCTGGCATCCATCTTGTCATACAACCTTGACATAACCATCACTCAGCACACACATAGCCGTTACATACAAATTGGTCACCCCTCAAACGTCACACAACAATGGGTGCCTTCGTCGTGAATTCCATACTTTTTTAATTCGTTCTACTGCAATAACTAAATTAAACATAAGCCAAAAGCAACTCACTGAACTGATGGTATATAGAGGTAGGCTTTTATTTATATCACAGCTAGAAAAACGATCCACCAAAAATACAAATACCGACCAGTATTTCACCAGAGTTGACTGAACGCAAGTCAGTCACGAAAATGATAGCGGCTCAAGCTAATAAGTACATCCCAAAACTCGCCGCTAGATTCCACCCGAATATCTTCTGCAATTCACTCGCAGGATTCCGCACACCGTGTACTATACAGCTTCTGGTAGACTTATCGAACCCGGTTCGATCCCCGGCCTACGTAGCAGCTCGTACCCTTCACAACACCCTCACTTGCCGGCACACATCCAATCTTAGCGAGTCCTTCCACTAGACTAATACTTTTGCTATGCACCGACAGATTCCCACAACACCGTGGACTATACAGCTCCTGGTAAACTTATCGAACCCAGTTCGATCCCCGGCCTACGTAGCAGCTCGTACCCTGTCACACGTCCAACCTCCACGAGTCTCTCCTCTAGACTAACGCTACTATCGAGATGAAACTCGCTTCACAGACCAAATTTAAATCACGCCATCGTCTTGACCAATCAGCAAGCGCTATTATAAAATAATGATCGCTCCCCGGATCAAATAATAACTGGCCCCTCGGAATCAAGTCATCATCGGTTATAGGAACAGAAACAGAGCATAAAAAAAAGAAAGTTGAGAGGTAAGCCATCTACGAGAAGTAAGAAGAACTAGATCAGAAAGAAAAAAACTACGAGCCATCTGTGAAGAGTTAGAATAATTAAAACTAACAGAGAAAAATATAAAGATAGAAAAATCTGAAAGATATAGAAAGGAAAAGAAAGATGTGCCGAAATATAAACGGCACAGGACTATGCATAGGTTTTTCGTGTAAATGACGCGGATTTTCAGCATCCCAATACCGAAAATTTTATCTGTTAACGGCTCCATTAAGGTGGAAATGTGCTTCATCACTCATTGCAACCATCAGGTTTTCATACTGCTCGTGGAGTGCAAGGATTTCCTGTGCGAAATTCACTGTTGGGGGTAATCCCTACACAACCACCCATCTTGTATGGGTGTAAATGTAAATCGTCATGCAAAATCCGTCTTACCGTACGATTGCTAATTCCAAGTGCAGCTGAATGTCTATGAGCAGAAGGACCTGGGCTGCGCATTATCGCTTGTCTGACTCAAAATTTTCTGGAGTACTCACTCTGCGTTGGGGGCCGGGCGGTTTATTCTTCATTATTGCGCCTTTTGTTCAAAGATTGTTAACACAACATAAGATTGTGTCACGCAAGGGAACGGAATCATTGCGATTAATATTGAATCTGTAGCAAAATTCACAAAGTATCGCGGTCACCCACTCGCCATTCCTAACAAAATAATCATACGCAAACTTGCGTCCACTGCTCCATGATGCTGACTGCAGGTGAAATGCTATGAGCCACGGAATGGAATGTCACATGCCGCACGTCTCTCCCTTTCATAACGGCCGAGTATAAGCCATTCCAAAAACACTTGGTTCCCATGCCCCACCCTGTATTTAGCGAACTTCAAAGACGTGGGATAAAACTATGCAAATTCTACCTAACTCATGAATGATGTCACATTAAAAATATACAGGGTGGTTAAGGAGAAATATTAAATATTTTATTGTGTGCAGAATGAATTATTCTGAGTAAAGACATAAATACATAAAATGTCAACCATTTCCAATGGTATGGAGATAGAACTGTTTGGATTTTACGCATAACACGCCTAAGAAATGGTATGAAGAAATGACATATTTCTACAGAGTGTTTCCGAGGTGGTGTTACAAACTTTCAGGGATGATGGCGAAGGGCACATGTATCAATTTGAGATAAGGAACCATGGTCCGGAAATGACTAAGTCGAAAGTTATAAGCAAAAGTAGTTGTGTGGAAATGGAATTGCAATTTGGCACCACGTGCCCTTCTTCCCCCAACAATCGTGTAAAGATGGTATGGGCCGGATGTCTCCTACGTGGGTACTTTTCCCGATACAATCTGTGAGCTTCTCTACTCTTCCCATTGGCTCATCCGTATTCGAAAATCAAGTCTGCTTATTCCGCTCTCGTGTACTCCTCCATTTCACTAGGACTGATCGACTGGACACTGCAACTTGTACACATACACTGCTGTCTACAGACGTGCATATCAGGACCGACCATGTCCGTTACACATTATGCGATCTGCATTGCTTTAGTGTAGTTTCCTGTCCCCACCCCTCAGACAGCGCACTGAATGGAATACCTTAAGTATACAACGTAAACAACGTCAGATGAATACAGTATGTGTAAGATGTACAGATAAATAGACATAAATAAGGTGTACAAAGGAATAAAATTATTTCATTTCCACACAACTATTTTTGCTTGTAACTTTCGACTCGGTCATTTCCGGACCAGGGTTCCTTATCTCAAATTGATACATGTGCCCTTCGCCATCATCCCTGAAAGTTTGTAACACCACCTCGGAAACACCCTGTATATATTATTGACTATGTGAAAAGGAATAATAAGTGTCGCGCCTCTCTGAACGTGTGATGGTAGTGCTTTGCATAGAGTATAGAGAAAGAGAATTGTAATTCCTTTAGCTCGTGAATATGTTAGGAGAAAATCCACAAACGATTAGGAAAAACACGGAAATTTTATTTGAAGCAAGGAAAGAGATAGGTTTCGAAGTAAATTCCGAAAAGGCAAAGTATATGATTATGTCTTGTGAACAGAATATTGTACGAATTCATTCATTTATTTAGTGTTCTGCCAAAAGGGTAGGTCTTTCACTGCAAACCCAGCTTTCTCCAATCTTTCCTATTTTCTGCCTTCCTCTTTGTTTTCCCATATGATCCATATATCTTAATGTCATCTATCATCTGATATCTTCTTCTGCCCCGAACTCTTTTCCCGTTCACCATTCCTTCCAGTTTATCTTTCAGTAGGCAGTTTCTTCTCAGCCAGTGACCCAACCAATTCTTTTGTCTCATCCTGATCAGTTTGAGCATCATTCCTTTTTCACCACTCTTTCCAACACAGCTTCATTTCTTATTCTGCCTGTCCACTTCATAAGTTTCATTCTTCTCCATATTCACTTTTTTTTTCTCGCTGTTATTTATACTTGCTTTAACATCTCTGGTCATATCGCGAGTTAATCTTTGGTTGAAATACGAAGGCCTATGTACTGTTGTTCAGACTGGTGCTATTGTTGTGAACTACATGGCGACTGTATATGTATTACTGATTTGTTATGAATATGGTTTCGGTGATGAATGAGGCCGGTGATATTCAGGGATGTTGTGGCCCGAATTTCCTGGCATTTGCCTTACGGTTGAGGAAAAACCCTGAGAAACCTCAACCAGGAAATTCAACCCGACCGGGAATCGAACCCGAGCCCTCTGCGTAAGAGACCAACATGCTGACCTCTACACTACAGAGGTGATCTCATATTCACAATTAAAATGCTTCTATTCTCTTTTCTTCATTTCGTCGTAATGTCGTGTTTCTTCCCCATACAATGCCACATTCCATACAAGACACTTCACTTGCCTCTTCCTTAGTTCCCTTTATAGAGATACGCAGTAGATGCTTCTTTATCTAATAAAAGCTTCCTTTGCCATTGGTATTCTCCTTTTGACTTCCTGGCAGCAACTCATTTTATTGCTTATAACACCCAGTAAAGGTCCACTGTTATCACAAAATAATTCTGACATAATATGAACAATAGATATGAAGCATGATTATTTACAGCTGTTGAAATTGCCAAAAAAAATAAATATTATCAAAATATATAACACATATGAAGTGACTGCAGACTTAGTAAAGGCTTACCAACAACCAAAAATGTATTTAAAAACAGGCTTAAGGACTTTACTAATAGACGGTAATTATACACAGTATTTAAAGGGTGTAAATGATATGTTGTTATTGAAGTGTTGTATCAGTGAAGAATTATGTTGTTTCAGTGAAGTGTGTTGTGTCAGTGAAGTGTGTTGTGTAAGTGAAATGTGTTCCTGTCAGTGAAGCTTTATAGTTTATAGTGGCAGTGCAAAGTATTTGAACAGTGAAATGTTTTTGAAGTGTTAGTGAAATCAGGATAGAATCAGTGAAATGTGTCGTTGTTCCAGTGCAGTGAGTGAGTTGACAGCGAAATGAGTGTAGTGTTGAAAGGTACTTGTGCAGATTTTAGTTCGAACTTAGTTTTAAGATACAAATTAGATTTACTTCAAATGTTATTTTTTGCTCGACCATGCCGAAATGTAGTAATTATACACCTGGTAGCAGTACTTTAATGCATGCCATTAAAGTACACCTATTCATTAAAGTTCAGATTTCAGGAAATCCAATACTGTCGCAGAAGGTTATGTTCTGTTACTATAATAATTAGCGTTAAGTGTAAATAATATTCAAATAAATTCAATTTGTCATCTCGTTTTTCAATTCTAAATCAATTTCCAGGTTATACCAAAATTAGTTCATGTTATTCTCTACACTAAGATCAATGACATTATTGTTCCTCGGAAAAAATCAATACTTTCGCGTCTGCATACATCTCGCACGAGCTATGCACAAGGTCACTTTCCATCTTGAGTCAGATACAAATAAAATGATACTTCTGAATAATTTCAAGTTAGAAATATGGTCGAGCATAAAAAGTCGTATGAAACTTGCCTATAATGGTAATTAAGACGCTCGTATGAAAATTATGACACTCGCTTGCGCTCGTTTCATAAACAAATATACTTGCGTCTTAATTACTACCATTATAGGCTCGTTGCATAATGCACTATTAAGTGATCGTGCTTCATTTAATTTAGGATGTTCCCTGTTGTTATCATTATTATTATTATTATTATTATAAATTATTATAAATTATTGTTAGTATTATTTGTTAGTATTATTATTAATTGTATTTTTTATTAATTGTGTTTATTATTGTCATTATTGAGTGTAATTAGTTACCACTGCCACCGGGTATATATACCATGCCGAACGTACAAATAATATTATAATTTGATAAGTTCAATGATATGTTGTACTTTTATACTAAGTCATGATATACAATAAGTATGATCATTAATTCATGTGATATTATGCCTCTTACGTTGTGTGGAGAACCTTTCTTCTCACGTGCAAGTTCTATTCTGTGCAGAATTCATTGGCATTTTTGGAACAGGAAGTATTTTAATGGAATGGCAATAGCTACACCGCAAGCCTCGTGTTATTTCCGGCCTTTTCCAATCTACTTGTACATAGAATAATTGTGCACGGTCCATATTGTCGGGTTTAATTGCTTTAGGATGCCTTGAAATATGTTTTTGTGTGTTATTTCAAATTGCTGAATAAAACCGACAGTTCATATTAAGCGTGGGAAACATATCGTCAGTATTTTTTTGTTTCGTTTTAACAAATAATAGGACACGTTGGCTGCAAAAACAATGGCATATCTCGCCTGTCACGAAATAAATTGAATATAAGTGTGGAAGTTCCCGACTGTATCAATCCGTCGTGCTCATGTTAGTTTTCTATTTCGAGAAACAGATTCGCTGAGGACAGCTGAAACCCGCGTTGGTCATTTGTTTGCATCGCTCCATAGGGAGGCTGACGGAGGCAGTTCAAAGCCAGTATGGCACATAATTCATAGTTGTTTATGTTCGCGACGAGCCCCAATGAAAATGGTATTTTAGCAAATAAACACTGGACCATAAACATTGTACAGTGACAGGAATTAACGTAGGCTACGTAGTTTTATTCAATACGTAAAATCAAAGCTCCAGTATCGAAAACGGTAAGTCAGCATTTTTTGTCTTTTAATAATAATAGTTTTATTTACCCTGGGAGAGTTAAGGCCATGAGGCCTTCTCTTCCACTCAACCAGGGTCAAATCACATACAGCAAATTTATACCGGTATACAAATATTAACTTAAAAAAAATAATAAACATAATAAAGTAAAAAAGAGACATTGAAAACATATATACAATCAGTATTAACTTTAAAATAATAACAATAAAAATATATATAATAAAAAAGAGACTGAATACATAATCACAAACAGTAAAATACATTCTAGTATACAAGTATTAACTTAAAAAAAAAAAGAATTAATACATATGAATATAATCTCACAACTAAAGGAATAGTACAATTAGTATGATCAGCACAGCACGTGTTACATTCAGACAATGACAATTACCTAGATATTAGTGTTAATGGAAAAATAAAGTAATGACTGTGTAAAATAATAATAATAATAATAATAATAATAATAATAATAACAACAATAATAATAAATAAAAATTATACCAAAAAAAAAAACTAATTCTGTGCATTTAAAATATTTCTAAACAACCTAATTTTAAACAACTGAGGACTAAGACTACCCCTGATTTCCAGCGGCAGCGAATTCCATGAGCGGGCCATGACTATTGAGGAAGAACTTGAGTACAGAGATGTCTGATGACGTGGTATTGATAGTAACATTATACAGGAACATCATTTTATTTTTACTTCAATATTTATTGTACCTGAGTTTTTTAATGTACTTCACTCCCACCCCTTCTACTAATGAAGTTCCAACTCCACACTGAACCAAGACCGCAGATACTAAGCAGTACTGAGTTACTGAGTATAGTACGTTCCAGAAATATGTTCGCGTTTTCCAGTGACGAAAGAGCTTTCAATATTGAATCATATTTTCGCACAGGTACTGTCCGTTTGCCTACGTCGCATCCCGATTTCCCCCACCTGCTTCTGCTCGCCCCTCTGTAATAGCTGGGCTGTCTTAGCTCTTTTCTGAAAACATTAATTTCTCTTAGGAATTGGAAGTTTACGTAATATTATACGACTGTTTAATTTAACTTAAATAAAAGGGCCTCGTTAAGTAACTAACTGTCACGTGATTTCCTCCCTTTCTACAATCCTGCGGCATAACCACTTGGACGGACAGTAGATAGCATGTCTGAGTAATTTTATATTTTCGGGTCGGGCAGAAGTGAAGATAGAATTTACAGTACGTAGAGTAGGTACAGAATTATTTCAACATGAGTTACTAGTACGAAGGACGAAACTGGCAATTTGAATTAGATGCAATAGTCTATAGTGCGATAATATGCACAAAAGAACTGAAGCCTGTATCGAAATGAACGGCCACCATTTTCAAAATTGTGTTTAAATTTTCATATTATATTTATTTTTCAATTTAACTTCTTTCTCTATATTGTACGCTAATGTGCTGCAGACAGTATAATATACACTGCATAATGAATACGTTCGCATGGATAACTCAATTCGTGAGTAAAAACACTTATTATTAATACAGTACTGTACTTTGATTGAAGAAAAACCTAATGAAAATTATCAAACTCAAAATCGCGATATTTCCTAGTTTACGTAAATGGATGAACTACTTTTCTTCCTTCCTATACCTAGTAGAGTGATTTGTGTTTTACGCCAGTATCGTCGAACTCCAGTCTTGGAGGGGGGAGCAAGCGGTGTTTCCGGTTCTCTAAAGGTATAGACAGGTTAATATTAATAATGTTAGTAAAAATAAAATGATGTCCCTGTAGTTCATTATTACGATAGCTTATATAATAAGAATCTATGTATGTCACTGTCGATGCTCTTATGGTTTCCATGGACCCCAGTTTCGAGTGTTTAAACCAGTGGTCGTCAACACTCATTTAAATGGTTATCGGGTAAAGGTGTGTATCGGAATGTGGACCTCGTGTTGCGCAGAAAGGAGCTGGAGGAAGCAGTCGTAGTGGTGCGGGAGATTAGTAGCTGGACGCTATTTGCCGCTATTTTAAACATTATTATGTCATAGCTTCTATGATAGTCAATCAATCGCGCTGTAATTTTTAGAATTCATAGAAAAATCTCTAAGAAAAGCATAGAAAAAATATTTAAAAAATATTTTTTTTGGAAAGTGAAAAAAAGATTAATTTCGAAGTGACCTATTCAAAACAGACATCAACACGCTCAAAATTTAGTAAGCGGAAAACTACGAGTTTCACTCCTAAAGTAATGCATAACTTACTTACTTATGGCTTTTAAGGAACCCAGAGATTCATTGCCGCCATTAAATAAGCCCGCCATTGGTCCCTATCCTGAGCAAGACTAATCCAGTCTCTACCATTATATCCCACCTCCCTCAAATCCATTTTAATATTATCTTCCCATCTACGTCTCGGCCTCACCAAAGGTCTTTTTCCCTCCGGCCTCCCAACTAACACTCTATATGCATTTCTGGATTCGCCCATACGTGCTACATGCCCTACCCATCTCAAACGTCTGGATTTAATGTTCTTAATTATGTTAGGTGAAGAATACAATGCGTGCAGTTCTGTGTTGTGTAACTTTCTCCATTATCCTGTAACGTCATCCCTCTTAGCCCCAAATATTTTCCTAAGCACCTTATTCTCAAACACCCTTAACCTATATTTTTCTCTGAAAGCGAGAGTCCAAGTTTCACAACCATACAGAACAACCGGTAATATAACTTCTTTTATAAATTCTAACTTTCAGATTTTTTGACAGCAGACTGGATGATAAAAGCTTCTCAACCGAAAAATAGCAGGCATTTCCCATATTTATTCTGTGTTTAATTTCCTCCCGAGTATCATTGATATTTGTTACTGTTTCTCGTATAAATATATGCGACACTTTTTAAGCACTCCGTATATATATCATATACTATAATAAATGAAAATTTAGGTCATACATTACACAAATAATACAATATATGTTATCATTTATATCAATACTTAGAGTATTTTCTATTTCCTCTGCAGTTTTTCTTCAATAAACACAACGGAATATCTAGCACCGTGCAGGAGATTTGCTGCACTAGCTGCCATAATATCTAACCAGATCATGCCAGAAGGAGGTAGCGCCAAACTTTCCTTATCGCTGTGTACACGGTGCAACGATCGTATTAGAAGCCAGAAGTCATTTGTGCGCTTTTTCCTCATAGCCTCTGCAATCTAGCAGCTTGCTGTGCAGTTTACACGGTGCAATAGTGACCTTGCGCTGGAAATTCATTGCAATGGTCAGAAAACTGGCTCCGTGGACAAGTCTCTCGGCCTAGCTTCTACAATTTTAGTTTTACATGCTTTAAAGTCTTACAAATGAACATGCTATTAGCTTATTTTCATAAAACCGGGGATATCATATAACATGTTCTCACTATTATTACACCGGAAGGAATGACACAATTAAAAGATCCAATTTGTAAAACAACTATAGAGGAACAAAACATTAGGATGCCGTTCGTCTTCTTTGCTCTGTTACTTCTCAATTTTTCCATATTGTGTTACAATTAGGGCTCGGAACTTGATGAATTACCATCTCTTTTCTCAGACATCACAGGCAATGCAGGATACTATACAAACTCGTTTCACTTCAACACGAACTGATAGAGCCTACTTTTATTTTTAATTTTTGTTTTACAGTTTTCGGTCTTTTATTATTTATTGGTAATTTTTTAGGAAATGTTCTACTTTTTGTTGCATTTTTGCTATTTTATGCTTATGAACGAACATCTTTTACGCCTTAGTCGTAGCCTACATTCGAGAACCTACTGCAGATTGCTTACGTAATTCGATTGCGTCATGCAGAAATTTTCCTTATGGTAGAGAGCGTATTCCGAATCTCACCGGTGAGCAATCCGATGGCATCACGGTGTTCCGAATTCCACCGATGACGGCATTGATGCTTCACCGGTGTCGCACCGGTGCCATCAACTTGCAGAGGTAGTGGCAGTCTTCATCAGCCGCCATCAGTGAATCTGATTGGTTCTTGCATACGGCGGGAATTAGCAGACGAATGACATCGTGCACTGTTGTGTCATGGCGGTGTGTTCTGCTGTATTGTTTGTAATGAGCACAACGTAAAAACAATATGTTAATGGCTTATGAGCGAAAATGTCAACGGACCAGTTACTACTACCGGTTCAAGAAATAAATTGTTTATGCTATCTTTTCTTTGAACGAGATGGGAGTACGAAAATTTCGCAAAATTTTGCTAGCGTAGCACAGACAACAACTTGTACAGTCGCCATGACAGCCATCGATCCTTCCAGCAGTTTTGTTCCTTATTTCGCTGCAACGTGACGTCATTGATGCCACCGGACCGGTGAGATTCGGAATACGCTGTATATCAGCCTTGAGTCCTGATCACGTGTGTTACGTGCTTCCCACCATTCAACACAACAGCACATAATAGTACTGCAGCCGCAGTTCCCGCAGCCAACATATTGTATCTCACAAGTATAAAGTAAAAAAATAAACAGAGTTTTTTACGACATTTAGTGACAGAGTTTGGTGACAATGTATTTTCCACAGGTGCAAGTATACTATTTTGTTTATATTTTATTATTAAATTGTTACGGAGTGCGCGCTGGTTCGAGTCCTCGTGGGCGAAGAAATTTTCTCATGAAATTTCCGACAGTGTATGGGATTGGTACTCACCCAGCATCGTTATGCACTTGGGGAGCTGCGATAGGTAGCAAAAATCCGGTTTCGTAAACCAGCTATAATGGCTGGGGGGGATTATCGTGCTAACCACACGATACCTCCATTCTAGTTGGATGATCGTCCACCTCTGCTTCGGCATGTGATCGTGAGGCCAGAAGCCGGCTGATCGGTCTTGGACCTTCATGGGCTATAGCGCCATGGATTATTTTATTATTAAAATCATGGTCATTTTTAAATTTTAACGTCATATTATGTGGATAAAAATTTAGGGCAAAAATATTATAACAGAGTCAAACAAAATTCTGTAATCTTAGTAATGCTAATGTTGATTAATTTAAAAGAAAATTGAAATTCACCTTTCGGAACAATCCTAAAGCAATTTCCCTCTAATGCATTTTGAAACTATTAATTGGTACAACAATATTTTCTTTTCCTTTTTTTTTCCACTACACGTCTCCATTCTCCTTAACAGATGTTTCTTTCTACTGAATCTCCGAACACGCTCAGCTCATTCGGAAGGTACCTATTAATTTGTACTTTTTTCTTAAGTTATATTAGTAATAAGCAAAGCTCGGAACTTGGGGACTTGTGTCGTGTGCATGAGTAAGGTTACAGGTACAACGTACACAAAGCTCACGCTGCAAGTGTTCAGGGACAGTCGTGTGTACTAAGAAAGTGGCCACAACTAATGACAGGAAGACGGACCAAGAAACTGTTATGTCCAAGCCAATGACATTCAGAGAATTAAAGGTAAACGGTCTGTTTGAGGAAATAGAAAATACGTGTTATTTCGAATGGGTATTATAGAAGTTTGAAAATACATTTTGTTTTAAATTTAAGATACAGAATTTCGTGGAGAATTCGGAGGAGATACATTATTTTTTTCGAATGGAGAGTTTATATTTTGTAAGTTGTGCCACACACAAACTAGAGGCTGGAAACGAAATTCATTGAAAGGCATTGCAGTCCCTCAAATTGTAGAAAAGTCTGTCCATAGCCATGGATCGAAACGTAGAGGGGCTTGCCCTAGCAGTGGCACACTAATTGAAAACTATTTTCGAGAAAAATTTAGGATATACTTATCTTTCTCAGATACGAGATCAGCTAGCAACTGCTGAAAATCGAACAGAAAACAGTAAGAGTGAAAACATTCAGTATTTTAAGTCTGCTACCGGAAAATCTTCGAATGTAGATAGTCATACACTGTAATAAAATGTACATAGCAGAACAGTAAATTTGTTATATTTCTCAAATTTATTTTTATTATATATATGCTATGAAATTACGTGTTTCAACCTACCATGATATTATCAATATGTTGTTGCAGCCAGAAACCACTTTTGTAGCAGACCTGACAGTACCTCCGTGCTGAAAGCGGGAGTTTGTTGACATTGAAGTCCTGTCGCTTAGTCACGTGCAAAGACACAAGTCCCCAAGTTCCGAGCTTTGGTAATAAGTTATAGATTTACTGAAGTTGTCAAGTTATGTATTTATTACAGGGATGTCGAACAGCGCTCTCGAGCTGTGAACTGCAGAGCCTTCACTCCTCCCTTACCGTGCAACGGTTGAACACAGGTAGCAGGCAGTCCGGCCGAATGATCGTAAACAAAAGCGAAACTGCGGCGGCTGGTACTTTGATAACTTTTATACATCTTACCAATTGATTAGGAACTCAGTTTAGATTTGCACTTGACGAACTCTGATAAACAAAGAATGTAGCCTACACGAAGATAAATTATGATAATAATAATAATAATAATAATAATAATAATAATAATAATAATAATAATAGAGTTTTATCTATTGGGTCATTCCATGAATGTTGTTCGTTAGTGACGGAAATAGGCAAATCATAATAATAATGCTAATATCATGTTTAAAATATCAACTTTGTATGTATGTGTTGTAGCAGTGTAACTTCAAATTCAGAAACGTAAACTGTTTTGATGTATAAAATTAATTGCTTTTAGCGTGACTTGAAATTTGTTCACAGTTTTTGTTACAGATTCAAAAATATCTCCTCCTCGAGTTCGACCCTTTAGTGAAATGAGATCTACAAGATCTCCATGAGCATTAAAATCTGAAACGACACCCCTTATGAATATACTGTAGCTAGCTGCGACGTATCTTTCCGGTCGGTACTTTCATCAAGAGCTACAGTGAGTAATAAGTGAAAGTTTTCATTCTTGCTATCAGTTGTTCCTCCAAGTTATCCCCCATTTATGACACGCGCTCTGCAACAATATTACGAGACAAACATATAGATTTAAAATCATTAACGTATTCCGGACATATCCCTTTTGCAACAGCTATGAAACAGCAGTTCACAAATTCTCCGTCAGTAAATAGCTTTGAAGCCGTTGCAATAATTCCACAAATTTTGTAGCTAGCACGAACTAAGCTTATTCTACTAATACCCGATGATGATGGAAGGTTTTCTGAATTCAATCTTGATTTTAATTCTTCTACAGCCTTTTCACGAGTGAAACCGGATAACTTATCTGGTCCACAAGCTTCAGCATGACGTGTAGAATTGAAATGTTTTTTAATATTATGATGGCTCATGTATCCAAGTTCCTTTCTACATATTAAGCAATGTGCCTTTCCTCCTTTAAGATAAATAAATATTCATCTGTCCACTCACTACTGAATCGTCGTTTCATATCCATACCAGCCGCCAGAGTTGTTAAACGCACTGCGTACAGAACACTGCTACAGCGAGCTGACTGACTGTCGTTTCAGCTCAGCTACGGTAGGAAACAGTATTAATCGTTTCACAGTTTGAGAGCGCTGTTCGACATCCCTGATTTATTATGTTTAAGAAATGATAGTTTTCTGATATTTTTATAACTTTATTTGTATTATATATTTTCCTGGAATGTTAAACTGTGTCAGTTACTGAAATAAACTAAAGTGTAAAATTCAACCACAAAATGATTTTTTTTTTCCATCCTTCAGTCATTTTCATTCACGTTGCTGCTCATTATTTTAAAGTATGACACTCGAACAGCAATATAACTATAATAGCGTAACATGAATCCATTTTGTAAATTTAATACGTTTTATAAAACGTAGGTGAAAATTGGAATGGCTTTCCTCCTAAATTACAGATGTAAGATACCTGATACGCTTACAAGGCATTTACATAGTAATTACTGTACACATCGCACCGCTCTACCTTTCCTGCAAAAACCTTTCGTGCACTAATGGCTCTGTAATGTTACCGCTTCCTGTGATGCTTTTCCTTTGATCATTAAATGGAAAATAGTCAAAGTAAAGTATTCGATATCTAATTGAACTAAAATTTTAAAAAATTCTTTATCCGCTGATTGAATTTGTTACTTTATCGATTTTGACAGCAATAAAATATTTCTGTGTAATATTTGGCTAAAATGTATTGGATTCCTTTATTAATTGGATTTATTTAAAATAACGTTTATTAAGAATTCCACCTGTAGGACGACTAAACCTACGTGCGTTTCTAATTTAATTCCTACATCGTCAGTATTCTCCATGAAACAATTTGGTATTTTACAGCTATATGGTCGGACTCGGTAGCGTAGTCGGTATAGCGCTGGCCTTCTGTGCTCGAGGTTGCGTGCTCGATCCCGGCCCAGGTCGATGGCATTTAAGTGTGCTTAACCCTAGGACGCATGTCGGGGGTCTTTGAGGCCTTTCATCAATTTTATTACTCTCTTAAAAGTGTTTAAATATTATGAAATTGCACCAAACTTTATGTAATCTTCTAAAATATATCTAAGAACATGTCGTATGATCATTTAAGTAGATACATTAAAATAAACTGTTTAAAATTAATGTTTATTAATTCTACACGTATAATGCACAGCCGGGGCCTCTCAGGCCTGTCCTGCTTTATTCATTATACAGCTATACAATTTTATGTTTTACTGCTAATATGTGAATTTTGACACTTCTGACATTTGTATCCAAGTGGCAATGTTGCAGCATTTTAATTTTATAACCATTTTTGGATTTAACATTGGCAGAGTAAGCTGCTGTTCTCAGTGCTGTGAAATGCAAGTATTTTTATAATTCTAATTGTGTTTTTTGTGTCTTACTAATAGAAATAATATCCATCGCTGTAGTCTCGTAGTAATGTGTTCGCTCCCGAACCCATCAGGCCGGGGTTCGATTCCCCCCTTGAGACGAGTTGCCTGTGTGAGGTTTTTTGGGGGTTTTCCCTCACTCCTATGGATGAATGTCAGGTTACTTTATCAGGCGTATGGAACTCCACTCATTCTCGCCACCGGGTGCTACTCATAATATTACAAAAATTTCCCCAGGTATCGTAAGAGGAATATTCGTCAATACCGAAGCATGGATGGAGTTCTTCATTACAACTAATATTGTAGCCTATTGTATACTGTACAAAACTGGAAGGACGACGTTTAGCAGCCATAAGAAACAAACTTGGCGCGATGTTACAACCTTGAACTTGTAGGACCACATATGAATCCAAACTTGAACATGAATGTCCTTCAAGCATTTGCCCAGTGTGGAGTCAAACGGCTCCAGGAGGTGGATATGGATTTCATCCAAGAATAATGCCGAAAAGAAGATCCTTTTTGTGCCTACGTGACTTAGAAAGAAAAATTGCTCAGTGTTCAAAATGTTCTAAGAAAGTGTGCAATGAGCATAGTGTTCTTGTTTGGGAAGACTGTTTTCAGTAAAAGGGCATTGGACTTCACTTTATATACTGCAACAATCATCCGAGGCACGACAGTCCTTGAAGGAACATGACCGACCAGCAGGCTGATGAACTTACGTCCATATACCGAAGAAGAGATGGACGATCATCCAACCAGAATGGCGGTATCGTGGGGTTAGCACGATGATTCCCCCAGCCGTTACAGGTGGCTTTCATAACTGGATTTCGCTACCTATCATAGCTCCCCAAGTGCATCACAATTCTGGGTCGGCATCGGTCTCATACACTGGCCGAAATTTCAAGAGAAAATTTCTTCCCTCATGAGGTATCGAACCAGCGCGCATTTCGTAACGCGAGTCCTAAGCAGGATGCCTTAGACCACGACGACACAGCGCAGGACCGCTTTATATAATGGAACTATAATTTCATAAATTGTGCATATAGAGAAATTTTTATCATATTTACTTACAACTTATAAATGGCTTTTAAGGAACCCGAAGGTTCATTGCCGACCTCACATAAGCCCGCCATCGGTCCCTATCCTGTGCAAGATTAAGCCAGTCTCTATCATCATACCCCACCTCCGTCAAATCCATTTTAATATTATTTTCCCATCTACGTCTCGGCCTCCCTAAAGGTCTTTTTCCCTCCGGTCTCCCAACTAAGACTCTATATGCATTTCTGGATTCGCCCATACGTGCTACATGCCCTGCCCATCTCAAACGTCTGGATTTCAAGTTCCTAATTATGTCAGGTGAAGAATACAATGCGTGCAGTTCTGTGTTGTGTAACTTTCTCCATTCTCCTGTAACTTCATCCCGCTTAGCCCCAAATATTTTCCTAAGCACCTTATTCTCAAACACCCTTAACCTATGTTCCTCTCTCAGAGTGAGAGTCCAAGTTTCACAGCCATATAGAAGAACCGGTAATATAACTGTTTTATAAATTCTAACTTTCAGATTTTTGGACAGCAGACTGGATGATAAAAGCTTCTCAACCGAATAATAACACGCATATCATATCATATTTAGCTACTCAAAATACATACATAGTGTGTAATTATTCTATTATGGCACCATATTGAATAACTAACAATATAAATACCACAAGACTGAAATTTAACTTAAAAGATAAGAATATCCATTGAATTTATAATGGGGGCCTTTGAGGCCCCCATTATGCATTGATGTAAGTCCTAGAGGCCATGCATCCTAGGGTTAAATACGACAGGCTAATGTCAGTAGATTTACTGGCATGTAGAAGAACTCCTGCGGGACAAAATTCCAACACATTGACGACGCTGATATAACCTCTGCAGTTGCAAGCGTCATTAGGTAAACCATAATTTATTTTTTTTTACAGCTATATGTTACAAATATAACCTAACATTAGAGAGTTACTGTTGTACATTATACGGAACGTCAACGTCAAGTCATGAACCGGTAGCGTTACAACAAAATATTGTACGCCGCGTTTTGTATGGTAACGTTCATATATACAGGCAACGTCACGGACTATCTGGGATTCTCAAGGAGAATGTTTTGACGTGACGTGGATGGTCTGCTAGCGTGAACTCCGTAGCGGCCCAGCACAGCAGCGTCACAGTCAGTCATTTTTTTTTTCTAATTTCAACAACAATGGATGATGAAGTGCTAATCGAAAAGGTGCGTGAGCATGAAGAACTCTACTACCTGGGGAAGAGGAAATATAGTGATAATTACAGGCCGGATTTTTATGTAATATCAAGATGTGAAATATGTACATATTTATGTAAGAAAAATAAGATGAATATGTACCAAAGTACAGACGTGGACAAATTATTAGCAAAATTTAATATTTATATTAAATATTTTTACAAAATATGATTCTTCAATTCAGACTACAGTTGACATTTTTTCCTACTTCCAAATTATTAGCAAAATTGAAGATTTGTATTGTATATTTTTAGAAAATTTGACTCTTCAATTTGGACTACATTTGATATTTTTGCATATTTACAAATTATTAGCAAAACTGAAGATTTTTATTTTATATTCTTACCAAATTCAACTCTTCAATTTGGACTACAGTTCACATTTTGGATATTTACAAATTATTAGCAAAACTGAAGATTTTTATTTTATATTCTTATCAAATTCAACTCTTCAATTTGGACTACAGTTCACATTTTGGATATTTACAAATTATTAGCAAAACTGAAGATTTTTATTTGATATTCTTACCAAATTCAACTCTTCAATTTGGACTACAGTTCACATTTTGGATATTTACAAATTATTAGCAAAACTGAAGATTTTTATTTTATATTCTTACCAAATTCAACTCTTCAATTTGGACTACAGTTCACATTTTGGATATTTACAAATTATTAGCAAAACTGAAGATTTTTATTTGATATTCTTACCAAATTCAACTCTTCAATTTGGACTACAGTTCACATTTTGGATATTTACAAATTATTAGCAAAACTGAAGATTTTTATTTGATATTCTTACCAAATTCAACTCTTCAATTTGGACTACAGTTCACATTTTGGATATTTACAAATTATTAGCAAAACTGAAGATTTTCATTTTATATTTTTACAAAATTTGACTCTTCAATTTTGACTGCAGTTGACATTTTTGCATATTTATAAATTTTTAGCAAAATTAAAGATTTTTATTATTATGTATTTTTACAAAATTTGGCTCTTCAACTTAAACTATAGTTGACATTTTTGCATATTTCTATCTACTATAATGATGGAAATATTCAAAATTGTCAACTGTAGTCTAAATTGAAAAGTCAAATTTTGTAAACAGAATTATCATAAAAATCTTCAATTTTGATAATAATTTGTCCACGTCTGTATGTAAAATCATGAAAATATCAATATCTGGCAGGTATAGGATAGGTAAGACTCTCCATTTGTGATTTCATAGAGCACCTGACTTTTTTACCGCACACTCGACACATTACTATTTTTCCATCTGTAGTGAAAGCTTCGCCCATCGCAATCCATGATTTTATTTTTGTCGTTAGGGTTGAAGATACAGGGGCCATTTTAGTTAGTTAAAAGCTGTAGATAAACTCACTTGTACTTTATACTGTAAGTACTAGAACTAGACAGCTGAGTGAAATGAATGACACAACAGTACTGCAAGCACTGTTTCGCTTTACTGGATTAGGAGAAAATAAGAGAAGATGTGGTACACATGCATTTTGGCTGCTCCCTGTAAGAAACAAAGTAAAGTACCTACTAAAACCTCAAACTATAGGCATTTACAAACTGTTGTTTGAAAAGTGACATTCCTGTCTCAGAAGAGTAAGATTATTCCAGCCGAGAACCAAACTTTGTAACTGGTCGAAAAATCCCATTTTCGTTTAGATCTACTAAATTTAAAGTAAAGAGATCAAGCAACACGAGCATATGCTCATTTCGGGTATCTATTCACATGTATTCATTTCAAATATAAATTGTAAATAAATTTTAAATCTGAAATTTTGAAATTTGAATAACATAAAAAGCTATTTATTTTAATCTTTCAACATCTTTTAAGTTTGTTCATTTACTCCAGCTTCTTTTCAAAAGTCGGCTACTTTATTGCGGCTCATGCCAGACTTGACACGGGTTTCCCCTGCAAGGATTAGGAAGAGGGTCGGCAAGTTTGCAAATTGCATGGGAACGGATTGTTAAGACGTGTGCAGAACAATTATAGTTCAAGACAAATCATGTCGTCCTCGTCCCACTCCACCGCATGAAGTCAACGCTACTTTCCGAGTGATTTTTACAATACAAGGTAGTTGTATGAGAAAGGGTGCCTTTTGTTCACTCATATTTACAGTGGGCGGTATGGGGTGAGTGCCTCTATTACTTCCTGGAACTAAACACGTTATGTTTCATCCCGGAATATATCCTTTCTTGGGTAGGTAAAAAGGCTTTTTAAATCTGTGTATTTCAAATTGTAAACTTCCCCAGCAGAATTTTTTTTTTCCTTTTAGAGAAGTAAAAATGAATAAAACCCCTAAATATGTAGATTTATGTAATACCAAGCCATAATATATAATGTGGGGTAAATATGTAAAAATATTTAGTATCAAATTTAAATACATTAATTGTAATTACAAGATTCGCAAAGATTTCTTATTTATATACAGTTAGGTTAAAAGGAATAGAATATGTAATTACATAAAATCCGGCCCCTAGTGATAATATTCACAAAGATGCAATATGGCGAAACATTTGGAAAGTCTTAAATAAAACAGGTAATTTATTTACCCCTCTAGAGTATTAAGCCTATAATGTATATACAGTCACAATATTAACATTTAGTTTCCAAAACAATCAAACTAGCTACTACTACGACCTAAAACTACGTGACGATTTCTTTTCAATATCCTGATTTAGAAAAAATAAGTACGGTGAATTTTAAACTTGAAATCGAAGACATCAAGAAAAATTAACAGCGGTAGATTAGTTATAAATTATTTAAATTGTAATTACTTATTTCGTCATACATCATTTCTAATTTATACTACACTTTTCAATTGCTTATATAGTGACATCAGAAACTTTTTCTTTGCATTTTTAACTGTCCAGATTGTACCTATGCAGTGTATAATATTACCAGGGCAACTAAAACTTACCATTAAGCAAAACCTGCATGGTATAGTAAAAAAAAAAAAAAACAAGGTACAAAATAATGTAAGGAAAAAGTTTTTGATGTCACTGTATTTATTGTTTTTTCTTCCTCTTCCTCCTATCTATATTTCAATATTGAATCTTCGAACACAAATGTTACTTTTACGGAGGTGAATTTAACTTAATTTTATGTCTTAATTTTTAATTGTTCAGTATGTTTAATTTATGTAAAAGTTTAAGCATATCGTACTATTCTTTTGTTTTTATCTACTACAAGGTAGAAAATAGGAAAGACTGGAGAAAGCTGAGTTTGCAGTGAAAGACCTGCCCTTGGGCAGAACACTAAATCAAATGAAATGATACGTAAATCTGACGTACACTTCCAAGTATATTATATAGTAACTTGGCTCAGGGTGTAATTTGCAACCTGATGTTACGACTGATAGCAACTGACAGATGGAGGCATATCTAGAAGGAAGGACTCGCTTGGCGGGAAAAGTAGTGAGGATCAATTTACTTACCCATTATACTTCAAAATTACGTAGGTACGATAGCATTCTAGGGTTAAGCTGTTATTATTTCTTTTGGAGATTGTGTTACTTAATTTCTGCCAAATGTTAATTTTATTTCAGTTTTTTTATATAGGCTAGTGGGATTTGTATTTCTGGTGGTGTGGAAGAGAAGGCCTCTTGGCCTTAACTCCGCTAGAATAAATAATAAATAGATAAAAGAATAATAAATAAGTAAATAAATACATAAATATCCCTATCAAAAACTCCTATTTACCATGTTATTTTCGTAGTGGCTACTGCTCATGTACAGGCTCACAGAAAATACTTCTGTAATATTTAAATCTATAGTCTCGTCGCTCTAATTTCCGGCAGCCAATCGCGTTGCAGGTCGGCTACATTTAAACGTGTGAGTCTTGTGATTCGCTGATGAAGACGTTATTCATTTCTTAAGACTCGATAATCACTCGCCATTTTGGCTCTTTCGTTGACGTTCGCAGAAAGTACACGAAGACGTTATTTTCCACTCAATTATTTGCTGAATTACAGGCGTTTGATTTATTATCATAGGAGCTACGACATGATAATGTTTAACGGTGTGGCAAATAGATTCCTCGTCTGGTAGCTCGGCAACGAAAGAACAAAAATAGCGAACGATACTATCTACCTAGAACCTCGACTTCCTAAGACGTCAGCAAAGAGGAGGAGTCACGCCGGGAATAACAGCGTCGCGACTAAAATGTCACTTTTCACTTCTTATTTGCATCAGTGGTCATCATGGTAATGAATTCTTTCCAAAGAATTACGCACATTTCTGTATATGTCGACCATGTGAAACTTATGTTCGTTTTCTCGTGGCCTCATGATGCAGAATTTCGGCGATGACCGGACGCTACCACCACAAACTGCCTTTGTACAGAGGAGAACAAACACGCTGCGGAGGCACATCGCCGGACGTTTTGACACAACATTACCCTACTCCATTGTAGAACCACTGACAAAAGCATTTCATTAATCAAGGCTTCAATGAGGTGAACTCTCTCTCCTGCAGCATTTCATTATTTCCATGGCAACATACAGAGTGTCATTAGAATTCGCATGCGATGCAATTACAATTGCATTAATAAAATGGAAAGCAGTGTGTGTTTGTTTGAAGAGGAGGGTTATATTATGGGCTGAAGTCTACAGGGGTAGGATGTTGGACGTGTTTTATGTTTCCACCATATCTATCGGAATATTATTACATATACCATGCTTCCGGTGGATATGGAATGCTGACGCATCTCTGACAGTAATCTGCAATTTCCCTAATCATAAAAATGCTGGAATCCAGCTCGGGCATGTACTGCACAGAATTGGACTTTCTGACAGCAGAAATGTTGAGTAATCCTGCACGACTGAACCATACACAGGCAATGTTTGTTTGGCTGCAACACTGTTCACATTTTTATTTGTATTCTCTCCAAGGATTACTGATAATTTAAGCATGTGATAATGATTGTTTTCAAATGTGGAACATGATTCATACTGGGAAGCTAGCGAATTTTTTATGTAAACTTGGTCAATTGTAAAAAAAAGCATACTAGAATAACTTATTAGTTTACAATAAAAGTTTTTAAAAATTCTCTTCACGATATGTACGTCTAATTTATATTCACGTCCAAATAAATTAATATGTTAATTTATAAAATAAAAATTACAGACATTCATACTTACATAAGTGTTCTGTCCCAGGGCAAGACTTTCACTGCAAACCCAACATTTTCCAATCTTTCCTGTTTTGTGCCTTCCTCATATTCACGTCCGAATAAATTAATATGTTAATTTATAAAATAAAAATTACAGACATACATACTTAAATAAGTGTTCTGTCCCAGGGCAAGTCTTTCACTGCAAATCCAACATTCTCCAATCTTTCCTGTTTTATGCCTTCCTCATATTCACGTCCGAATAAATTAATATGTTAATTTATTAAATAAAAATTACAGACATACATACTTAAATGAGCGGCCGGGTAGCTCAGTTGGTAGAGCAGCTGGCTACGGACTGGAAGGTCCGGGGTTCGATCCCAGGTGGTGACAGGATTTTTTCTCGTTGCCAAACTTTCAGAACGGCCCCAAGGTTCACTCAGCCTTCTATAAAATTGAGTACCGGGTCTTTCCCGGGGTAAAAGGCGGTCAGAGCGTGGTGCCGACCACACCACCTCATTCTAGTGCCGAGGTCATGGAAAGCATGGGGCTCTACCTCCATGCCCCCCAAGTGCCTTCATGGCATGTTACGGGGATACCTTTACCTTTTACCTTTTTTTACATACTTAAATAAGTGTTCTGTCCCAGGGCAAGTCTTTCACTGCAAACCCAACATTCTCCAATCTTTCCTGTTTTGTGCCTTCCTCATATTCACGTCCGAATAAATGAATATGTTAATTTATAAAATAAAAATTACAGACATACACACTTAAATAAGTGTTCTGTCCCAGGGCAAATCTTTCACTGCAAACCCAACATTATCCAATCTTTCCTGTTTTGTGGCTTCCTCATATTCTCAGCATACGATCCATATATACATCTTAATGTCGTCTATCATCTGATATCTTATTCTGTCACGAACTCTTCTCCCGTTCACCGTTCCTTCCAGTGCATCCTTCAGTAGGCAGTTTCTTCTCAGCCAGTGACCCAACCAATTTCTTTTTCTCTTTCTGATTAATATAATCTTACACTAGACATATGATGAAAGATGAGTGCAACAGAGGAAAATTCTCTCCGGCACCGGGATTTGAACCCGGTTTTCAGCTACGTGCTGACGCTCTATCCACTAAGCCACATCGGATTCCCATCCCGATGTCGGAACGAATCCTCTCAGTTTAAGTTCCACCTCTTGGGTTCCTAAATAATCACTTAGGGTGCTATTCATAGACATTTCGCTAGCCCGGGCTACGAGCGTGCTAAACAGGATTCATATCATATCATATCATATATCATATCATATCATATCATATCATATCATATCATTTCATATCATATATCATATCATATCATATATCATATCATATCATATCATATCATATATCATATCTCATATCATAGCATATCATATCATATCATATCATATCATATCATATCATATCATATCATATCATATCATATCATATCATATCATATCGCTAACACTGATTTATGAATACGAAAAACGTTAGTTCGCTGATCATCGAAAGCCCGCGCTAAGAATGTCTATGAATAGGGCCCTTAGTGATTTAAGACGGCGTTTATTCCGTCGGATCCCGGCCACTTAGTCACTCATAATGAGTGCACCTCTGCACATGTGTGGACATTGTGCCACTGTCATACATCTATGACGCATGAGGGTAGGCTACTAGAGGGGATATAAATAATTGCTAGTCATCAGCGCTAACTACTTCCGGCTTCGAAGCTGGGTACCTGGTTCTAATGAAGTGCACTGGTAGCAATCTAAAACATGGGGGCATGAGATAGTTACTCTGCCTGCCATTAAAAAATTCACTTCACTAAATCCCCAAGGTAAAAAAAAAAAAAAAAAAAAGCGCTAACTACTTCAAAGCTTGGAACCTTGAGTGCACTGACGGCATGATAAACATAGAGGCACGAGATAATTACTTTACCTGAAATTACAATTCACTCTTTCTCAATCCCAATCTGATTGACTGAAGAGCCTTTGCACCTTTTAATTAATAGTTCCTCCTTTCACTCACTCACTCACTCACTCACTCACTCACTCACCCATCCATTAATTAATTCAATTCCCTATCACAGTGAAGATAAATATGTTCACATATTTGAAAGTAATTTAATTTTCTTGAACTTTCATGTACCTATTAATGTTAAAACTTCACGAGATAGTGATTTTTCCTCTATCCCCCGCAGTTATCTGAATATTCATGAAACTCTCCAATATAAGATTGCTTCATCTTCTCTTTCCTATCTGATGGCGTAGGCAACTACAGACGCTGTCTTTAAAAAGTTTTCTAATTTGTGGAACGACAGTTACGCTTTATTTTAATTTAACATAATTTAGTTTAACTAACTGAACCTTTAAGCATTGAAGAGCTTCAACAGTTTTACCTAGAGCTTTCACAAAATGTTTCTTCTTTCTCAGCAAAGAAGTGGACTTCCACTATTAGACATGAATGTTGCAGGGTTTAATTTCCTAAATCACGTGTTTCCGGAGTATGAGTCTCTAGAGTTTCGATTTGTCAAATCTTGGTTCCCTAATAAGTACAGCCCAGTTACTTTGTGGTGACAGCTCGTCGACGCGAGAGAGGAGAAGGTTCGACTGTGGGAGGGGGACCGATCCGAGACGGAGAGAATGGAGGGAGGGAAATACAGTCATATTAGAGATGAAGACTCACGTGGCTCTCCCGCACGTTGCAGCGTCTGCATAATTTTGAGCTCCTGTCACTGTGTTCACTTCATATTCCGGAACAATAGTCACTAATGAACATTAAAGAAGTAAACTAACATGGAAATACAATGAGCAGCAGTTTGGTACAATAATCACTAATAAACACTAAAGTAGTAAACTAATGGAAATACAATGAGCAGGAGTTCGAAACAATAATAAACACTAAAGTAGTAAACTAATGGAAATACAATGAGCAGGAGTTCGGAACAATAATAAACACTAAAGAAGTCAACTAATGTGCAAATACAATGAGCAGCAATCGAATCACTGTATTTAACAGTGAATCACTAATTAACAATGAAATATACTCATGCGTGCTGCGAAATGTTACCTTTCCCATCATCATCATAATCATCATCATCATCATCATCATCATCATCCATGTAAAAGATGGAGCGGCCTTCTTCTCTGTACTTCTTTATTTTTCTGAAATACTGCAAACTTTCGGCCCTGATGCTGTGATGCTCCATCACAATTTGGCGATTATTTTGTGTTTTTTTTTTCCAATGAAATCCTAATTTCAAAATAACTTTCCTCAAAGTCGAGATACCTCCCTGAAAGTCGATAGTCTTTCAATTTCAATAATATATAAATTTTTAAGTGTGGGCCGCTATTTCTGTGAAATATAGAACTCGTGTTTTGGTTCGTCTTATGACAGCTTCATTAAAGTTATCGACAGTTGATTTTGGCGCCGATTATCAATGTCTTTAGTCTCCCTTATTTGGCTAACACAGCTCTCAGACACAACGGTAAACTCAGCTATAAGTTTTCCAACATTCGTTAGGTTTTTCCTTCCGACGCTATCTTCATTAAGCGCTACACGTTGCTCAAGACTTCTTGCGACTGCGAATGCAATACCCGACCTTTCAGTTTGCTTCTAACAGGCAGCATTTTCACAAACAGAACATAGCAGTGAATCTAGACAATAAATACTACATACTAAACAATACAAAGTAGAAGCACTACAACTATTTAAGTAACTAAATGAAATGTACGTAACAAACACACTAAATTGCAATATACAAGACAGTGGTGGTGTACTACGTCCTTAGCGCGACTGTACGCCCACACTAACGTTCCCGAGATGTGACCGCTAGCGCAGCCAGGGGAAGACTAAAATGAACACCCCTTCGAACAAACAGTGAACTCGCCCAAACCACTGCGTCGCCAGGCCAGAGCTGTCACCATAAAGTAACTGGCCTGTACTTTGGTCTGTCCGAGTAGACCCCTCATTGGGCTGTCCTTTAGAGTGCATTTGATTATACACTTAGGGATTGTAAGACAAGATTTTAGGGCTAGTTTCATGCCTGGTCAGTAAATTTGCTTATTCCTTACCGTAACTACACCTCAGCGTATTCTGAGATTCAAACAGCTGTACTTTATTATTTCTGTTTAGAGTTTACAGTGTATTTATTCTTTGAATACGTTAATAATTTCAAATATCTTGGAGCAAAAGTAACAAATATAAATGACACTCGAGAGGAAATTAAACGCAGATTAAATATGGGAAATGCCTGCTATTATTCGATTGAGAAGCGTTTGTCATCTAGACTAACGGCATTTCGGAAGGCGGTTAGCTTCTATATGCGCCGTAGCATTTCTGGTATGTGACGTCGCAAGCTTGTACAGTAGAACCAATCAGAATCAGTCTATAACAAGTGCTTCCCGAGTTCGTTTGTTCACGTGCGAGTGTTTCAATACATGGAATAAGTAAAACTAACATTTACTATGTGTATGTAAGGTAAATAAATGGAAGAAGAGACTGTAAAAACACAAGTATTACACAAGCAGGAGCGGAATATAAGGTTTAAGTTGTATAATTATTTCAAAAACGTTGACGAGCAGAATGCTGTCGGCCATCTTGATGCTGGCAGCAACGTTGCCAACATGCAAGAAACGACTGCAGAAGCATGTGGTGTGGGATTGAGAACCGTGCAAAGAATATGGTTAGTGAAGGAAACAGTGTTTGTTTGATGTCATGCTTACAGTAATCAACGGCTAAGGCCATTATTGTCTTTTGATAATTTAAATTCTCTCCTGCGCTATTTGCATTGCACGTGCTCGTGAAGTACGATGTGGCAATGTTGTACGCTGCCTTGCTCTCTCTATCTGTCTCTCTCTAACCAAACGCTAGCAAACAACCGCCTTCCGAATTGCCGTCGACTCTAGTCTTCTGTCAAAAAAATATGAAAGTTAGAATTTATAAAATAGCTATATTTCCGGTTGTTCTGTATGGCTGTGAATCTTAGATTCTACATTTGAGAGAGGAACAGAGGTTAAAGGTATTCGAGAATAAGTTGCTTAGGGAAATATTTAGGGCTAAGAGAGATGAGTCCCGCGCTGTGGCGTTGTGGTCTAAGGCATTCTGCATAGGACTCCCGTTACGGAATGCGCGCTGGTTCGAGTCCTCATGGGAAAATAAATTTTCTCATGAAATTACTGCCAATGTATGGGACCGCTGCCCAACCAGCATCGTGATGCACTTGGGGAGCTATGATAGGTAGCGAAATCCGGTTACGCAAACCAGCTATAACGGCTGGGGGATCATCTTGCTAACCTCACGATACCTCCATTCTGGTTGGATGATCGTCCACCTCTTCTCCGGCATGTGGCCGTGAGGGCTGCAGCCGGCTGATCGATCTTGGCCCTTCGAGTGCCACGGATTATTATGAGGGATGAGGTTATAGGAGATAGGAGGAAGTTACACAATCAGAACTGCAAGCATTGTATTCTTCATCTGACATAATTAGGAACATTAAATCTAGACGTTTGAGATGGGCAGGGCATGTAGCACGTATGGGAGAATCCAGAAATGCATAGATATAGAATGTTAGTTGGGAGACTTCAATTGAAAATATCTTTGGAGAGACCAAGACGCAGATGGGGAGATAATATTAAAATGGATTTGAGGGAGGTGTGATATGATGGTAGGGACTGGATTAATCTTGCTCAGGATAGGGACCGATGGCGGGCTTATTTGGGGGCGGCAATGAACCTCCGGGTTCTCTAAAAGCCATTTGTAAGTAAGTTAAGTAAGTAAGTAAGCAAGCTAAGACTTTCCAGGGAAGTCTGCATTCTTCGACTCTCATGAAGTTTACTCTGTACGTAATTACTGCACAGAGAAACAGCCTGGTTATCAAAGCAAATATAGAGTAATATTCATGGATTTTTTGAGCTTCCTTAAGCTCAATCTAATGCAGTAGACACTTTAGCTTGGAGAATCTTAGTATATTTATCATCGGAGATATATTTTAGCGTCCACATCTGTGGAGTAACGGTTAGCGCGTCTAGCCGCGAAACCAGGTGGCCCGCGTTCGATTCCCGATCGGGACAAGTTACCTGGTTGAGGTTTTTTCCGGGGTTTTCCTTCAACCCAATATGAGCAAAATCTGTATAACTTTCGGTGTTGGATCCGGAGTCATTTCACCGGCATTATCACCTTCATCTCATTCAGACTCTAAATAACCTAAGATGTCGATAAAGCGTCGTAAAATAACCTACTCCAAGACTATTTTCAATTTAAATATTGCAAAAAATTTTAGTAACATTATAGATGTTTTGGTAATTCCCTTGCCATAGAGATATATAGTACAATACATTTCCTTGATTTTTTCTTATAAAACTTTCTTGAAATAATAATAATAATAATAATAATAATAATAATAATAATAATAATAATAATAATAATAATAATAATAACAACAATAATAATAATAATAATAATAATTTATTTAACCTGGCAGAGTTAAGGCCTTACGGCCTTCTCTAACACTCAGCCAGGAGTAGAGACTGCGTTACAAAAAGACAACAAATTTACAAAGTACACTACAATTTTACACACAAAACTGAATAAGATAATAATAACAAAATGTAAACAACAAGTAAGAAGAAATCACACATAATATCTAACATACAGAAAGAAAGGAAAAAGCATAATAAAATGTGAACAGCAGGTCAAAATGAATGAGGCATACAAAGTATAAAAAAATAAGACAATTATTCATAACAATAGTAATAATAATAATAATAGGAGTAATAATGATAATAATGATAAAAATAAGAATAAGAATAATGATGATGATAATAATAATAATAATAATAATAATAATAATAATAATAATAATAATAGTAATAATACTAATAGTAGTAATTAAATAGTGCAGTACAAAGCATACAGTGAATACAATATTTTTAAGTACACAAAATAAAGAAAATTATGATTATATATAGCTCAACGTATTACATTAGAGATTGCCATTATCGAAAAATATGAAAACAAAAATATAAAATAAGTTGAATATCACTAGAACATTTAAAAAACGTGAATACTTGGAAACATGCAATACAACACTTGTCATAATAGTAAGTTTGTTTGGCAACTCGTCATAAGATAATTTTCTAACTTGGATTTGAAAGATTTCAATGTTCGGCAGCCCTTGACTTCAGACGGCAGAGAGTTCCAGTGACGAGAAGTAGCAACAGTGAAAGATGAGGAATACAGAGACGATGTGCGAAGTGCTTATAAGGCAACTCAAATGCAATTGTTATAGTATTGGGATGTTCACTTCCTACTTCGCATTCCGTCTTAATACGGTATGCGCCAAAATAAACAGTACTGAATTTCTCGCACTGATACGCCACATGTCCGTATCGTATCCATGGTGAAGTTTGTTTATCTGAACTCATTGTTGTATTGTTGATACACAATATAGTGAAGACTTGCTAAAATGGTTCCGGTCTTACGGGTGAGGCGTCAGTATGGGACGAGTTTGCGCCATATTAAACAGCAGTATCAGGAGCGATTTAACAATGCAAAACCAAATAACACAACAATGTTAGTTGTCGTCGAGAAGTTCCGTCGTACGGGATCAGTCTTATGTCATCTTGACTTATCTTGATCTTGATGCCCGGAGACTGAAACCCTTGCCTACGTCCAAGGTCAGTGTAACAGAGGTTTACCCCTCCGAAATGCCAGACATCATCATGTTCGATCCTTAATTGCAACTGCTTTGAAAAAATGTCTTGGACAGTAGAAGAGGAAGTCTTTTGCCTTGCTACTAATGGCTCCTCTAGACGTATTGACATCATAGTGTATTCCCAGACTACTAAGAAAGGTTATATAATTGATCCTACCATAAGGATTGAAACGAGGAGTAGCCAGCCGGAGGATGTCAATCAATAAACGATCAACATTTATCTGCCAACAGTTGATTACTTCAAAGCAAAATACCAGCTTGAAGACATTGAGGTGATTGGTCTTCTTATTGGAGCTCGTGGTGTGATTCCCAAGCTCTTTGAAAACTTCAGGGTGACTCGCTGGGCTGCTGATCCGGAGCTGCGTTCGGGCTTGGGTTGGATCCCCCTTTGGACTTTGGTTTCTTCGGAGGTTTTCCCCAGCCGTGGGACTGAAGCCGGCGAGTCCTTGGCATCAACCCCTTTGATTTGATTACCCCCTTTGATTTGATTACCTGGTTGGGTTTTTCCGAGGTTTCCCCCACCGAAAAGGCAAATGCCGGGTAATATTTTGGCGAATCCTCGGACCTCATCTCATCTCACTACATCTCGCCAAAATGTAAAAAAATGTAAAAAAAATTGTACAAAATTGTAAAAATTGTAGAAAATTACTAAATTGTAAAACTATAAAAATTTGTAAAAATTGTAATTGTAATATTGTAAAATGTTGACATGTTTCACATCTTAAAGCTTCATTGCTCATGTAAGATCTATGGAATAAAATAAATGAATGAATGAATGAATGAATGACTTTCGAACTACCACAGACACTTACTGCTGACATCATAACTTCAGTTTTGAAGCGCTCTTGCCAAATTCTGAGTCATCATATTCACTCTGTTTAATTTGTTTTTCTTCACTTTATAATTCATATGTGTTTATTTTAATTTTCTGTCAACAAATTTATGTATACATTTATTATTGTAAAATTCATGTAGGAGAGTATACTGAGTCCTTCTGGGCTACCTCCAATGGGAGGCAGTTAACAATTTAAATTTGTAATTTCAGTACTCCAACTGGAAATAATGCTCGACAATAAACATCTTCTCCTCTGTTGTAAGAACCATAATTGTAGAAATCAACACAACACTGAATTCGCGATATGTCAAACTATTGTATACAATAAATAAATACTTCGTTGCTATGGAAACGTGGACAGCAGATGAGCGATAATTTCAGTACTATTTGTTTTGGCGCATACTGTATTACAGTAAAACTGTCAGGCTGTTCTCAAGTGAACGCCAAGTTCTGCAGCTACACCTCTTTGTTTGCATAATTGAGGTGGGAACTTTTCAACTTCAGTTTCACTAGGGTCCACTTGGAGGTCGAACGTACGATAGTGTGAAATTTTAATGAAAAATTGGTATCTAACTTTCACATCGGGATAGTTCTGCTGGAATAATTCATACATTACTTTTACATTTAAATGTGCATCAAAAAATATCTGTAATGACTCTTTTTCGGATATGCCTCAACTTACGGTGTAGAGAACTTTCGACGTGAATATGTCCATATGTTCGGTCCAGTACTAGGGTGTCATCCCAGAAAGTCCACTAACATATTTTTCAGCATTTTTCCAATTTCAGTGACTTTTTTAAGTGTAGAATTATATTTATGCTCGACCATGCCGAAATCCAGTAATTATGCACCTGGTAGTAGCCCTTCAATGCACCTCATTAAAGTACACCTATTCATTATAATTCAGTTGTTCACCCAATGAGAAATCACCATTGTACCATTATAAAACCGCAAGTATCGATTATTCTCGGATATGCAATCGAAAGAAAATTAGCGAAAAGTCACGGAGGCTGGAAATCCAATACTGTCGCAGAAGGTTATGTTCTGTTACTATAATAACTAGCGTTAATTGTAAATAATATTCAAATAAATTCAATTTGTCATCTCGTTTTTCAATTCTAAATCAATTTCCAGGTTATATCAAGCCTAATGTTCATGTTATTCTCTAGATTATATCAAGGTCAATGACATTCGTCCCTCGGAAAAAAAAAATCAATACTTTCGCGACTCCGCACATCTCACAATTAAGAAGGTCACTTCCGCTCATAGACAAATGAATTCACTTAGATAACCATAACATGAATAATAATAATAATGATTTATTTAACCTGGCAGAGTTAAGGCCATAAGGCCTTCTCTAACACTCAACCAGGAGTAAAAACTGCGTTACAGAACCACTACAAATTTACAAAGTACACTACAATTTTACACACAAAACTGAAATAACATAATAACAATAAACTGTAAAGAACAAGCAAGAAGAAATCAGACATAGTATATAACATACAGAAAGAGAGAAAGAAGCACAATAAAATGTGAACAGCAGGTCAAAATAAATGAGACATACAAAGTATAAAAAATAAGACAATTATTGACAATAATAATAATAATAATAATAATGATAATAATAATAATGATAAAAAATAAGAACAGCAGTAATAATAATAATAATAATAATAATAATAATAATAATAATAATAATAATAGTAATAATAATACTAATAATAGTAATAAAATAGTGCAGTACAAAGCATACAATGAATACAATATTTTTAAGTACACACCTTAAGGAAAATTATGATTATATATATAGCTCAACTTATCACATTAGAGATATACCATTATCGGAAAATATGAAAACAAAAATATAAAATAAGTTAAATATCACTAGAACATAAAAAAAAAATGTGAATACGTGGAAACATGCAATACAACACTTGTCATAATAGTAAGTTAGTTTGGCAGCTCGTCATAAGATAATTTTCTAACTTGAATTTGAAAAATTTCAATGTTCGGCAGCCCTTGACTTCAGGCGGCAGAGAGTTCCAGTGACGAGAGGTAGCAACAGTGAAAGATGAGGAATACATTGATGATGTGTGAAGTGGAATTTCTAGCGTGTTATCGCGTTGTGATTGAGTATTAATATTATGATAGCGAGAGTATGAAAACGAGCGAATAAATAATAGGGGCCACACTTATGAATAATTTCAAGTTAGAAATATGGTCGAGCATAAAAAGTCGTATGAAACTTGCCTTTAATGGTAATTAAGACGCTCGTATGAAAATTATGAAACTCGCTTGCGCTCGTTTCATAAACAAACATACTCGCGTCTTAATTACTACCATTATAGGCGCGTTGCATAATGAAGTATTAACTTTAAATTTAAGGGGAGAGGAGAGTAATTTTTAAAACTTTTTTCTTATTTGGTGTAAAATATTAATTTTTTGTATGTAGAGAGCTCATGGCTGTAGCAACTCAACAAAATATAAATATTTTGAATAAATTATTTGGGAGCCAGATTTGAAAAAAAAAATGTACCCAATGCAGGATTTTACTAAACTCGATATATCTAAGCCATTTTTAAAGATAAATTCAAACACTACGTTACAATTTATTTGTAAAAGCACGCTCTACAAACTGTCTGTAACAGAAATTTGATATTAGTTCCTACATTTGTAAAATAAACAATTAAAATTTAATAACATTTTTTTTATTTTCTTTCTTGCAAACAGAGAGACTTATTTTTAAAATGAAATCAATTAGGGAAATTCCGTTACAGAGAAAAGTTTCCTAGTAGTCTAGAGAATGTGTATTCTAAATTTCATTCATATATCTTTAATAGTTCAAAAATTATATCGATTTTTGTCTGGCTATGTAGCGAAAAAAGTAAAGTTCCAGAAACAGCAATCAAAGGGGGTGTGATTTAATAATCCAGAGCGCAGGAACTTGAAAAATGGCGTCTCAACATCCAATAAGGGCACAGATACCCACACAATGTTATACAATGTATTCCACACACATCACAGAGTATTTTAAAGAAAAATTCGGTTTTGAAAAAAAAAAATGAAGTTCCGGAAACAACAAACAAAAGGGCGGTGTGATTTAAAAATCCAGAGCGCAGGAAGTTTAAAAATGGCGTCTCAACAACTGATAAGGGCACAAATACCCACAAAATGTTATACAATGTATTCTACACATATCACAGAGTATTTTAAGGAAAAAAATTGTTTTTTGAAAATTTACCCATTTTTCACCAAAAAATACCATCCTCTTCCCTTAAAACAATATATGTCTCAGGATTCAGGATGTTAAGTAGATCATTAAATTATTTGTAATTTGGAAACGAAAATTAATCAAAAGTGAGCTTATTTAATGCGTATTATTTTCTGAGTTTTAATCTTGCAAACAGAACGACTGTCTTGAGTGCTTGCTAGAAGTAACCCTAAGAGGGATAAGGACAAAGGATCGAGGCACGAAGACGGTGTAGAGAAACGTGTATTTGCGCAGGTTAAATTGCCCTCACCTAATCATAGTTCCTTCCTACCCTGTCAGAAAACCACCTCGTATGTGTTTGCCCTCGGGCTGATATATGGATTTTAGACTGGCCAAACCAACCAACCAACCAATAGAAGTCGTTAAAAAGATTCATGCATGGGGCTATGTTGGACATGTTCCATTGAGCCCTGCTGCTGGGTACTGACTTTTATTACCCCCCTCTGGCATGCACACACACATACACTCACACACACTAAACTGACCCAGTTGGGTCAGCAATTTGTGGCAATTCGTTCATTATTTCTGCTACATTATGCCACTCCACTCTCGTGTTGTATTACATGAATAAATATTACAGTTTAACTGTGACTATGAAAGTTATGTCCATTTGTCATACATATGATCATAAGCTAAGTTTCGTAAACCAAATATCACGACATTTTACATTCTGCGATTCAGGAAAGTTATACTCTGAAAACATTTCTGACAGAAACAAGTTCATAGTTATAATTATGTCACAGAAACGCAGAAAACTTATTATCACTATAAATATTTTGAAGATTAATCTCACTATCGAAGCACGATTCATTTTATTCACCGAACATACCTACTTACAAATTGATTTTAAGGAACCCGGAGGTTCATTGCCGCCCTCACATAACCCCGCCATCAATCCCTGTCTTGTTCAAAATAAATCCAGTCTCTATCATCATATCCCACCTCCCTCAAATCCATTTTAATGTTATCCTCCCATCTACGTCTCGGCCTCTCCAAAGGTCTTTTTCCCTCCGGTCTCCCAACTAACACTCTATATGCATTTCTGGATTCGCCCATACGTGCTACATGCCCTGCCCATCTCAAACGTCTGGATTTAATTACTCCTAATTGTCAGGTGAAGAAAACAATGCGTGCAGTTCTGCGTTATGTAACTTTCTACATTCTGCTGTAACTTCATCCAACTTAGCCCTAAATATTTTTCTAAGAACCTTATTCTCAAACACCCTTAATCTCTATTCCTCTTTCAAAGTGAGAGTCCAAGTTTCACAACCATACAGAACAACCGGTAATATAATATGTTTTTTAAATTCTAATTTTCAACTTTTTTGACAGCGGACTGGATGATAAAAGCTTCTCAACCGAATAATAACAGGCATTTCCCATATTTATTCTGCGTTTAATTTCTTCCCGAGTGTCATTTATAATTGTTACTGTTGCTCCAAAATATTTGAATTTTTTCATCTCATCAAAGGATAAATTTCCTATTTTCATATTTTCATTTCGTACAATATTCTGGTCACGAGACGTAATTATATGTTTTGTCTTTTCGGGATTTACTTCCAAACCTATCTCTTGACTTGCTTCAAGTAAAATTCCCGTGATTTCCCCAATAGTTTGTGGATTTTCTTCTAACATATTCATGTCACAGGAGTACAATATACCTTTTTATAGAATTTTGATTTTTATTGTTCTCTGTCATATTTGCTCTACTGGAGTTGTTTTTATTTTGTATTTCTTCAGACTTTCTGTAAATAAGTCTTGACTTTATAAATCGTCATTTTTCCTATAACTACCACCGGGTAGAAACGTATTTGAAGTTAATAAATATGCTTTCATTTATAGTATATATGATAATTGTTTGACGCTTCAACCTTGGATGAGTTTTGGCCTTTGTCGTCCATCATATCTATCCAGCCACTCACTCTCATAATCTCAAGGTCTTTAGTTACACCATCCATCCACCTCACCTTTGTCCAACGGATGCCAGAAATATGATTATCCAAAAATATATTAAATTGGTCTCCTCCAGGAAAAAGAAAGAAAGAACGCCCACGGTTTACATGGAAAGGAAGAGTTGTTGAGAGTTTGCTAGCCAGAGGACTTGAAGATTGTTCTTGGAATGATAGAGATGGATGGAAAAGAGGAATCGAAGACAACCGCTCAAAGTAGATATTTAGATATTCTGTTTAGGCCTAGATGTTCAAGCAATGTTACCCTTTGGGCTTTCATAAATTTTACAGTCTACTGCCCTTCAATCAGTTTATAGCAGCCTTCACAAGGTTTGCGCTCTCCGAGCCGGCTCACAGCTCATGAGCGGAATGCAGATATTAGCTGCGCTCTGTATAAGGGTGGACTGGAAGAAGGGGTGATCTCGTACAAAATATACACAAAAGGAAGTACTATTACGAGTGTTTGTGAAATGAATTCCCGTTCAGTGTTTGCAAAACTATCTTGGCCTATTATTAATTAATAAAGAAATATTTATTTTACAGAAATAATAGAAATTCTATAGCTACTTAAATATACAATATCATTTTGTTATATTTTTATTTATCAGTACAAAAAAACGAGATTTTATGCTGTTGGCAGCTGAAAGGAACAGTAGCCTACTGATCGTAATGAAACATCAGTTATAGATGTTCGATGTCTGCTTTTATTAAAGTTGATTATAGAAAACAGTTGCTCACGTTGATGCAAATACAACAATCATTTTCACAGCCAGCCTGTGTAGTCGTGGATATTATTGCTAATGTTTAGTCTTGTAAAACTCAACCAGGCTAGTAATATTATTCAAACGATCTTTAGCCCTTAGGTCATACTGAAGATCAATAAGTTCGAGCTGTAAATCGTTAAATGTTATGTTCCGTCTTTTAGATTCCTCCATACTGTACTGTAGCAGTAGGTAAGCAACGTGAAACAGTTACTGAGAATAGGCCTACACACTGCACTCCACTAGATAACTGAGTGGTCGTTTCCCTCTCCTCTACGTATAGCAAATCTATGTCATTCTGACGTGTCTTCCTCTATGTTTCGGCGAGCGGTAAACACGGCTCTCCCGCTCCGAAGAAGCTCGCGCGCTCGTTGAGCGCTGTTTGTGCAGGTATGGTTTATAGTATATTTCGTTATTAGAGCTCATCATCCTCCATCCATGATGAACTGTAACAGGATCGAATATTCTGTGCAAAATCTCATTCATATACATATTTCCGGAAATTAAATGTAGGTTGTTTTCCAGAAATATAATTTAATCATTTAAATTCTCTAGAAGTCCTGTAACAATAAATAATGTTGATAACATACTAGAGATATAATATTAAAATATATTCACGAAATCTGATTGTGCGATATGATAGAGCATTTCATATCAATCAGATATTTAAAGATAGGATTCAAATATCAAAAGAGAGATATTTGTAACATGCTCTAATGCACTTGCTATTGGGTGCAGAAAATCAGATGGAAAACATTCTATATATCTACAGCAGCCATCTTGAAAAGTTGCGTACTCTGTTACAAAACAAGACTATCCAGAATGAAATTTGATTCATATCTAACAAAATGTTGGAACAGTCAATGTGTAACCCCTTCCACAAAGCCTTATCGATTTTCACGCTTCAAAGTTAACAACGGGAAGTGACAAAATATGTTAAAGCAAAGAGAAAACAATGCTGTTAATTAGAGACTAAAATGTTTAGATCCCTATCCTCGTTCATACAAGACCTACGACAGCGATATCTGTATGAAGTTCACTCCAGTGAACTACACGGGTTTCACATCAGGCTTTTACGATGAAATGTATTAAGCGTTATTGATATAGTAGGCTATCTGCAGTATAAACAGTATTTCTAAACTACTGCAATATTTGAATGTAGCTGAATACAATACCAGCCATTTTATATGTGCTCTGACGAAATGAATTATAAAATTGTTACAGAAACCTGTTATGTGATAATGGATGGTAACAATAATACTAATATTAATTATAATAACAGTGATACATAATGAGTTTTATTAACAATTATTATTAATTATTATTATTAATTAATCACATTCTAGTTCATGGAATTGCTAACACCTGTCAGGTTGCGCAACTTCAGTTTAACCCATGACATATAGTAAATATTGTAACTATGCTGTTGTAAAATTGACAGTTAATATGTAATGTATTTATTATTATTATTATTATTATTATTATTATTATTATTATCATATTATTATTATGATTACTATTATTATTGTTATCAGTATCATCATTGCTATCTCTGTTTTTCTTTCTCTTTTTTTTTTTGTATTAACTCGATGAGAGCTCTACAGTGTTCTTTTGACCCTGTTGACCCTGTATAGGGCTTTAATTCAATTTGTACTATTTTCATCAGCGTCTGTATTTCTTTTTTGTATTCATATGTGCTATCTGTTAGGATGGAAGAGAAGGCCTTATGGCCTTAATCCTGTCAGATTAATATTAATAATAATAATAATTTATTTATTTAACCTGGCAGAGCTAAGGCCAGTAGGCCTTCTCTTCCGCCCAGCCAGACTAATTCTAATTGAATACAATTGCTTACATAGTTAAATTAATAATAAATAAATAAATTTGACTGAAATTTTAAAGCAAAGCAAAGAGATAAATATTAGCTATACAATTGGACTGTTAATGAAAAACACTTCAAAACCACGATTTTACAACAAAGTGAAATATGCACATCATGAAAAAAATGTTATAAACATTGTGATAAGTCAGTTTTGTGATTTGCAATACATGAAGAAACATAATTTCTTTATCTACGTAAAAATCAATTTTTTGGTCCTACAAAATACATCTGTTATGATAACAATTGATATTAGAGGAGAAAAATTCGCTCCGGCGCCGGGGATCGAACCCGGGTCCTTGGTTCTACGTACCAAGCGCTCTATACATTGAGGTACGCCGAAGTTCAATTCACATCGAATTTCTCTCCTTCAGTGTTTTTCCCTTTGAGGTCTGACTCCAAGTTCGACATGGATGTTGATATTTTATACTAAGTCAACTGCCATTATACTCAGTGCGTTCCTTGTATAATAATAATAATAATAATAATAATAATAATAATAATAATAGTTAATAATTTATTTGTTTAATCTAACAGAGCTTAGGCCACTAGGCCTTCTCTACCGCCCAGCCAGACTCTAATTCTAATTGAATAAAATTGGTTACATAGTTATTACATTAATATCTAGACCATAAAACAATATGAAAGGAAATAATGAAAGTTGGATAAGTAATGTTAGTGTGACAGTAATAAACATTGGTAACAAATAGTTGTTATAATAATAATAATAATAATAATAATAATGAGATAATTTAAATATTATTCTGTTATATATATATAACCATTAAACATTCAGAAACTTGAAACAGCTATTATTGTTGACAAGAATTGTTAGAAAAATATTCCGTTATTATATTCTTACATTGGTTTGATGTCTGACAGTCCCTGACATTACTCGGTAGGGAATTCTAAAGACGAGGAACAGCCACAGTGAAAGAAGATGAATATGAGGATGTTCGGTGGGAGGGAATGGATAATATTGAGGAGTGTTGTGATCGTGTGTCTAGGTTATGATGGGTGGATAAATTTTGAAAACGAGACGCAAGATAGACAGGAGTGGAGAAATGCAATATGTGAAAGATGAGGGAAAGACAGTGGATTTTCCTACCAGTTGACTTAATATAAAATGTCAACAACATACATGTCGAACTTGGAGTCAGGCCACAAAGGAAAGCACTGAAGGAGAGGGATTCGATCCGGTGCTGAGGATTGAACTTCGGCGTAGCTCATTGGTTAGAGCGCTTGGTATGTAGAACCAAGGACCCGGGTTGGATCCCCGGCGCCGGATCGAATTGTTCTCCTCTAATATCAATAATTCATTTAACTACAAGCATAAGTTGGTCGGTTAAGGCAGCGTTTCTCAAACTATGGTCCGCGAACCACATGTGGTCCTCGAGGTCTGCCCCTGTGGTCCTTCAAAAAGGACAGAAGAAAAAAAATAAAATTCGAACGAATTGCGTTTCACACTGTAGCTTAAAATCTCAGAGTTTGGAAATGACACATGGCAATCGAATTTCACTTTCTCTCCCAGTATACAGATATTTTATGAAATTTATTACCTTACCGATGTAGATTCATTTTCCGGGCTGAGAGGCCGTGGTCTATTAGTTGGTTTTATACCAGACGTTTCGTCTGCAACTGCGGCAGACATCTTCAGTGGAGTGGTATCCGAGGTCGCAAGACTCTTCTCGGCGTACCTGAGGCAACTGATCCTGTGTCTGGTTGTGCGGGCGTATTTATAGTGCCAAGCAAATCCGGAACATGCTGAGGTCATCCAAGGACAAACGAGACAAGCCGCCGTCCGCCGGAGTCTACAGGATTCCGCGCTCGTGCGGGAAGGTCCACATCGGCACTACACAGCGAAGCGTCAGGACCTCGGATACCACTCCACTGAAGATGTCTGCCGCAGTTGCAGACGAAACGTCTGGTATAAAACCAACTAATAGACCACGGCCTCTCAGCCCGGAAAATGAATCTACATCTATAGACTCCGGCCGTGAAAGCCTACACTGCAAGATTATTACCTTACCGTCTATCGATTTCCCACTCTACTCTCAACAACAAAAGAGGGATTTAAAACACTATACACGTGGTGTTTCTCGACATCTATTCCCTGCACATCTGGCGCCGCGCCTTTAACCCAGCCAGGAACCACCCGAATTCATAACAGAGGATCAAAGTACCGAACCTTAATTCAATTTTAAAATATAAGTATACTGGTATTAAAATATGCTACGAAAATGATAAATTTGCTTTCGAAGGGAACAAGAATAAGGTGGTCCGAGGAACTGTTCTGAGTTTAAAAAGTGGTCCCCATTTCAAAAAAGTATGAGAAACGCTGGGTTAAGGGATTTGAACAGTGGGCCTTCCGAATTCGAGTCCCGTGCTTAACGCATGATCCACCTCTCTCGATTTTTTAAATATACAAGTTATATAACGATAAAATTAACATTCGAGTAATAGACTTTTATTTTGGTGGTGAATTTATTGCCTACAGAATGCAAGTGTTGTGCTTCTTGCTTTAACTGTTACACCAATGAACCAGTCATGTAATGAATACTAAGGAAGCCGCTTGGAGAACGCATTGTCTAAAGGACAAGCTGAAGGCTGTGCTACGCCTTGAGATTGATTAGCTGCAGTACGTGCTTAAGAAGAGTGAGTTGGTGAGGACGGCAACAGAGAGTGGAGAAGGAGAATGGGTAGTGAAATGAAAGAAATTCAGAACAAGAGAAATGAGAAATAGAACAGAGGGGGAAAAATCAAATGAAAATATAGGAAATGACAGAACATCAGATTATAAGGAAGGGAGAAAGTGTGACCAGTAGAAGAAGAATGAAGGAAACAAGCAATGATAAGAGGAAAGCAAAATAGGACAAAGCGATGCAGACGATTTAGAGAAACAGAGTGAAAAACTTAAGTGAATATGTTATTTTTAGAACCCCCATAATTCACTTATTTTTGTGGGGGGGGGGGGAAAAATGAAAATTGCAGCCTAGTAGCATCATTTTATGTTGAAACATTGCAAGTCTGGTGTATACAATGCTTGTGATTACAAAGAGTTTTTTTTTTCTCAGTGTTAAATAGTGTTATAAATAGAGTGAAAGCAATGTTGCTAGGATACGAGCGCTAATGTGTGGTGTGAGAAGAGTTTATACAGTGAATATAATAATAGTTAAAGTTTTTAGTGAAATGGTCAACAAGGGTTAGGTCTTATACAGGGACATCATTTTATTTTTACTAACATTTTTAATATTAATCTGGCTATACCTTTCTATTAACGATTGAAACAGGAAACACAGTTTGCTACCCCTTCCATGATTGGAGTAGGTATAGGAGGGAAGAAAAGTAGTTGATCCATTTACGTAAACTAGGAAATAACGCAATTTTGAGTTTGATAATTTTCATTATGATTTCTGTTTAATCAAAATACAGTACAGTATTACCACTTAGTGTTTTTACTCACGAACTGAGTTATCCATGCGAACGTATTCGTTATGCAGTGTACATTATACTGTCTACAGCACATTAGCGTACAATATAGAGAACGAAGTTAAATTGAAAAATAATCATAATATAGATATTTAAGCACATTTTTGAAAATGGTGGCCGTTCATTTCGATACAGGCTTCAGTTCTTTTGTGCATATTATCACACTATAGACTATTGTACCTAATTCCAATTACCAGTTTCGTCCTTCGTACAAGTAACTCATGTTGAAATAATTCTATACCTACTCTATAAAAGAGTACCTTACGTACTGTAAATTCAATCTTCACTTCTGCCCGATCGGAAAAGATAAAATTACTCAGAAATGCTATCTACTGTCCGTTCAAGTGGTTTTGTCGCAGGGTCGTAGAAAGGGGGGAGGGAAACACGTGACAGTTAATTACTTAACGAGACCCTTTTATTTAATTTTTTTTAAATACTTGTGTAATATTACGTAGACGTCCAATTCCTAACAGAAATTAATGTTTTCAGAAAAGAGCTAAGACAGCCCAGAGGAGCGAACAGAAGCAGGTGGGGGAAACCGGGATGCGACGTATGCAAACGGACGACAGTACCTGTGCGAAAATATGATTCAATATTGGAAGCTCTTTCGTGACTGGAAAACGCGAACATATTTCTGGAACGTACTGTACTCAGTACTGCTTACGCGCCCTCGGCTCTTTATTGTGAACGGTTGGAAGTTTACTAGTAAAAGGGGTGGGAGTGAAGTACATTCAAAAACTCAGGTACAATAAAAATTGAAGTAAAAATAAAATGATGTCTCTGTATATATGAAATACGTTATATGTATTGTTATTTAAAGTATTACGTTAGTTATGAAGGTAGGGATGATTTTTAAGGGAACTGAGAATAAGAGAAGGGAAGTAGAATAGTAGTGGATAAAATAAAAGCATGGTCAAGTGAAAGTGAAGGGACATGAAAGACATAGCAAGAACAGGCTTCAAGTGTCAAAATACGTCTTGTTTAAAGTTGTAAATAGTGCAAGTAAGGGAATGCTGGCCCGAATACAGAAATGTGAAGGGCCAGCAGGACCGAAGATTTTGAGAAATGTATATCATATATCATACATCATACATCATATATCATATAGTTGCTTTGGTTTTGAAACTCCTTAAGTCACGGACTTAGGAGGTTTCTCGACGCAACCATGTTTCACAGCTATAATTGTGTTCCCTACAGGTAGCTGATAACACGCAAGTCACTCATACATTAAAGCAAGTTGTATTTAATTTGCTGTAGTATTTGTACTGATTGTTTATACTATCAGCATATTCCAAATCTCCCCGGACTGGTGGACAACAATGACGTCACGCTGCAGCGAAATAGGAACAAAACTGCTGGAAGGATCGATGGCTGTACAAGTTGTTGTCTGTGCTACGCTAGCAAAATTTTGCGAAATTTCCGTACTGTCATCTCGTTCAAAGAAAAGAGAGCATAAACAACTTATTTCTTGAACCGGTAGTAATAACTGGTCCGTTGACATGTTCGCTCATAAGCCATTAACATATTGCTTTTACGTTGTGCTCATTTCAGCAGAACACACCGCCATGACACAACAGTGCACGATGTCATTAGTCTGCTAATTCCCGCCCTATACAAGAACCAATCACATTCAGTGAAGGCGGCTTATGGAGACTGCCACCAGCTCCGCAAGCCGATGGAACCGGTGCGACACCGGTGGAGCATCAGTGATTTCATCTTTGAAATTCGGAATACCGTGATGCCATCAGATTGATAAGCGCTGAGATTCGGAATACGCTCTATGCCATACATGGGCACAATTTTCGGTTACGTGAGGCACTCGATTTGAAATAGTTTGTTTACTAGGAGAGGAGACTGCAGAGTAGATGGGAAATGTAAACTGCTGTGACCTGCGTCACCTTATCGTAATCGCTAAGGCGGTCAGTGGCGAATTATTAGGAAAGCGCTTGGTTAACGTGAAAGACTCGAAAACTTTTATTCAATTTGGCAAATTAATTCGGCAGCTTTAATCATAAACCTCTTTACTATTTCTCCATCATTGAATTGATTTAAATCGCAGGCGAGAAATTGCGTAACTAGCCAATAATTTTCCATCACGTTGTCTACGTATATTTTCTTGAATATTCTGGCGTTTATCAATATTACTTAATAGATTTGCACGCTCTCGACCTAAAATAATTTCAGAAAATCATATTTCGTTTTCTACGCACATTTGATATTTTTTTATAAATTTCTTTTGGAAATAATACGTACAAACAACATTTAATTCCTCGTACCTTTTAATGCAGCGTGATTAAGGTATAATGTCGTATTTAGTATACTATGCAAATGTTAAGATCATAAATTTTCTTGGGAATAGTACGAAAAATAACATTTAATTTGTCTTATCTTCTAAAGGATTTTAGAGCATAACATACATCGTATGTTCTCCCGTTCTAAACAGCAAAAAACCTCTTCCTCCCATTTGTCATGAAATAATCGTTTTCTAACGCGTACACACTGCTTTGATAATGCCATTATGCCACCACTGATATTGCTTATGAAACTGATATAGAACCTGCCCACGGCTAGAAGCTGCGTGAGGGAGGAACAGGGACTGTAAGATGATGTCACTCAGAGCGATAAGTCTGTGAAGATCAGTGAGGCATTATTTCTCAAGTGAGGCACGATGCCCATCTATGCTCTATGCCAACATGTTTTCAGCGGGCTACAGTGAGATAAATAAATCCGTTAAAAGAAGAAAGGAAATAAAAATAATCATGTGTAAAATGTTGAAAAAGAGTAAGACAGCCATTGTGATGCCAGAAAAGAAGAGCATACTTGCACAGTTTTCCAATAAATTTAAATAAAATGGAGAAGTTGAGAAAATTTCAGGGATGTTTACCTATTAGAGAGGAAATTAAAAGTTTCTCGAAGAGTGTGTATGATTGGAACATAACTGAGGAGAAGAATTGAGAATCTCCACTCCTGAAACATTTTCTGTGTAGTTTCATGAACCGAAGTGGTTACCCCACACTTTGAAATTCAATGTTTAGCAAAACACTATCTTTGAAAGTCTTTAAAAGTAAAGTGAATATCTGTGCTCTTTTTGGCCCTAAGCATATTCCATTGAAGCACTATAAGCTTTCCTGTGTGATTTAGAAAACAAGGCGAGAAAAAGTGATGAAAATATTGCTTCAGGCTGTTTACGTGAAACGATACCTGCGAAAGAGATTTTATTTTATATATACATTTTCACGTTTTAACTTATGACGCTGTAAGCTTTGAGTAGAAAACAATAGCAGCGACAATTATTTCTGTAGCAAAATATATCTTCGAAAAGAATACTTTATAAATATATTATATATATAAAAGTAAAACAAGTCAGACATTAAAATAAATAAAAAATGTAAGAGTAACAAGAAATGAAATCTATTTTAAATATGGTTTAACCCCTTGATTGTACAAATAGTCATATATTTTTCATTATCATTATAAATTAAGTTCTTACCTCACGTTGATTCCATGATGAAACAGTTTTATAACTTTTAAATTTCTAATGGTCTTTAAAATTCTTCTCGTTAGTGAGGAAGAAAATGGTACACTGCACAAATAGATAATAATAATAATAATAATAATAATAATAATAATAATATATATAATAATATATAATATAATAATAATTATAATATAATAATATATATAATAATATATATTATATAATAATATATAATATAATAATAATTATAATATAATAATAATATAATAATAATAATAATAATAATAATAATATAATAATAATAATATAATAATAATAATAATAATATAATAATAATAATATAATAATAATAATAATAATATAATAATAATAATAATATAATAATAATAATAATATAATAATAATAATAATAATAATAATATAATAATAATAATAATAATAATAATAATAATAATATGCAAATCTAGTCTTTCAGGTGAAGCTCCCTGTAAAGCAGATTTGAATGAATTCAAGGGAAAAATTGTTCCGGGACCGGGCATCGATCCCGGGACATAATCCCTATTCGCCGACCTACCTGTACTATGAATTATTTTATAAATAATATAATAATGCAAATCTAATCTTTCGGGTGAAGCTCCCTGTAAAGCCGATTTGAATAATTTCAAGGGAAAAATTGTTCCGGGGCCGGGTATCAATCCCGGGACCTCTGGTTGAACGTACCAGCGCTCTGCCAACTGAGCTACCCGGGAACTCCACCCGACACCGTCTCAACTTTTCCCTTTATATCCACACAACTCGCGTGGGCTGACGAAACGCCAGAGACCCACATCGAGTGCACACAATCTCTGTGTGACTTGGAATTGTGGTTTTCTGTTAACGTACACAGTGACGTATATATTATGCAAATCTAATCTTTCAGGTAAAGCTCCCTGTAAAGCCGATTTGAATAATTTCAAGGAAAAAATTGTTCCGGGGCCGGGTATCGATCCCAGAGGTCCCGGGATCGATACCCGGCCCCGGAACAATTTTTCCCTTGAAATTATTCAAATAATAATAATAATAATAATAATAATTGTTTATTTTAACTGGTAGGGTTAAGGCCATTAGGCCTTCTCTACCAATCAGCCAGTATGATAGAAAATTACTACAATGCTATGAATATAACATAATTAATTCAATACAATTCAAAGCAATACAATACTACAATACAAGACAATATAATACATAATTAATATAATACAATGACAATTATTTTCATCTTCACAACACCAATAAGATAATTATGTAATAATAATAATAATAATAATAATAATAATAATAATAATAATAATGATTTAGGATAATAAATGATGCCACATGCTCCTGTCTTCAAGAGGCCCAAACTGTGGATCATGTAATATACAGGTGTAGAAAACTTCAGCAGCAGAGGGACATCTTTAGACATCAAATAGTAATGAATCATGGAAAGTGGCCAGTTGCTCAAGATCAACTCATTTTGAAACATTACAAACAATTCAAAACATTCATACAATCAATAGACTTTAACACATTATAAACATGAACACAAATAAGTACAACACATTGTAAACATGAATCCAAATAAGCATGCAATTATAAGATTCTAAATTGTGGATCTGTGATGTACAATTCAAATATGACTCCGTCTATTGCAATAGTGTATTGTTAAATGACTGTGAACATGTATGTAACGTAAAAATAACATATAAATATATTAAACATAGTATGTAATATTGCAACACTTGTAAAAAAAAAATTTCTGATAATGCATTTAGGCATAAGGTTTGTAACTGGCGAGCGGATTGATTCTGTATAGTACATAGATAATTTAATTGTGGATGTGTAATGTGTATTTGTGATGTATTAATTAATTGTGGATTTGTAATGTACTTAAGCATAAGATTTATAATTGCTAGTTGATCATATATTGTGTAGAGTAGATAATTTTTATTTATTTTAAATTTTGGATATGTAACATAAACATAGCATGTAGTATTGCAAATATTGTATGCAATGGAACATGCTGTTTTAGCACAATAAAGAAAAAAAATAAATAATAATAATAATAGTAATGATAGTCATACCTAAATTAAATTAAATTATTAAACTCGATCACAATTATAACTTCATTTTGACTGCGTCCGTAAGAAATCGTTTAGCCTTTTCTTGAAATGGTGGTAGTTTCACTGAAATATATCCCTCTGCTCAACTTCGGAATTTGTTAATATAATGCAATATAGAAAGGACAGTTTTATATCGAATGATATCTTTAAAGCGATGTTCTATTATTTTATAGGCTACTTACGAGTATTAAAACTATTTTTAAATTAAATATTGATACTGAGCAGCCGTCTTATTTCCTGATTAAATTCTGCATTCATATCTAATATTATTAACTGTTCAATATAAGTCTTTACATCTTCGTCATTGTTAACATCATAGTCGTCATCTGCTCAATAGCAATACACTCTCAGCTCATTTGGTTTCAGAGAACTTCGTTTTCTATACTGTTTCTTTCTGTTTTAATTCTTCACTTCTCGCAGCATCTATCATCCCAGCAAAGTAATGGAATACTTGTTCACTATTCGAGATATATCTCGAGAACTTACAAGAATCAAATAATTCTTATGTTTTTATTTGAATGCTCCCATCACTAAAAGAAATGTAAAATAGTCATACTCTACGCCAGTGATGTCAAAGCAAGCACATTTTTCTGACCTTGACGTCGTGCGCGGGCAGCAAGCGCTAAGTATGGAAAGAGGAAGGGTTGTGTATATGAATAAGCAACCTGATGGATTAAGAAAACAGTGGTGCACAAACTTCAAACGGAACGTGAAATTTTATGTTGTTATTTTTATATGGCTTCTTTCTGTTTAATATTATCTATATTGTCTGTAAAACAAAAGTACTAACACTGATTTCTTAATATTGCACTTGTGTCTTAAATCTTAATAACATAATAGAGAGTTAAGAAGGAATATTCACTTAAATTCCATAGTAGTATAATATTATACTGTATTAAGTGGATAAAACACATTATTCATAAAGAAAGTGATATTCCAAAGGAAGAGATTGAGTATGACATGATAAATTGGAATTTATATTGATGGCATCTTTAGCCTTACAAAAGTAATCAATAAACTAATCAAAACAATATTACAGTACAAAGCAAAGTTATCTAGGTACTGTATCTGTTTTAAGTGTAACTAATATTAGATAACAAAACTCTTATCGCATTATGCTTTTAAGGTGATATTTGTGAGCAACTTCCTATCATCTCGAAATGTGATGAAGCTATAGAGCTGACATTTTTACAACACAGGGGCACGTATCTTTTGTTTATGATGTAACAGTAGTTGCTTTGTTAATTCATTTTCTTACAAACAATTTCCATGCGAATGTTTTCAAAATTTTCAATACACTATCTTCAGTAATACGTATATACGGTATATTAGATTTACGAAAACATTCTGTAAGGCTACTAAATAAATAGGCCTATACCTGAAAATTTCACTTTTCTATACGAAAAGTTGAATAAAAAATGAAACTTGTGAGAAACGAGCATTAAAATTAAACCTTACATTCTTATAATGCACTTATACTTCTCAGGCAAATCTAAAAATTACCATGGATACAGTTTTAATAAGTTATCTTCCCTTTATCTATTGAATCAGTGCTGGCCATCCCTGAATATAGCTCGCCCAAGCGGCATATACCACCTCTTTCGTCTGTCTCTTTCCTTTCCGCTGTAAAGCTCTCAGGCTCTCCTGGGCTTTAAAGCACGCGCTTGCTCCTATGGGCAGCAATTGACTTGCCTGCTCTATATGGACAACGACCACAAAGAAAACCAAATAGTCATCAATCATGCAGTAAGAACTGGGTATGTAATTTGGTAAATAGTTTAACAAAAACAAGTCGCTAACGTTCTTAATCGGGATTAATTCATTTTCTGAACGTCTTTCCACTCTAGTTGTGTAGTCATAAAACATGGAACAGTTTTTCAGGAATATACACATATCAACAGAAAGAACCAAATGAGGAGAAGAATGGAGCGTGTGAAATAGATAGGTAAATCACAATATTGACTGTCAAATAACAACTTCGCTCTTAAATGGTTATTCTTCTTGATAGGAGAAAATATGAGACGTGTCTGTGAGTCACTTCCTCTGTCAGAGTGATAATTTTCGGTAAGTCAGTGAGTAAATTTTACTCATGCTTAGTGTTTATAGCTATTTTATGTGAGTAAAATATACTCATGTTTAGTGCTGCACATATTTTAATGTTGTCTAGTATATGATATAATATTCATCTGCCACGAACATTTTTCCCTTCACCATTTCTTCCAGTGCATCTTTCAACAGGCAGTCACCCAGCCAATGTTTTTTTTTATCTTCCTGATCAGATCCAGAATTATTTTTTCTTTGTCCACTCTTTCTTTCACAGTTTCTTTTCTAAATTTATCTATCTTTTTCACACGCTCCATTCTTCTCCATATCAAAATTTGAAATGGTTCTGCTCCTTTCTCTACATTCTTCACATTAAGCACTTTAGTCCCTTCCTAATTTAATAATACTACTAGGTTCAAAAAGTTCCCGGAATTTTACTACCATTTTTCGTATTAATATATAACAAGGGATATTATACATTTGTTTTGTTGGTAACATTCATGATGTCATTTCCTTAAAGTTTGCTGATAATGGCAATTATTGGTTTTGAGTTGTAGGCAATTGTTTATCATAGTGTTTTGTTTGTTCGTCGCATTTTGTAATTATGTCCACAGAGCAAAGTACAAACATCAAGTTCTGTGTTTTGCTGGGGACATGATCAGTATGGCTGATGAAGATGGTGATTTCTTAAACAAAATGAAACTGATGCTACTTGTACGACCCAGTCCCTAAACGACAGTCATCTGAGTGGAAATCGAAAACATCTCCTCGGAAGCAAAAATTTCCTAGGGACACTTCCAAAGGCAAAGTTATTTTAAATGTTATGTTTTATTTAACGACGCTCGCAACTGCAGAGGTTATATCAGCATCGCCGGATGTGCCGGAATTTTGTCCCGCAGGAGTTCTTTCACATGCCAGTAAATCTACTGACATGAGCCTGTCGCATTTAAGCACACTTAAAGCAAAGTTATGTTGGAAGTTTTCTTCGACTCTCAGGGTCTCATGCACCATGAGTTCATTCCAGAAGGTCGTACTGTAACGAAAGAATTGTACGTAGAAACCCTCCGTCGCCTCTGGGACGCAGTGAGAAGGAAACGTCCAGAAAAGTGGGTAGAAAACAACTGGTTCCTTATGCATGACAATGCACCTGCTCATCGCGCAATTATTGTAAAGAATTTTCTTGCCAGGCACAACATAACTGCTTTGGATCACCCACCATACTCTCCTGATCTCTCACCACCTGATTACTTTCTGTTTCCCCGTCTGAAAAGTCATCTGAAAGGACGGAGATTCAATGCTGAAGAGGTTATCGCAAACGCGACGAGAGCACTAAGACGGGTTTCACAAAATGGCTTCCAGGCCTGCTTCCAGGAACTCTACACGCGTTGGCAAAAGTGTGTTGTTGCGGAAGGCAACTATTTTGAAGGGAATGCTGTAGAATAGTGTTTAAGGTACGTTGTCTCTATGATGCTAGCAAATTCCGGGAACTTTTTGAACCTAGTATGTATTAATAATACTAATAATAATAATAATAATAATAATAATAATAATGTTAATAATGTTTTATTTTCGCTGGCAGAGTTAAGGCCATAAGGCCTTCTCTTCCACTCAACCAGCCTTAATCAATATAATACCTAAATTTAAATTACAAATATTTACACTACACTTAAAAGGTTCTCCAGCAATATTCTTCACTACACATTTATTTAAATTTAGATAAATCTATAAGGTGAAGTAGTAATTTAATTTATGAGCTAATTTAATTCAATGAACTATAATTAATTTAATATTTGATATAGCTAGTAAAATGATGAAAATTAATTTAATATAAGCTTACTAGGACTATGTTACAGGGAGAATATATATATTTCTATTTCTATAATGAGAATATTAATGTAATTGCCATTAGAGGTTTTGTAAATCTATTCAGAGAAATTAATGATAATAATAAGAATGGACAGATGTTAGTTTCATTATAAGTAACAAATATTAATCAGCAATTAATCTGTTCAGTAAGAATTTATATAATTTTGACCTAAATGAAGTTATTGTCCAACAACCTCTTATATCACTCGGAAGCGAGTTCCAATTTCTAGCAACTGAAACTGTATAGGATGAAGAATATAAAGATGTCTTGTGGTAGGGTATAATATGTAATGAGTCATTTATTCGAAGTTTCACAGATCGTGCCCAGAAGAATCACAGACGTCGATGGCTTGAACAGATCTATTATTCGACAAGTGGGTGAATTTAAAGAAGATTAATGTCTTATTTCTTTCAGATGTGTAATTTGAAAAATTGTATATCTCCTTCACCTCAAAATTATAATATTTATAAATGAAACTCATACTAACCTTAATTGCACTGAACAACAAAAATTTTGCTCCGACTTAAAACAATCTATCGCTTATGGTTTGGTGTGCGCTGAATCCGAAACTGCATCTCTTTTCTTCGTATCACGTAAGGATTTTAAGATATACCCTGATTTCACTTTTCGATAAGCGCTCCCCAAGGAAACATCTGGTGCGGGTTGGGGGGATCGTAAACCAAAACAAAAGCTAATGCATTTTATTAGTTTATGACTTATTTCCGGTATTTTATAGTTGTTGGCATGTTCTTTTGTACTTTTAATAAATAAACAGATATTGATTCCTTCTCTTCACTAAATTTCCTTACAGTCTAAAGTGACGTATACACAATGAATAAACAAGGGTGTGGTTTTCAGTATTTAAAAGAAAATTTCGTTGAGTGAAGGCAAATTAAAAGAAGGCATTTTCATCGGTCCACAAATTAACAAAGTTATGGCTGGCTTTTTGTTTGAGGAAAAACGTTCCGTTACAGAAAAAATGGCATGGAGCGCTTTCAAAGATGTTTGCTCAAATTTTCTTGGAAATTATAGGGCAGACAACTGCATAGAACTTGTTGTGAAAACTATGTCAAGTGCATATGATAAAATGGAGTGTAATATGTGTCTCAAAATACACTTTTTACATTCTCATTTGGATTTCTTTCCTCCTAACTTTAGAGCGCTAAGTGACGAGCATGGGTAAAGGTTTCGTAAATAAATATCTGAAATGGAAAGCAGTGGCGGTGCGTCAATAAGAGCACAAGAGCACGTCAACACCTTGTTTCCATTAATTAATGTTTTATTATTATTTGATACCGTATTGACGTAATGGGGATGTAGGCCTATAATATCAGAATCGAGTATTTTAAACTTACCGCATCTTGCATAAACTTCTTATGTAAACTTGGCAACATCCATTCACGTACAAACCGTGCTCTTTTCGATATGGTTACAGGAATTTCACGCATGCGCGGAAGAAAATTGTCTTTAGCTGGCCGCTTATGACTCGTCAAGAGCACAACGCGTTAAGTGAACATGATGAGTATCTATTCTACAGATGTCAGGTGCATCGATGCCTATCGTTCACGTGCAATATCTCGAGGAGGAAATTTAATAACCTGTATATGTCAGCATCTGACTGTAGGAACGTTTACTTTACGTGAATGTGTGTACAGTGCTGCTACGAGAGTGTAGTTTGTGAATTACTATACTTCAGTGTCGGCATAATAGCATCGTTTGACTTTCAAACACGTGCTGGCTGACTGTGGTGGTGGTATGAATTTAAGTATCTGTATGGTGGTGTATAATATTTAAGAATAATATTTACTGGCATGTATTTATAGTAATCAATCTATGCGAATGGGATTACAGTACTGGTATAGGCTGTAGTGTATCAGTGTGTTGTGAATCAAAATATATTACTGAACACACGCGTTTGTAAATAACGGGACTGTGGTATGTATTCATTTTTAACAAACGTAAACATTGAACTCTGTTCAAGCAATTTTGAACAGTAAAGAACTGGGAAACTGGTTTACCAGGAAAAATTGGAAATAAAAAGGCTGGGTTTCATTATTACTATTATTATTATTATTATTATTATTATTATTATTATTATTATTATTATTATTATTTGTTGTTTTGAATTTATATACGGTTTTTTCGATAGTGAAACATTGGAATCATGACATTTCATATTAAACTAGACGTACGATTTCAAATTCTCTTCGATTTTGGAACCACAAAATTGTGAACACACATAATATTTTATCACGAGCCGCCACTGCTGGAAAGGCGATATAAAAGAAGATCATGATCCAGCATTCTTGCAGACTATTGTTGGTTCCTTGTAGAATACAGTCCTGGAACTAGTTATAAACAGAAGTCATCCAGAAAATTATTTTAAATATAAGTTCAAATTCCGAGATTTTTCTCTTTATACGTATGAAATATTTTTATTGTTGTGTTTTAAACTATGCAACATCATTTTTGAATCCAGTACACATTTTTCAAGTATTATGAGGCATTTGAATCTCTGGTGTGTTGTAATTTTACCAGTAGCGATGAAAAATAAAATAAAATAGAAGTTTTTTCATAAAAAGTTGAATTCATTTTCCCCGGAATATAGTACGTGATGCGGCAATTTGAATTTTAAATTCACATTCAGGGCACACATATTAGTAATATTCACCTATTTTTATTTCGGAGCAAGACAAAAAGTAAAAATTTGTTGATCAGTGTTATCATTCAAATCTAGTCTTTCAGGTGAAGCTTCCTGTAAAGCAGATTTGAATAATTTCAAGGGAAAAATTGTTCCGGGGCCGGGTATTGATCCCGGAACCTCCCGGGTAGCTCAGTTGGGAGAGCGCTGGTACGTTCAACCAGAGGTCCCGGGATCGATACCCGGCCCCGGAACAATTTTTCCCTTGAAATTATTCAGTGTTATCATATCGCTCGAGCTATCTGAACTACTCCAGTTTCGAACATATTACACTAGAATCCCTTGAAATTTCATTAAATTTCTTCCTGTAAATCAAATGTTAGGAACTCATTTTCCATCACATCTAAGTCTGTACATCTTTGATTAAAATTGTGATGCTCCATCTCAGACAGGAGTAATAAGCAATTTAATGAGTTTTTTATTAAGTTCTCGGTAAGGAGCTCGCTGTATCATTTAGTAATTAATGGAAGGAAAGGCATCCGTCCAAACTTCTGCGACTAGACCAACACAACAAACTTTAAAGTTTTAATGTTCTTGCTAGACCTTATTGTTTGCTCAGCAGTGAGTGTTTCTACACTAAATGTCTAACCTTTAACTGAAATACTAGAACTTTGCTACACTTTGAAATTAGTTGACAATTTGCCTGCAAACTGTGATATAAATACCTTTAAAACCTCTTCAGTGACTCCAAAGAGATTATATATTACCTACATTCCTGCTACCAGAATTTAGCTAAGAAATTATGTGCAGAAATTGCATTTTTCTTCTCTCTTCTTCTGTTCCTTTTATATTCTACGGTTTACTACGTTTAGACACTTCCGGGGTCCACACCTGTGGAGTAACGGTCAGCGCGTCTGGCCGCGAAACCAGGTGGCCCGGGTTCGATTCCCGGTCGGGGCAAGTTACCTGGTTGAGGCTTTTTCCGGGGTTTTCCCTCAACCCAATACGAGCAAATGCTGGGTAACTTTCGGTGCTGGACCCCGGACTCATTTCACCGGCATTATCACCTTCATCACATTCAGACGCTAAATAATCTAAGATGTTGATACAGCGTCGCAAAATAACCTACTAAAAAAAAGACACTTCCGGGAACACAAATTTCGCCATGAATTTCTTACACACTTAAAATATTTTGCATGTACATTTGCTTATGTTAATTAGCAGTAGAACTCGTAACAGTGATGATGATGGTAGTGATTCAATTATCACTACATTTAACGACGCTTTCAACATTTTGGCGAATTCATCATAGCCACATGACAAATTAGCAACATTTAAGGCCCGTCTCTAGCTCAGTCCTAATGTCGTCTATCTTCTGACATCTTATTCTTCCCCGAATTATTCTCACGTTCACCATTTCTTCCAGTTGCATCTTTCAGTAGGCAGTTTCTTCTCAACCAGTGACCCTGCCAATTCCATGTTCTCTTCAGTGACCCACCCAATTTATTTTTCTCTTCCTGATTAGTTTCAGCGTCATTTCTTCTTCACCCCACCCTTTTCAACGCAGCTTCATTTCTTATTTTGTCTGTCCATTTCACACGCTCCATTCTTCTCCATATCAACATTTCAAATGTTTTTAGTCGTTTCTCTTCACTTCGTCGTAATGTCCATGTTTCTGCCCCATACAATTTCATACTCCACAAAAAGTACTTCACTAGTCTCTTCCTTAGTTATTTTTCCATAGTCCCACAGATGAAGGTCCATTTTCAATTATAAGCTTCCTTTGCCATTGCTACACTCCTTTTGACTTCCTGGCAGCAGCTCATGTTACTGCTTATAGTGCACCCCAAGTATTTGAAGCTGTTTACTTGCTCTACTGTCTCTTACAGAATGCGCAAGTTTACCTTCTTTACTTTTCTTCCTATGACCATGTTCTTCGTCTTATTTGCATTTATCTTCATCCCATACTGCTCACAGCTGTCATGTAGCTCTAATAGCATATCTCTTAGCATCATTTCCTCTTCTGATAACAATGTCATATCATCAGCAAATCTTATGCATTTTATTTTTTTTTTAGGTTATTTTACGACGCTTTATCAACAGCTTAGGTTATTTAGCTTCTGAATGAGATGAGAGTGATAATGCCGGTGAAATGAGTCCGGGATAAAACACCAAAAGTTACCCAGCATCTGCTCATATTGGGTTGAGGAAAAACCCCGGAAAAACCTCAACCAGGTAACTTGCCCCGACCGGGAATCGAACCCGGGTCACCTGGTTTCGCGGGTCACATTCCAGAGGTGTGGACCTTTTATTCTTCTTCCTCCTACTATCATTTCCCCCATGTTCTGAAAACAGCTTTTCACTAAATCCTGCAAGTAGATGTTGAACAGTGTAGATGATAAAGGGCATCCTTGCTGTACTCCTCTCCCTGTTTCACTTCCTTTTGACTTATCATATCAAATTTTATGGAATGGGAATTATATGGAACGGTATTGAATATTTATTTCTCCCTAAGATTATAATGCTGAAGTATTAGCCTACACCAGTATCTTAATAACAATTTGGAACTATGCGGAATGGTTGAGCGGAAATCATAATTGCCCTGAGTTACGATCGAACTTATTCTATTCAGGCAGAGTACAGTGCACTTAAAAAGCGGATGAAAGATGCATTTGCAAATGCCTACTATGTCCAATTTTATGCTCATGAACTAAATTTGATAATCAATCAGGTTCTAGTATCACATAAAATTTAGGATATTTTTCAGCTATCTATCGCTTTTCACAACTAGACTTATTGTACATGAATGAAGTAGGACATAGCCTGGACGTCGTTTATGATTATGAGCATCTAGAATGCTTGTGTATTGAGGATAACTGGAAAAAGGTCAAAGTAATGCATTAACAGTAATGAAAAGTTGATATGATCTTTAAAAAAACATAAAATATCTCCTAACATGTCCACTGTGGAATAACGGTAAGCATGTATGTATGTCTTTATTTACATTGCAAGTGGGCAAGCACCCGGTGGCAGTGGTATGTACAATATTAACAATACACAATAAAATGATAACCAATACACAATAAAATTTACAATACACAATACAATTTTACAACACATATACAATTTTACACACAATACAATAATAATACACAATACAATTTAACACAATAATAATAAAACATAAACAAAATACCTAATTTTACAATACAACCTACATAATTATGTATAGGCCCTACATAAGTTTCAATAGTCTTTCACTTTACTCTCATCTCATTCCCTGTAGTGGCACTATGACGCATTTCACTGACACTTTAGCACACATTTCACTGACACTCTGTAACACATTTCACTGACACTATAGAACACATTTCATTGACGCTATAAATTGTCACTGATCGGAACTGTTCACTGCACTGTAAAACCATAACTTCACTGACTCACCTCGCTTCACTGATACATCAGTCTAATCGTCAAACGAATCAAATCCTAGTAGGGATAAGTCGGGGCTTTTCCTCTCAACTTGAAGTAAAGTTGCTGGGTTGAACCCCGGACTCAATTCGCCTTCATTAATTTCAACTTTATTATCTTCAATAGTTTCAGACGGACAGACGTGGTACCGTGATTCGCCCGCAGATGTCATCTGTATCGGAGAGCTGCTTAGATCCCAGCGATACATAATGGGCTTTCATAGCGGACTACGGCAGACTAACAAGGGAAGGGTTTCGGCTCGAACAGGAATTTCGTATCTAAAATTTGTATACAGGCCCATCTTTAAATCTCTGTAAAGCTCCCAAAAGCATTCGTTTCTGTAATGTGTGGTTTGTCTGTTAGAGCACTGTACAAGTTGAGGGGTGGGTAGAGCACTGCACAAGTTAAGGGGATGGGATACCTTACCCGTAAGCCTGGCCTAGCCTAGAAGCTAGTGCGAGAGTTAAAGTGTCTAAAGCTCATTTAAGAACATTTTTCTCCAACGTTCTGTCTGAAAATATTGCAGCTAATCAAAAGTATATACTGTTGTGTGAGTCATTGAATGCGCACAAGAACGCAACCTTAATAAATGAACCATTCCAAGGCTAGGACATGGAATGTATGAGCATTCCACCTAAAAAAACTAAATATGTCCAGCCTCTGAATATCTGTTTCCTTACACAATAAAAATATATGCTCGGAGGATAACAGATTGCATAAGGACTCTTGCTGAAAATCCAGAACTTAACTTGGGAAATCGAGTGTTTATAATGAAAATGCACTCTGTTATTCATAACCAGTTGTCTGCTCCAGTATACCGCCCTATGCTTCAGTATTCCTGGCATTCAGCTGGTTACGTGAATCCTGAACAAGTCTCGGACTTCAAAAATGTAATTCAGGCGGCATTTGATTGTTCAGCATTGGAGTGTGGTTCAGAAGATTGTTCAGGTGTTGCTTCTGAGTGTTGTGCTTATTGCTTTGCTCCATGCTGTTTCATGCATTTTATAGAGAATCCTCATGTACATTTTTAAAGAAGTGTATTGACCAATACCAACCAAACGGAGAGTTACACAAATGAATGCTTTTACGGTCTTCATCACTATTGTGAGGTAAGCGTTTGTACAAATTTTTAACCAAAAATTCCTGTTCGAGCCGAAACCCTTCCCTTGTTAGTAGTGTCGCTCTCTCCGATAGATAGCGTCTTGATTAGTCGTGGTGCTGCGATGTTCAGGTCAATATAGGATGCAGCAAGAATGGTCACACCTTTTGCAATTAATAATTACAACACCGAGGCTGAAAAATATTGACAGCATTAATTGGAAATATAATAAATCGCTTCAAGTTGTAGTTGAACAACAAAGTTACAAAACCGACAGCATAGCAGAATTAATGACGCATTCCAGCAAGAGCCGTACAGCAGTGCCATAATTTTCGCAACCTTAAAGGCCCATTCACAATGAAAATTAAACATAACCGTAACATAAACACAGAAGTTTGCGCCCAGGCTACCAAATGGTATCACAATGATTCACATAAGCATTGACATAAACATTACCGTAAGACGTTAACATGAAAGTTTGCAAACTCCAAAGTTTCATGCTTATGCTTACGTGATTTGCAAACAGAACACAATCGTGGAGCGCTGAAGTATTACTTACTTACTTACTTACAAATGGCTTTTAAGGAACCCGAAGGTTCATTGCCGCCCTCACATAAGCCCGCCATCGGTCCCTATCCTGTGCAAGATTAATCCAGTCTATACCATACCATCATATCCCAAATCCCTGGAATGCATTTTAATATTATCCTCCCATCTACGTCTCGGCCTCCCTAAAGGTCTTTTTCCTTCCGGTCTCCCAACTAACACTCTACATGCATTTCTGGATTCGCCCATACGTGCTACATGCCCTGCCCATCTCAAACGTCTGGATTTTAAGTTCCTAATTATGTCAGGTGAAGGATACAATGCGTGCAGCTCTGTGTTGTGTAACTTTCTCCATTCTCCTGTTACTTCATCCCGCTTAGCCCCAAATATTTTCCTAAGCACCTTATTCTCAAACACCCTTAACCTATGTTCCTCTCTCAGAGTGAGAGTCCAAGTTTCACAACCATACAGAAGAACCGGTAATATAACTGTTTTATAAATTCTAACTTTCAGATTTTCGACAGCAGACTGGATGATAAGAGCTTCTCAACCGAATATTAACACGCATTTCCCATAATTATTCAGCGTTTAATTTCCTCCCGAGTGTCATTTATATTTGTTACTGTTCCTCCAAGATATTTGAATTTTTCCACCTCTTCGAAGGATAAATCACCAATTTTTATATTTCCATTTCGTACAATATTGTGAATTTTATTAGTAACAACAATGTAATTTATTCGTCACAACAATAATTCTTTTCTGCAATTCGCCTTAAACGCTCTCGTCAACAATTGGATTTTCACTCAACACAGTATTCGTTATAACACTCCACCGACGAGAATGACAATTTACTTGGACTAGTACGAACAACAATGAACTGTTAATCTTAACTAATATTTACAAAGCACTATTTACAAATCAGAACTATCAGTTCTCAGTTCACAGTTCTTCTATCTCAGTCACTCGAGTTCACAGTATCTCGAACCACAGACCTTCAGAGACAGTTCACTGCTGTACTCGAACTCAGGTCCCTCCAACTGCGGTCCACTGCACTCGAACTCAGGTCCCTCCAACTGCGGTCCACTGCACTCGAACTCAGGCCTTCGGATGCTGATACAGTTGCGGACGCACACTCGAGTCGAACTCCGGTACACAAGACTGGCTTGCTTGCTTTGGCTTTCTCACTGACTGCCTGACTAATCAACTGAAAACTGCTGTCGTTCCTTCGCGTCCGTAATTTATAACCACAGCGACGTAGCCTCGAAAGTTCCACGCGTCTCTAGAGATGGCACTCCAGAAAAATCCAGAGCCCTCTCCTCTCTACCAGCACCAGATGCGCGCGCACTCTCTCTCCACTCTCTCGCCGCGTAGGCCCTTTCCCCTCTCTCCGCCGCGCCGTCCATCAGTGCTCCGTGAAGCCCGCGCGATCTGCTCTCTTGCGGGACGCTGGTCGTGAGTTCGAATCTCACGTCGCTGTCACAATATTCTGGTCACGAGACATAATCATATACTTTGTCTTTTCGGGATTTACTTCCAAACCGATCGCTTTACTTGCTTCAAGTAAGCGCTGGAGTATACGACAGAATATTAGAAAATGGCGTCGTTGTTATGTTTCCATGGTTACCAAGTATGTTTGCTGTTATGTTTATGTTCCCATCGTGAATGATGGTATGACGTCTTGATTTTACCGTAACGTTTATATTCTTAAGTTAACAACTCCAATCTATATTGAAACCTTGTAATGTTACTGATTAATATAGGTTATAGCAATTTCATAGCAAGTTTTAGAAATCTAATTTTCAGCCTTATATAGTGCGAACACTTCTCACGGCTGTTGAAAGTCGTGTCAGTGATGCTATGCTTGGGAGATCTGGTTGAAAAACATTTTAAATGTCAGCTATATTGCAGTTGCTGTTAGGCTTTTTATATTTGCGAGTTGGTATTGGAAAACTTTCTGCCTGTTTGCATACAGCGACCACAGCTCTCTGCCCCTGGGCGGGCTACACACCGCACGACCGCATATTTTCCAGCGGTCTCACTCTAATTGCGTTGCATAATCATTGGAATTCAAGGAAATATTCGATTTTAACCAAATTAGTCATAATTCTGTATTTTAATCCCAATTATACAGTAATTCTGAGAGAATACGTATATTGGACTAAACTGTTTTGGGAGAGAAATAACGAATATTATTCTGAATTAGTTTCACCAGACACAAAACCGAATTACTTTAACTATGCAATGAGTATGGAATGGAGGAATGAGACCTTGCAGGTTATGTTACAAACGTTCCTTTATTTTGTTTATATAGTTCCTCTGAACCACAGAACTGTTTTATGTGATATATCAAAAGTGATACAAAATTGTTAAAGATTGGATTGTCCTGCATTGTCTGAATGATACATCGGTGGCACAAGTGAACACTTGTAAATACCTAGGTATATACACTGGTGGCCATAATTCTGGAAACTTTTTGTTTCTGTACTGAATTATTATAACATTTATATTAATTCACAGATTTATACAATAGAAAATGTTATTCGTGACTGACCCGTTACCGATGGGGTTATGTATGTATGTATGTATGTATTTATTTACACTGCAAGTGGGCAAGCACCCGGTGGCAGTGGTATATACAATATTAACAATACACAGTTAAAATGATAAGCAATACACAATAAAATTTACAATACATAATAAAATTTACAACACATATACAATTTTATACACAATACAATAAGAATACACAATACAATTTAACACAATAATAATAAAACATAAAATAAAACACCTAATTTTACAACACAACCTACATAATTATGTATAGGTCCTACATAATTTTCAATAGTCTTTCACTTTACTCTCATCTCATTCCCTGTAGTGGCACTATGACGCATTTCACTGACACTTTAGCACACATTTCACTGACACTCTGTAACACATTTCACTGACACTATAGAACACATTTCATTGACGCTATAAATTATCACTGATCGGAACTGTTCACTGCACTGTAAAACCATAACTTCACTGACTCACCTCGCTTCACTGATACAACAGTTCAAATAAGTCTAATAATTGCATTCTTATGCATACTTATAAACAGAACTACATTTAAACTAAACATTTCTAGTTATAATAAAGGTATTATATTAAATCCTGACTATTTTCACAACAAATTATCATTATTAAGTGGGAAATTATGTTCTTGTCGTTTAAGATCTAAATATTAATTTCAGATTTCATTATAATTTCCCATTATTTACTGTTATAAAAACTAGTCCATTGTTGAGTTTAAGATTATTGTTGATCAGTAGAAGTATTGTTGAGCACTGGTAGCATAAAATATGGACATTATTAATTTGTTTCTATCATTAGTCTGACTTAAGATTTCGTTAGGTGAACATCTGATTGCTTTACAACAAACTTTATTGATCATTTTATCACAATGGCTCCACGAAAGGACTGAACACCTTCTAGGGCAGCCATACTTCGAGAAGAAGGCTACACAATCAAGGAAATTGCAAGAAAACTTGGTAATGGTGCTACATTGCCTGGCGTCCAGAAGATATGTGAGAGGTACAAATCCATAGAATCTTGTAAAACAACACTTAGGACTGGTAGAAAACCTAAAGTAAGTCCAAGAGAAAAGAAGCAGATTTGTCGATTAGCATTGAAAGATCGAAGGAAACTTATAATGAAAATCTGAAATTAATATTTAGATCTTAAACGACAAGAATATAATTTCCTACATAGTAATGATTATTTATTGTTAAAATATTCAGGATTTAATATAATACCTTTGTTATAACCACATAATTAAGGAATCAGTCAAGAGAAACATTTTCAATTGTATAAATCTGTTAATCAATGCAGATGTTATAATAATTCAGTACAAAAACAAAAAGTTTCCAGAATTATGGCCACCAGTGTATTTAAGTAACAAACTGGGCTGGGAGGAACAAGTCACTAATACCACAAGGAAAGCCTGGAAAGCACTACATTTCTCTATGCGTATTCTGAAGAAATCTAACCGAAGGTCAAAAGAATTAGCGTACAAAACCCTTCTTCGCCCAATTATGAAATATGGAGCAGTAGGTTGGGATCCGTACAGACAAAACCAAATCGATTCAATAGAAAAAGTCCAACGCAAGGCAGCAAAATATGTCAAAATGGGGAAGGGACATGGTGAAGAAATAGTAAAAGACTTAGGGTGGGAACTTCTCAAATCAAAGCGGCGAAAAACCAGACTCACCGCATTGTTTAAGGCACAAATGGGACACAAAGCATGGACCGACATCAATGCTAGATTAGCAACACCATCATACTTAGGAAGGGCTGATCATATTAGAAAGTTTAAATGTAGAAAACAAAGAACGGACGTGGCAAAATTTTCCTTTGCTAACCGCACAATAGTAGACTGGAACAGCTTACCTGCGGCAATCTTTCAGGGTGGTGCTCTCAAATCAATACATTTAAGGAAAGGTTGAGAAGATTAGACTGACAATGTAATTGTAGGTGCAGTGTAAATATCTAAGTTGTGTCATGTAATTAATTAAGTTGATATGTAATTAATTAAGATGATATGTAATTAAGTTGATTTGTAATTAATTAAGGTGATATGTAATTATTTAAATTGGTAATAGTTGGGTGAAATAGAAGTACTTATAAGTTAGGTTTACTTTTGCTTATTGTAGGCGTTATTATAGAATAGTTTTATTTATAATCCTAGGTTTATTGCATCTATTTATTTATAGTTAGAAATACATTCAGGTTTATTTTATTTTATTTTTTTATTTTTCTTTTATTGCTGTAATTATTTTATAATTGTAATGGTATTATTGTATATTATATATCACTGCCACCGGGTGTATACCTAATTGTAGTGTTAATAAATATATACATACATTTCATTTCCTTCTGCACGACGTGTAGAAGATATTCAGACGAGTTGCATGCATTACGACCCAAGCGTTCCGGTATTACGTCATTGCTTTCATAGGCAATCGTGCCTTAATAAGTCAATTATGAACGATATTCAATGTAGTAACAACCTGTTTATAATGCTAGGATGGCATAAATAATATTATATGTTTTGTTGATGTGTACACGAGATTCGGGAAAAGGGATATAAACAATAAAGTTATCTAACGCATATTAATTCAGGAGATCGAATTAAAATGACTATTATACTTTTACTACGTCACACTACTTTTGGCCAATAAAAAGGTACAAAAGGACGTCTTTCAAACAATCATGGCTGCTTATCACACAATTTTATCGCGTCCCTAGCATTTGTTTAATTTTATCGCGTCCCTAGCATTTGTTTATTTTTATCACTACCCTAGCACTTGTTTCTTTGTTTGCCAACATTTCAAACTGCACTGGTCTGGACGTCAAAAAACAGAAAATTACAAACCACTCCAGTCGATGCACAGCACTTTCAAATATGACTCGCATTGGCATTCAAGAACAAGAATTAATAAAGATCACTGGTCATAGCTATGCATCTTCCCTGAATCCCTATTTACAGCACCATTCAGAAATCCTGAATAAGTTGAGGGATACACCATGTACATCAACGAGTTCCACTTCTTTTACGCACACGTCCAATACAACATCAACTGAATCACCAATCACTAAAACATCCAAATTTGAAAATTGTACTGTCAATAATTATTCCGTTTAAAATTGTTCATGTTTATTTCTTATTTCATCATCGTTAATTAAATGGTTTCTTGCTTATTTCAGCATCTCTAATTAAAAATTTTTTCCAACACTTCTTAATATTATTTAGGTTATGTTTGTTATAGCTTCTGCTATATGATATTATGGATAGTCATGTATCAGAGATTGTTTAATACTAAGATTTATTGAAAATCATCTGTCAAGTGACGTTGATTCCTGGGATCCGGATAATTGAAGTGGAATGCAACTGTTTTAATAAAAAATAAACTGAATCAACATAGACTTCTTGACTAGTAACCGTCTACACAGTTGAATGAAGATTCCATAGTTGGCACAACTGATAACAAGAAAACATAATCATAAAACACTACTGCCATCTAGCGTAATGTTGAGATGGTACAATAATACATTTGAAGACAGTTGTATTTTCGTAAGCCAATTAATATTTTATTGTATTGGAGTACTTTGTTACTTCTAATCTTTATATACTTTCTTCTAATCGTGTAATAGTCAATTAAATCCCACTCGAGTTTTGATTTTCTCTAGATAAATCGAAACCTCTAGTGAGATTACTGTTGATAAAATATAGGCCTATGTTTATTTGTATAATTTGTTCAAAGTAGGCAAAATATACTTTAAAAATGTGTAAACTATTTAACAGGCAACAAAATGACGTGTAATATACATTGACATGTCTATCATAAAACTTCACAGAAGCGATTCAGAGACATTTCGTATTTCTTTTAGCTACATATATAGGAATATAAAATTTAATTACATAAAATCCAGGCTATTTATTATCTACTATGTGAACGAAATTTATGAGTAATGTCATTTCATTCGAAAAGAAAAATAGCCTCCCAAATTTCTTTATCTCTAGGGCTGTCTAAGCAATAAAAGTAACACAACTTTTAGTTAATGCTTGGATAATGTGTATGCAAATATACTTTTTTTCGCATGCGCTATTCCTTATTTGTAGACCTTACGACAGAAGCGAGTGATGAAGAGAATTTAATTTTCCTAACGTGAGGTGAAAGCATATAAAATTATAAAGTTGCTAGCAAACGTGAGGCTGTTATTGGATGAAAGTGCTTGCACTCAAAATATTTTTCTTCTCAGAATAATTTTCCTCAGGGCTTTCATCATTTTTACAATGTACTCATCAAGGAGATGTAGGCTACAGTTGAAATGCTCCCATCCCTTTCTTCACTCTCCGTTCTTTTCTTTATGTATAATCTGACTGTAAGAGCCTTCTTGTGCGATGCATTTGTATACACGAAGTCAATCCATCACTCATTTCTCTCCCACATTTGTTCCATTCTGCGCGAGCTAGTACTGAAGGAAGTACGATTTTGTTTTATATCATGGAGTACTCTGCCGCAACTCCGGTGTAGTCGACCAGAAATATAAGGCGAGGCTAGAAAAGATAAGGGCAACCTCCATCAACTCTATCGCCGCAACGCACTTCTGAAGTTGGAGGCGGATTAACCCCACTTTTTCCTTCCTTCTCTGCTTCTCAGGGGAAATTTCTTTCCCTTCTAACTTACATTCAGTTCCTCATTCTCACCTCGTTTAATAATTACGGTATAACAAAACTTGTACACAATTCAGAGGCAGAGAAACTCTCACTACTTTCACACCTGAGAGAGAAAAAAATGTTTCTACATAATTAAAGTTTTGAAAACGTATGGTAAGGAAAAAAAATGAAAAGAAAAGTTATGAGTAGTTGGGGATTAAATATTAAGCCATCTGTCTACGTAATTCAAGTCTGGGCTGGCGAGGAACTGTTATAAACATCTGATGGTGGAAAATGAAAATCTTTATGGCAACTTAAACATTCTTAGCGGGAAATAATAAACAGACATTATCTCGTATTACGCGGGCTAGACGGTAAGACTTTCTAAGAGAATTACCGTAATGGTTTCTTAAGACTAATTAGAGGATATTTCAGTAATCTTGTTTCCAGGAATTTTCTGGTAGCAGCTTTAGAACTCACTATCCTAAAGCCTAAGAGAGATTTATGAAGTAACTAAATTGTAAATTGTGCTTGTCTTAGCGAGATGCGAAATCTGCAGACACGGAATTATTTTATTCTATCTTAAACTTTTCTCATATTAGTCGTCTTCGGTGTCTTCCACTTTACCGTTGGGTTCGATGTTCTCGTGTGCAAACCCGGCCGGGGAACTGTAGCTTAAATGGTCATAAAATCATTATCGTAGCTTTCTTCGGGAAGGAATTAAAGCTGTGTGACCCATGTCATAGATTTGAAGTAGTCTTACATCAAAGAACTCTATTTGTCAATTCATGATTTACAGACCTACAACTTCTGTGTGATTTTCTAAGACAATAATTTAAGTCACACGGAGTTAGTGTGCACTCGAAGTTGGTTGCTTGACGATTGTCAGCCCACTTTGAGGTCTGTGGATATAGAGGGGAAAAATTGGAACGGTGTCGGGTAGAGTTCCCGGGTAGTTCAGTTGGTAGAGCGTTGGTACGTTAAACCAAAGGTCCCGGGTTCGATGCCCGGCCCCGGAACAATTTTTCCCTCGAAATTATTCAAATCAACTTTACAGGGAGTTATACCTGAAATCTTGATTTGCATAATACACGTCACTGTTCGTTAACAGAAAACCACAATTTAAGTCACACGGAGTTAGTCTGCAATCGAAGTTGGTTGCTTGACGGTTGTCAGCCCACTTTGAGGTCTGTGGATATAGAGGGAAAGGTTGGATCGGTGTCGGGTGGAGTTCCCGGATAGCTCAGTTGGTAGAGCGTTGGTACGTTAAACCAAAGGTCCCGGGTTCGATGCCAGGCCCCGGAACAATTTTTCCCTCGAAATTATTCAAATCAACTTTACAGGGAGTTATACCTGAAATCTTGATTCGCTTTCTAAGATAAATTTGGCCGGTTTTTCCAAGTATTGTTAGAAACTTTAACGACTGCTAAACTCTAAACAGTTTGTTAATTAACAAAATTATATGTTTTCAACACCAGATTGGTTTGACAGATTGTTAACAGTTTGTTAATTTTAAATGTAGGATTTCGGGCAGTTAACTCGTTTAACAGTTAGTTAAATATGGCCGATGTCTCCACAGCTGTTCGAACAGAAGTTGCGAAATTAATATTTTGTGTCTCTCTGTAGGGAATGTTTAGCATATGACTGGTAATATAACATTTAAAAAATACTTTGGACTGTTTAAATACATCAGTGTTATTTTATTTCTTTCGTATTTCGTATCCATAATAGCAATGAGGAAATATAACCTTACTTTGTAATTATTATTCAGCACATTACCTACAACTTTCATTTGTCAACTGTTTGTTTATGGAGCGTGGCCTACTATAACAGGTTGTCATTTTATGTAAGTTTCATGACTCACTATAATATAGAATTTAAAGATTAATTTTAGCCAATCAAAAATTGTCTTACATGTGTAGAATCATTACCAACTGCTGTTGAGTAGTTAAAATAGTGCTAACAGACGTTATAGTTAAGTGTTGGTTATCTTAAACAAAATTATGTTGAACAAATGGAAAATACATTAACAAAGAGTTAAAAATAAACAGACTGTTAATTTAACATTCGTTAAGCAAAATTAAACATTACTTGGACAAACTGGCCATTAATGTTTCGATATATTATATCTTCGAAAAAAATCAAGTTCTTGTGACAATCTACGAGTATATTTTTGTAGATTTTCTTCCAAAACTCAACAAACTCATTTTCACCAAAAATGTCCAATAGAACATTAACTCTTTGAGCCCACTATTTTGTAAGCACTGAAAGTAGCGCAAAGTTTTCTATAAGAAGGAGCCGTTCTTTCTCCTTCAAGAGCCAAAAATTGAGTTTTCAATCCTTCGCCGAGCAAAACCGCTCCTTTGTTTAACTTTCCGTAACTAGGAAACCAGTAAACGGACTATTTTGTGTGAGGAGAATGATTGGGGACATACTGACTCTTGGACATTTCAACACATAGTTAGTGTAAAGTGGATGTATATTTACATTATGACCAGAATTACATTAATGGTGTTTATATTTGAGGTATTTATAGGAGGTACCGGAACTTTATGTCCACCCTGTACAATTGGAAGATTTTGAATTAACTGCGAATAATTCAGAACTAGTACAAAATATGTAATTCAGAAGGCTTTGCACGGTAGTATCCCCGAAAAGTTATGAGCTATAAACAATGGAGTAATTTTATAAAATAACAATGTACAGTTCTATAGCATTGAGGTGCCTTTGAATTTTCAATACATATCTGTTTTCATGCTGTCATGTGTTGTATACTGTAATTATCTATTTATTTTTCAGTAATGGTCCTTAAAATTAAATTTTCAATGCATGTACAATACAGGAGAAAGTCAGTGTTTACCTACTTAGCAAGTCCGCTGCAGTTGGCAAGCGCCATGTTTAAGTAGACCATGAAAGTCAAGGTATATTATGGACAGGAAAACATCAATCATTCGGGAGTTGTCAATTTATTATAAAAGTGAATCTGATACACGTTAATATAGGCGAAATGTATGATAATGTAGAAGAATGAATAAGTCAATAAGTGGGAAAATAAATAAATAAATAAATAAATAAATAAATAAATAAATGCATTAAATAAATAAATAAATAAAAAATAAATAAATGCATTAAATAAATAAATAAATGAATAAATAAATAAAAAATAAATAAATGCATTAAGTAAATGCATTAAGTAAATGCATTAAATAAATAAATAAATTAATTAATTAAATAAATGCATTAAATAAATAAATAAATGAATAAATAAGTAAAAAATAAATAAATGCATTAAATAAATGCATTAAGTAAATGTATTTAATAAATAAATAAATTAATTAAATGAATGCATTAAATAAATAAATAAATGAATAAATAAATAAAAAATAAATAAATGCATTAAATAAATGCATTAAGTAAATGCATTAAATAAATTAATTAATTAATTAAATAAATGCATTAAATAAATAAATAAATGAATAAATAAATAAAAAATAAATAAATGCATTAAATAAATAAATTAAATAAATAAGTAAATAAATAAATAAACAAATAAATAAATAAATAAATAAATAAACAAATAAATAAATGCAGTAAATAAATACATATATAAATAAAGAAATAAATACATTAATTACATAAAAAATGAATAAATAAATAAAAAATAAATAAATGCATTAAATAAATGCATCAAGTAAATGCATTAAATAAATTAATTAATTAATTAAATAAATGCATTAAATAAATAAAAAATAAATAAATGCATTAAGTAAATGCATTAAATAAATAAATAAGTAAATAAATAAATAAACAAATAAATAAATAAATAAACAAATAAATAAATGCAGTAAATAAATACATATATAAATAAAGAAATAAATACATTAAATAAATAAATAAATGAATAAATAAATAAAAAATAAATAAATGCATTAAATAAATGCATTAAGTAAATGCATTAAATAAATAAATAAATTAATTAAATAAATGCATTAAATAAATAAATAAATGAATAAATTAATAAAAAATAAATAAATGCATTAAGTAAATGCATTCAATAAATAAATTAATTAATTAAATAAATGCATTAAATAAATAAATAAGTAAATAAATAAGTAAACAAATAAATAAATAAATAAACAAATAAATAAACGCAGTAAATAAATACATATATAAATAAAGAAATAAATACATTAAATAAATAAATAAATAAATAAAATAAATGCAATAAGTAAATAAATAAATAAACAAATAAATAAATAAATAAACAAATAAATAAATGCAGTAAATAAATACATATATAAATAAAGAAATAAATACATTAAATAAATAAATAAATAAATGTATTAAATAAATAAATAAATAAATGTATTAAATAAATAAATACATAAATGCATTAAATAAATGTATTAAATAAATAAATAAATACCTTAAATAAATAAACAAATATTACCTTAAACTCTCCAGCAATGTTCTTAATATTTGCGCCGTTTTCAAGACGTTTAATAATATTTATTTTGTCAGAAATAATACTCAGACATGAACGTGTTTGTGACATGATGCCTTACCGGTATGTGAGCCTTTGGATTCTCGTCATAATAACAGACTACGTTGTACTGTATTGCTGCTTTCCTTAGACTCAAACACATTCTACTAAATCGACGGAGCAGTGTACTGAAATAGCAGCACAGAGGTGTAAAAATCAGTCAATCTAACATAAAACGAGAACCTATTTAAAACAGAAATTATTTCTTGTCCCAAGCTCTTCCCGTTTACCCAGGTTTCACTGTAGTAGTAGTGATAGGTGTAAAGTTGATCATTGTGATATAATGTATTGCGTTTTTTTAGCATCTCCATAGCAACACTTTGCACTTCTTAAGAAAAGGAGATCCTACCTCTGTAATTACATTCAGCTTCTATTATTATGAACTAGCCGTACCCGTGCGCTCCGCTGCACTTGTTAGAAATAAATATAAAGTAATTACATAATTAAAATAGGACGTTTGATCCAGGGAACATTCGTGTTTGATATAAGGATAAATCGTTTAATATGTTACTTAATTTAAATTGTATTTAAATAATTAAAATGCGATCATTTTGGTCCAGAGACACTCATTTGGTGCAATGACAATTCCTTTAACATGTTTCTTAATTGTTATTACATGCAACCATAGCTTAATGAAGATTGACATAATTTAGATTTAATGTGTATATTTTATTTTACTTGTTATAGGTTTCCATTGAATTATGGTAATAACTTAATTTTAACCCTTGTTTTCCACGAATCCAGTAAATGGCGCTTGGCCCACTATGGTTCTGAACCTTTCAAATATATTATATTATATAAAAAGTGTCTTGATAAGGGATATACTCCGATAAGTAAGCTTTTAATTTGTTATGGGGGCTCTTGAATCTCAGGAGGAACAATTTTTACACCAGCGCAACATAATCTGCTTGGCTCATTACCCTATTATTTTGCATTGCATTTAATGCATATGTATTTTATTATTTTAACACCATTCAATTGAGCATAGTTAAAGTTTGGATTATAAAATAACGGAATGCTAAGCTACTGCATACTAAATCAATACACTCTCGTTGTTGGTTAATTCTCCGAGATAAACATTATTTTAAGAAATAGAGGATACGAATATACAGAATAGCCTATCAAGTTTTCTGTGCATGAGAAGCTATTTTAATCCTACCTGACCTCAATTCACTCAGAAGTTACTGTAATAACATTATAGCATTATGTCCATCTAGAGAAACTACACTTTCCAATGGTGAAATAATAATTAATTATACAAATCGGTTAATTTAGCTTCCGATATTACTTCATACAAACACAGAAACATTCTCTGTAAGCTATCTTTCATAGCTTTCGATTGTTGTTGTCCAAGGCCCCTTATAAACGAAGTCATTTGTTTTTTATTTCATTACACCGCCTTAGATGGCAGTTATTTTAATTTTAAAACTCATTTATCTCATTAAATATCGGTCCTATCAAATTTTTTCAAAGAATAAAACTTATCGGAAATGATTTTTGAAGAAATGTTTGTTACGTAACATTTTTCACAAAAATCAATAATAAGCGAGATATTTCGATTTATTTAATTGAGGCCCCCTTATAACCCTCCTTTTAAATAACGTGTTTTAAATGCCATATAGCCTAAAACCTAAGTTACAACGAACTTAATTTATATTCCAGTTTTCATCTAAATCCGTTTAGCCATTATCGCGTGAAAAGGTAACAAACATCCAGACAGACAGACAGATATACATACAAACAAAAGTGTCAAAAAAGCGATTTTCGGTTTCAGGGTGGTTAATTATATATGTTAGGACCAATTATTTTTTGGAAAATCGAAAATTACCAGAAAAATTTCGGCTACAGATTTATTATTACTATAGATTACTAACGTAACACAGTGGAAATATGAGGTAGTGGAGGTACTAAAAAGAAGAAAAGAGAGATGAAAATTAAGTGTAAAGAAATTGAAAGAAAAATAGTGTAGGTGACATTATTGAGCCTCGAGAACTAAGGTGACAAGTGTTCTGATTCTGGCTTCTAGCTTCGAACATCGAGACTCGTGAATGCAGAGCCTGTAGGAAACAGCTTGTCCCGGCAATCACGCGCTCCATTACTGAAGCCGTCGAGCTATGAAATAGTCATCACTGATACCACAGTGTGTGCCGACGTCTGTATAACAGTCTGAACTCTCTGTAATGAGCAGGTCTGCATTCAGCTTACCCTCCACTCTTTGTGAAGAACGTGTGTTCCCCCAGACCTTGAATCGCTGGTTCCAGATCATAAATCTCTCCACATTTTTCAATCGCGGAGTGATCCTAAGTCTGTCGACGTCCCCATTCTCGAGGGACATCGCCATCCCGCACCTTCTATTGCCGTCTCAATCTTCGAGCAGATTACGACTCCCCGAGACAGGTCTGCAAGGGCAGACTACGCCTCGACGCCTCTCGGAATCGCTCTCGAGATTAAAAGTGATGTGCAGTTCCCCTTCAGGAACAATCATGGCAGCACACTCCCCACCAAAGACTCTCCCTGCACTCTCTGAGTAATAGAAATATTTTGTACAATCGAAACAGTGTAGACTGGGTCCTCATGACAGACTGTTTTTAATATTCCTTTTTTCAGAATATATTTTGCAAGTTTTCAAATTCTTATTGAGCTGCTCGGATTGAAGATAATGTTAAGCGACAAAAACTGCATTTTCAGTTACAGTAACTGAATTGTTTGAAAAAATTATATTCAAGTTACACAGTGACAAAACAAATGAAGAGTCCACTGCAAGAATGATGGATGTCATTTGGAATACATTTTGCAGGAGACGCAACTGAAAGCTTGAAATGCTTAGCGCTCAAAGTTTAACTGTGATTTTCCGATCATTACTGGACAATGACTATCCGTGTTAATGCCATGTAACTCTCTATGTACATTCTATACGTCTTAAGCTATGCATTGACAGTCTTGGTTCATTTTCGACAAGAAAGTGACATCCATCACTCTTGCGGTGGACTCTTCAAATGTGTCAATATTATTATAAATAAGGAGACATTTCATTACATAGTTACACTGACCATTACACTTTTACTATGTCATACTATTTTTTTTTACCAATAAAACGGTACGAAAGGACGTCTTTCAACCAATCATGGCTGCTTATCGCAAAATTTGATCGCGACCCTAGCATTTGTTTAATTTTATCGCTTCCCTAGCATTCGTTTGTTTTTATCACTTAAATAAATAAATAAACAAATAAATATTTATTTATTTATTTATTTAATAATAACATATACATAAAAACGTTACATTAAAATACCTCGAAAGAACAAAGCTCGTGTTCGGGGACAGTTCCATTACATAAATATACATACTTTGTAGACAAAATACTTAAGAAAAAAGGTCACATAAAGATAATAATAAAATTAGTAAATAATAATACTAGTACTAACTGAGTGAAAAAAGAGACGATGTTGCTACTCTTAGTATTTGTTTCTTTGTTTGCCAACATTTCAAACTGCACTGGTCTGGACGTCAGAAAAAAAACAAATTACAAACCACTCTAGTCGATGCACAGCAGTTACAAATATGACTCGCATTGGCATTCATGAACAAGAATTAATAAAAATCGCTGGTCATATCTATAATTCTTCCCTGAAACCCTATTTACAAATAAATGAAGAGCACCATTCGGAAACCATGAATAAGTTCAGGAATAAACCATATACATCAACGAGTTCCACTTCTTTTACGCACACGTCTAATATAACATCAACTGAACCACCAACCGCTAAAACATTAAAATTTGAAAACTGTACTTTCAATAATTGTTTCTTTTAAAATTATTAATGTTTATTTTTTATTTCATCGTTAATTAAAACGTTTCTTTTTTATTTCATCATCCCTAATTAAAACTTTTCTAACACTTGTTTATATTATTTAGGTTATGTTATAGCTGCTGCTATATGATATTATGGGTAGTCACGTATCAGAGATTGTTTAATACTAAGATTTATTGAAAATCATCTGTCAAGTGACGTTGATTACTGGGATCCGGATGATTGAAGTGGAATGCAAATGTTTTAATAAAAATGAAACTGAATCAACAGAGCCTTCTTGATTAGTAACCGTCCACAGAGTTCAATGAAGATTCCATAGTTGGCACAACTGATAACAAGAAAACAGGTACTACTGCCATCTAGCGTAATATTTGTAATGTTGAGATGGTACAATAATACATTTGAATACAGTTGTATTTTCGTAAGTCAATTAATATTTTATTGTATTGGAGTACTTCATTACTTCTGATCCTTACATAATTTCTCCTAATCGTGTAATAGTCAATTAAATCCCACTCGAGTTTTGATTTTCTCTAGATAAATCAAAAGCTCTAGTGAGATTACTGTTGATAATAATTTGCTAGAAATGTTGTTTCTCCCTTAATATTTTAATTTTCTAAAGAATACTAGGTGAAAATCGTTAGTTGAAATTATCTTTATCAAATAATACTTCTATTGATTCTTATTTTGTCTGTGGGATTAACTGAGGAGTTAGACGCACAAGGAGCGTTATACCTCTATAAGCTCTTTTTTTTTTTTTTTTTTTTTTTTTTTTTTAAGGTATAATGCATTTTATTTCTTCCCATAATCTTTTTGTCCATCTTGCACAATTTTGTTTCAATATCTATAATACAGCGATCATGATGATCGAATATTTATCTGCATGCCATGATACACAGCAAGATAATCTTTGTAAAGAACATGCCTGTCGTTAAGTGTGCTATTCATAGACATTTCGCAGCACGCGCTACGAGCGTACTAAGCTAGCCCCGGCTATCCACTGGTTACTAGTACAGAATTCAAATCATATCCTATCGCTAACACTGGTTTATGAATACGAAAAACGCTGATCATCCACCGGAAGCCCGCGCTAAGAATGTCTATGAATACGGCCCTAAGAGACTTACACACAAAACAAGTGACATTCATCTTAATCTTGACTAGCAGCATTAATAAAAATATTAATAAAATAAACTTGCAGCATTTCTCACAAAATAAATGCATAGAAATATGCAGCTACCTCATAAATACTTGCAGTAAAAATTTCATCCAGATTGATTAATATTTGGCATAAGAGAGTTGGTGTTGAATCAACAAAAATGAACACAGAAAAATAGATTTGAACATAAAATGAATATTTATGTAAATTAATATTCTCCTCCGCTACATTCATCTAGTAACTTCAGAGAGCCAACAAAAAGTTACTAGATTTGTAATCAGAAATTTTAAAAAAGAATTTTTCGATGAAAAACAATTTTGACAACTCTTTAAATTCCATGCCCTCTTCCGGCCTTAATTTAAAATTGTAAACATACGAGTATTTGTAATCAGAATTGAGCTGAATCCATTTGGGGTATGAAAATATAAATTCTGAATAAGTGAAATAGCTAAAAAAAAAATTTGGAAAAATTTTCATGATTTTCAGTGGAGTCTTCCCTTAAGGCAAGATATTGAAAAAAATATATATATATAAATGTATCTTGCATATCTAATAATAATAATAATAATAATAATAATAATAATAATAATAATAATAATAATAATAATAATAATGGAATTTTATTTGCACAATCTGTCACTCGTATATTTCAAACAGAAAGAAATAACTGAACTTGGATCATCTAACTTAATCGGAGAAATTTCTTGAGTCAAACTTGACTTTAGTTTAAGACAAATTAATCTCAGATTAGACTTTATACAACACAAAATTTCAAGTTCAGCTAGAACGAGGATCAATTTAACCTCTGATCTAAGATTAAATGGTTTATATAATCGGCCCTAAGAGTTACATTACTCCAGAGAGATGTCAAGTAACAAATATTTTCAGAATCCATCTCTGAATGTTGCAACTTTATTCCGACACTTTCATAGAGAACAAACAAGTAAACCACTGAAATTGAACTATGAAACATAATCCAAATTAGTACACAGGTAGGAATTCAGCCAGCTCTCACCTTGAAGTGACCCAGCTCGGTGACCAGGCAGCTGAGGATGGCTTCGCGTCCCACGGGCACAGTCACGTTCTTGATGGGCTCGCTGAAGTCCGGGTCCACATCGCTTGGTAGTACGTGCGAGTGCGGCGGCGCTGCCGACCCCAAGTCGAAACCCGGATCTGCAACAATTAAGCACAGGCTTTGTTGGCTACTTCCTCCCCTCTCAGTTGTATACTACTACAAATTCAGTATCGAGGAAAAAAAACACAGACTAATGCGTTCAGCAAGGCGCGGTCAAAGAATATTGCTCAAGTTTTAAAAGCACAATCATAATAATTCTCATTCAAAAATCTTCATTCTCTCTTTATTACATCGGAAATGGAAACCATGCCCAGAACAGTGATAACGTGCAACTCAATATTTTGTATAACTTCAAGAGATTAATTATAGAACAGCCGGAAATAAAAAAAAAATTAATCAGTGTGTAACATCTATACATTAAGTATGTTTCATGAAGAGGATATGTAATATAGCAGTGGCGGTGCGTCAATAAGAGCACAAGAGCACGTGAACACCTTATTTCCATTAATGCACGACTAGTTTTATTATTTAATACCGTATTGGTGTAGTGGGGACGTATAATATCAGGAACGAGTATTTTAAACTTCCCGCATCTTGCATAAACTTCTTATGTAAACTTGGCAACATCCGTTCACGTACAAGCCGTGCTCTTTTCAAGAAGGTTACAGGAATTTCACGGGACAAAATTGTCTTTAGCTGGCTGCTTATGACTCGTCAAGAGCACAAAGCGTTAAGTGAACAGTGAATCTATCCTACAGATGTCAGGTGCATCGATGCCTATCGCTCACGTGCTATATCTCGAGAGGAGAAAATTTATTGATCCTGGTCTGTATTTTAACCTGCAGGTGTCAGCATCTCACTGTCGGAACGTTTACTTTATGTGGATGTGTGTACAGTGCTGCTACGAGAGTGTAGTTTGTGAATTACCATTTACTATACTACAGTGTCAGTATAATAGCATAGTTAGGCTTTCAAACACATGCTGGCTGAATGTGATGGTGGTATGAATTTAAATATTTGTATGGTGGTGTATATTATTTAAGAATAATATTTACTGGCTTGTATTTATAGTAATCAATCTATGCGAATGGGATTCCACTACTCGTATAGGCTATAGTGCATCAGTGTGTTATGAACCAAAATATATTACTGAACACACGTTTTTGTAAATAACGCCATTCTGGTATGAATTAATTTTTAACAGACGTAAACAATGAACTCTGTTCAAGTAATTTTGAACAGTAAAGAACCGGGCAAACTGGCTTACGAGGAAAAATTGGAAATAAAAAGACTCGGTTTCATTATTATTATTATTATTATTATTACTATTATTATTATTATTATTATAATTATTATTACATGTTGTTATTACATATATGGTTTTTTCGGTAGTGAAACATTGGAATCATGACATTTCATATCAGGCTAAACGTACGACTTCAAACTCTATCAGATTTTGGAAAACAAAATTGTGAACACACACAATATTTTATCACGAGCCACCACAGGAATATATGGTCAAGAAAATTGATGAAGACTATCGTAAATGGGGTCTAATATGAATTATAACAAAACAGAGTATCTGTGTGTAGGAAAGGAAGTTTCCAACTTAGTTATAAATAATGAAATAATAAATAAATGTGAACATGTCAAAAGGATATAGATAGTAAAAGTCGCTCTAGGTAAACAGGTCACAAAAATATTACATGGATTATTATGGAGCAAGAACATATCAAAGGTAGTAAAAAAATTATGTTTCAGGGTATAGTAAAAAATATAATGTCCAATGGAGCGGAAGTGTGGCCAATTACACTACAAAAACAAGGGATAGAATAAGAACTGTGGAATTGGATTGTATGAGAAGAAGTTTACAACTTACAAGACAAGACCGAGTAGAAACACAGCATATCTGGGACAAAATGGAATTTAATTGTTCAGTAACAAAAAAGTTGGAAAACAAAAACTCCAATGGTACGGGCATGTAGAGCGTATGTCAGAAACAAGATGGCCCAGACAAATTTTACAGTACTCTCCGAGAGGTAAGAGAAGAAGAGGAATATCAGCTATGAAATGGAAATCTCACACAGCTAATGCTATGGAAGAAGGTGGACTGCAAATAGGAGACTGGAATAACCGGCAATTTTGGAAACAAAAGACTTACTTACTTACAAAAGGTTTTTAAGGAACCTGAAGGTTCATTGCCGCCCTCACATAAGCCCGCCATCGGTCCCTATCCTGTGCAAGATTAATCCAGTCTCTATCATCATATCCCACCTCCCTAAAATCCATTTTAATATTATCCTACCATCTACGTCTCGGCCTTTCCAAAGCTCTTTTTCCCTCCGGCCTCCCAACTAACACTCTACATGCATTTTTTGGATTCGCCCATACGTGCTACATGCCCTGCCCATCTCAAACGTCTGGATTTAATGTTCCTAATTATGTCAGGTGAAGAATACAATGCGTGCAGTTCTGTGTTGTGTAACTTTCTCCATTCTCCTGTAACTTCATCCCGCTTAGCCCCAAACATTTTCCTAAGCACCTTATTCTCAAACACCCTTAACCTATGTTCCTCTCTCAGAGTGAGAGTCCAAGTTTCACAACCATAAAGAACAACCGGTAATATAACTGTTTTATAAATTCTAACTTTCAGATTTTTGGACAGCAGACTGGATGATAAGAGCTTCTCAACCGAAAAATAACACGCATTTCCCATATTTATTCTGCGTTTTATTTCCTCCCGAGTGTCATTTATATTTGTTACTGTTGCTCCAAGATATTTGAATTTTTCCACCTCTTCGAAGGATAAATCTCCAATTTTTATATTTCCATTTCGTATAATATTCTGGGGCGGCCGGGTAGCTCAGTTGGTAGAGCAGTTGGCTACGGAATGGAAGGTCCGGAGTCCGATCCCAGGTGGTGACAGGATTTTTTCTCGTTTCAGAACGGCCCCGAGGTTCACTCAGCCTCCTATAAAATTGAGTACCGGGTCTTTTCCGGGGGTAAAAGGCGGCCAGAGCGTGGTGCCGACCACACCACCTCATTCTAGTGCCGAGGTCATGGAAAGCATGGGGCTCTACCTCTATGCCCCCCAAGTGCCTTCATGGCATGTTACGGGGATACCTTTACCTTTATAATATTCTGGTCACGAGACAATCATATACTTTGTCCTTTCGGGATTTACTTCCAAACCTATCGCTTTACTTGCTTCAAGTAAAATTTCCGTGTTTTCCCAAATCGTTTGTGGATTTTCTCCTAACATATTCACATCATCCGCATAGACAAGCAGCTGATGTAACCCGTTCAATTCCAAACCCTGTCTGTTATCCTGAACTTTCCTAATGGCATACTCTAGAGCGAAGTTAAAAATTAAAGGTGATAGTGCATCTCCTTGCTTTATCCCGCAGTGAACTGGAAAAGCATCAGATAGAAAGCCTATACGAACTCTGCTATACGTTTCACTGAGACACATTTTAATTAATCGAACTAGTGTCTTAGGAATACCAAAAGACTAACTCCTAAAAGGGGAATGTCTAAGAAGAAGAAGAAGAAGAAGAAGAAGAGGAAGAAGAAGATGTTTCATGAAATATTTTCCTATTGCTTAGTACGAGATGAGTAAGTATAAATGTAGCTAATACATATCAATATTCTGGCCTTCATTCAGATATAAACAGTATAAGCCGAATACGATTTTTATTTTCTAACATTAGAAGAGTAAAGCCTAATGCAAATCCTCTTATCTAACTTAAGCTCCAAACAGAGTTTCAGTATAAAAATGTGCAGAAGGCTTGTATATTTAGCTTTTGCTATGTTATGTTTAACACGGACGTGTTTGAAAGAAAGCATGAAAACCACAAACAAAACGGTCTCAATTCTTCGTTACATTGCGGTATATGCTTCAAAAGGGAATAGACACTAAAACAAGCCATTAAGTGCGAGAGTGGTGGAGTGTGAGGGAAGAGACTACTTTATGCCGGTAGACAGTACGCCACAAAACACACACGCGCACAGTTTACCGGGAGATCCCTGCTGTTAATTCTACTTCAAACTCTAACTGCCGTTTCAGGATATATGAACGCTTGCAAATCTTGTTTACTCACATTTCAACAAGACATCTGATCAAACGTCTTTAATGCCATTAATGAAGTCAGCTGTTACATGGGCCAAGAGCGACAGATTCCCAGTCCTTTAGATATGAGAATGGGATTTCAGCAGTGGCGGCTGATTGACTGAGGCAAGTGAGGCCGGGCCTCAGACACTTGGCTTAACTGAAATCAAATTTTGTGTTTTTATATAATGTATTAGTTATTTGAATGAAGCATGTATCGCTGTAGAAGCATTTGAAAACTTTGATGTATATAGACCTGTTTTGCAGTAAAATTTGTTCCTGAGGCCGGGATCGCTCGTGCCGGGTCTGGCTTTTGATGTGTATAGACCTGTTTTGCAGTAAAATTTGTTCCTGAGGCCGAGATCGCTCGTGCCGGGCCTGGCTTGTGATGTATATAGACCTGTTTTGCAGTAAACTGTTCCTGAGGCCGGGATCGCTCGTGCCGGGCCTGGCTTGTGATGTATATAGACCTGTTTTGCAGTAAAATTTGTTCCTGAGGCCGGGATCGCTCGTCCCGGGCCTGGCTTGTGTTGTATATAGACCTGTTTTGCAGTAAAATTTGTTCCTGAGGCCGGGATCGCTCGTGCCGGGTCTGGCTTGTGATGTATATAGACCTGTTTTGCAGTAAAATTTGTTCCTGAGGCCGGGATCGCTCGTGCAGGGTCTGGCTTGTGATGTATATAGACCGGTTTTGCAGTAAAATTTGTTCCTGAGACCAGAATCGTTCGTGCCGGGTTTGGCTTAATGCATTTCATGTCCTTTCGCGGGCTTTGAGTTTACGCTTAAAACGTTGTAACTGAGGCACAATTCGTCTGGCCTGGTCAGGTTTCACTCCTCCCAACCATGGGCCGGCCTCAAGGATAGAGTGGGGTGGGAATAGCAGTGGTGACTTGTCTTCCTAACTAGGCCATAAATAACAAAATTCCAGCTCTTTGGCAGGCAGAAACCCACTCGAGATTCTCTCCCCTTATGTCTCAGTTTATGACATAAGCGAGGGTGTTCTACTATTGTACTTCGTAGTACAATAGTGAATCTGGGCCAATGTTGTTATGTATTTCGGGAAAATATAAACAGAAAGAAATGAGAGAAATAATGCTGGTGCAATTAATTCATTGTTACAGTGTCCTTTTTCGAGAAGAAATAATACTGAAAGAAAGGAAGTTTTAAATAAAGAGAGAGACTACCTACGACATCGCTGATCATTTTTCTGACACATAATCTTAAAACGCGAGTTTCTATTGCATCCTGGTATGGGCAACATAAATGGTTATGTGGTAATGTGATGCAAAATAAACTTCTCTTGGCCTTGTTTGTTGCTGTCAAAGGAAAAAAATAAAAAGAAAAGAAAGAAAGGGGAATTTCAACACATAATATGGGATGCTTCATCACACTGAAACAATCACTGAAACTCAGAGCATAACAGCTTATTTGGTGAGTGAAATTATTATTTTTCATTGATAGTAATAAGAATAGACTAATAATAGTAATAATAATACTTACTTACATACAAATGGCTTTTAAGGAACCCGAAGGTTCATAACCGCCCTCACATAAGCCCGCCATCGGTCCCTATCCTTTGCAAGATTAATCCAATCTCTATCATCATATCCCACCTCCCTCAAATCCATTTTAATATTATCTTCCCATGTACGTCTCGGCCTCCCTAAAGGTCTTTTTCCCTCCTGTCTCCCAACTAATACTCTATATGCATTTCTGGATTCGCCCATACGTGCTACATGCCCTGCCCATCTCAAACGTCTGGATTTAATGTTCCTAATTATGTCAGGTGAACAATACAATGCGTGCAGTTCTGCGTTGTGTAACTTTCTCCATTCTCCTGTAATTTCATCCCGCTTAGGCCCAAATATTTTCCTAAGCACCTTATTCTCAAACACCCTTAACCTATGTTCCTCTCTCAGAGTGAGAGTCTAAGTTTCACAACCATACAGAACAACCGGTAATATAACTGTTTTACAAATTCTAACTTTCAGATTTTTTGACAGCAGACTGGATGATAAAAGCTTCTCAACCGAATAACAACACGAATTTCCCATATTTATTCTGCGTTTAATTTCCTCCCGATTGTAATTTATATTTGTTACTGTTGCTCCAAGATATTTGAATTTTTCCACCTCTTCGAAGGATAAATCTCCAATTTTTATATTTCCATTTCGTACAATATTCTCGTCACGAGACATAATCATATACTTAGTCTTTTCGGGATTTACTTCAAAATCGATCGCTTTACTTGCTTCAAGTAAAATTTCCGTGTTTTCCCTAATCGTCTGTGTATTTTCTGCTAACATATTCACGTCATCCGCATACACAAGAAGCTGATGTAACCCGTTCAATTCCAAACTCTCTTTGTTTTCCTGGACTTTCCTAATGGCATATTCTAGAGCGAAGTTAAAAAGTAAAGGTGATAGTGCATCTCCCTGCTTTAGACCGCAGTGAATTGGAAAAGCATCAGATAGAAACTGACCTATACGGACTCTACTATATGTTTCACTGAGACACATTTTAATTAATCGAACTAGTAGTAATAATAATAATAATACAGTAATAATGATATTAATAATATAATAACAATAGTAATTAATATCATAAATAAACATTTCCTATCGGAGGCACTTAATCTAGTTGCATCTGGCCTCACCGAGGATTTCGATCACTGGCCGCCACTGGATTTCAGTGATAGTACAGTCGCATTAAAAAGCTCGCGACATTTGAATTGAGTTTGGGAGTAGATGAGGCTATTCAGTAATCGAATAGACGTCGAACCCAGAGAGCTGGATCCCTGGGGAAATCTAGAGTTGTCCTAAGCAGGTAGAGATGGTGTAAAAGCTTTGATCATTCGTTCTGGCGATGCTAATCAACACCTGATCCCCTCTCTGCAGCTGACCTGACCTGACCTAGCATCTCATGGTCAAATGCAGCGGACGATCCTTTTATACTAACTTTTACAGAAACATTGTACCGTACTTAGTGCAGAGGGTATCACATTAGATTTTCAGTCAAATTTGTTACCATTACAGTATAGTTTTGCGAAGGATTTTGAATAAAATTGCTCCAAATTTTCGATGAAAAAAATATATTGTATTTGCAATTTAAAAATATGATCGTGCAAAAAATTCTGTACAATTACACGTTTGTGAAGTGAATTACAAAATCTCGGAAATTGAAGAATTCCTTCTGTTCGTTTTTCAAACTTTTTTTTTGGATTTTGTAAAAACCACTTCCAAACCTTGTATCGTAATATACTATTGTACAGAGATATATTTTTACTCGTTTAAAATGGATTTGGACTGGATACTCTCCATTTTAAGCATTTAATATAATAATATTTATTTATTATTTATTTATTTATTTCATTTCGTCAATTACTCACTTCTTTATTTATTTATTATTTATTTATTTCATTTCGGTCCACACCTGTGGAGTAACAGTCAGCGCGTCTAGCTGCGAAACCAGGTGGCCCGGGTTCGAATCCCGGTCGGGGCAAGTTACCTGGTTGAGGTTTTTCCCGGGGTTTTCCCTCAACCCAATACGAGCAAATGCTGGGTGACTATCGGTGCTGGACCCCGGACTCATTTCACCGGCATTATCACCTTCATATCATTCAGACGCTAAATAACCTAGATGTTGATACAGCGTCGTAAAATAACCCAATTAAAAAAAATTCATTTCGTCAATTACTCACTTCTTTACCATTTATTTTTATTCATTTATTCACTTACTTATTCGCGTACTGGTTTAATTATTAATTTACTTATTTATTCATTTACTTATATTTAAAATTTATTTTTTATTCATTCATTCATTCATTCATTCATTCATTCATTCACTTTTTTACTTACTTATTTATTTATTTATTTATTTATTTATTCATCTATTTATTTTCTTTTCGATTTATTTATTGATTTATTCATTTATTTACTATTTATGTTTTATTCATTTACTTGTTCACTTAATGATTTATTTTCTAATTTTGTTATTCATTTACTTACACATATTTCAGAATTTCTTTAGTCATTTATTCATTCATTTATATATTCACTTATTCAATTGTTTATTTATTTACTATTTATTTTATTCATAAATTTATTTATTCACTTATTCATCTATTGACTTCTTTAACGAGTCACCTATTTATTTATTCATTCTGTTATTCATTCATTTAGTTATTCACTTTTTGATTTACTTATTCTATTAGTTACTAATTTACTTATTAATTTACTTATTCATTTATTTATTTGTTTATTTATATATTTTTTTTCATTCATCCATTTTTTCATTTACTTATTTATTTTTACTTACTTATTTAACGTCTTTAACGTTTACCCTCTCCTTCCTGGGAGCACATTCATATAGCCTGTAGGTACTCCCATTATCCTAAACCCTCAATTTTAGGAGAAAATAAAACCGTTCTCTTCATTTTCTATAGTTCCTATTGTCATGGTTACAGAATTTATTCGTTTTCTGAAATAATAATTTAATGATAAACAAACATGATGAATTCGAACGTGTCAGCTGTGCGTAGTGTACCTGGCAGGTCTTCGGGCAGTAACCTCTGTCGACGTTGCGACAGGGAGGTTGAAACCCTTGCCCATGTCCTGGGGGCCTGTCCCTACTGTGAGACTCGAATCGCACGAACACCAGCCAGAAGAATTAAACGAGGGAAAAAGGAACATATAATGAACTTTCCATCAGTTTTTATAAGGACAAATACCATCTGGAATCCATCGTCATTACGGGACTAATGATAGGAGCCCGTGGGGCCATACCCCGGTTCCTAGTCGACTTCTGTAAATCTTTTGGCCTGCATAAAAATATTTTAAGAGATCTAACAATTGCAGCACTCAAAGGCTCAATAGCTATTTTCAGGCATCATACATATGGACCATGACTAATTCGCATCTCCTTGACGTTACTTCGTTTAATATAATGTGTTTCAATATAATTCAAATTGTTATTTTTCACTCTAACAACAATGTATCACTAAGCCTCAAGGCATTTACTCTATTGTATCATGGTACTCCTTGCCAATGGCAACCTGTAGTGGTTACAGGAAGAAATTAAATTAAAAATTAAAAAAATTAAAATTAATAAGTGTTTGATTACTTTATTTAGTTATGCTAGACATATTATTTTTAAATCATCTCATACCCGTTCAGAATATATCATTACTTTCGCTTTCAGCCATATACATATTCTGCAATCCATATAAACGCTCAGAGTATTAGTTGGCTGTGGAAGTTGTAAAATATAGTCCCAAATATCTGACAGAATTGCAACCTGGGCCATCACGGAAGTGGATCTACTAGTCTCAGCCTCGTTCTAAGTTTATATCCCATTACCGAAGCGTCTCTCCTTGCCATAAATTACGTGTTACGTTTTCCATTACCCACGTCGAAAAAATGTTTATCCCTACATGTTATCAATTTAAACCTAGAGGGAGAAAATACTACCACGAGCCGAGACAAGATAAGGAGTAAAAAATGCTGACTCCGTCTGGTTCATGAATTTATCATTTATTCTTATTTAAAACGATGATAGATGTTCTCTACGTAGCCTCTGATAGCATCACGTTTTAATTTTTCTGTAGAATACGACATTCACAACTACCGAATAGCATTTCTGTTAATGCTATGCAAGATCTCCAAATACAGGGACATCATTTTATTTTTACTAACATTTTTAATATTAACTTGCCTATACCTCTGGATCAACGCCGTTTGCTATCCCCTTCCACGACTGCAGTTCGATGACACTGGCGTAATATACAAACAAATCACTTTACCAGGTATAGGAGGGAAGAAAAGTAGTTCATCCATTTACGTAAACTAGGAAATATTGCGCTTTTGAGTTTGATCATTTTCATTAGGTTTTTGTTTAATTAAAATACAGTACAGTATTAACAATGAGTTTTTTTTTACTCACGAACTGAGCTTTCCATGCGGACGTATTCATTATGCAGTGTATATTATACTGTCTACAGTACATTAGCGTACAATATAGAAAATGAAGTTAAATTGAAAAATAATCATAATATGGATATTTAAACATATTTTTTTAAAATTGTGGCTGTTGATTTCGATACAGTCTTCAGTTCTAATGTGTATATTATCGCACTATAGACTATTGTACCTAATCCCAATTACCAGTTTCGTCCTTTGTACTAGTAACTCAAGTTGAAATAATTCTGTACCTACTTTAAAAAGAGTACCTTATGTACCGTACTGTAAATTCAATCTTCACTTCTGCCCGATCCGAAAAGATAAAATTACTCAGACATACTATCTACTGTCCGTCCAAGTGGTTATGTCGTAGGGTCGTAGAAAGGGGGGAAATCACGTGACAGTTAATTACTTAACGAGACCCTTTTATTTAAGTTATTTTAAACAGTTGTATAATATTACTCAGACGTCAAATACCTAAGAGAAATTAATGTTTTCAGAAAAGAGCTAAGACAGCCCAGCCACTAGCTGGCGAATAAAAGCTGGTGGGGGAAACCGGGATACGACGTAGGCAAATGGACGACAGTACCCGTGTGAAAATGATTCAATATTGAAAGCTCTTTCGTCACTGGAAAACGCGAACATATTTTTGGAACGTACTGTTTACTATGACCGTAAGGCTACTATGACTGCATATGCGGTCTTGGATCTGTGTGGAGGACGGTTGAACTTCATTAGTAGAAGGGGTGGGAGTGAAGTACATTCAATAACTCAGGTACAATAAAAATTGAAGTAAAAATAAAATGATGTCCCTGTACTAAATATAACACTAATTTATCACCATCATAAACTTCACGGTTTAAAGGAAATTTACTTAAAATTGTACTGCTCCATTGAAATTTCATTCGTGGTTTAGATTAAAGGACTATCAGTGTGTAGGATTCAGATGTGTAATTAGTCTCATTGGTTGGACGTATAATTAATTTCTAATGAAACATTTAACAAATATTTAGCAGAAAAAATAATAAAACTAGCTTCCAGGTGTAAATGTCCACCGCATAATAATCACTGAAGTCATAGTCAACAACAAAAATGTCCATAAGCAAACGCGTCTACATTTATAAATGTCCACTGCAAAACGCCCAAATACGTAAATACCTACAGTTGTAATCATGATTATGTGTAATAAGTTGATTAATTTCGGATTGTTTATTTTGTCAAGCTATGTATTATTACTTAACATGCATTTGGCAGCAAATTATAAATTTACATGTGAGAAGAGCAGAAGTTATTTTGTCCAGAAGAACAGAATATTTTGTTCCGGAAAGTTCCGTGTAAATGTACCATTACAATTGAAGGGTTCAGAACCATAGTGGGCCAAGCGCCATTTACTAAAACCATAGAAAACAAGGGTTAAATTGTAGTTATTACCACAATTGAATGGAAACATATAAATAACTGATTAAATGGCGATCTTACTCGTGTTAATTATGTAAGCATGTGCGGCTTACAGCTGTTTCGGTGCTATTCACACCATCTTCAGAGCCTACTAGATCTCGGCGCTATCTCAACTTCGCTGCCTGTTGTGTGGATGCGTTCGTGTGATGAAGAGTTGTGTCAAATAGTGTGTGTGTTCGGAAATTGATCTGTGTGTTGAGAATTTGATTGGGGTGTGTTTTAGTATGTCTCTATATTTAATATTGTTCTAGTGTGTTGAGTTTTTGGTTTTTTGGTTGTATGTGTAGGATTTCCATGTCTGTATTTATGTTATTGTATGTGTGATTAGCATTAGTTATGTGTTCGGCATATGTAGATGTATTGTGTCCTCTGGTTATTGCTTAAATGTGTTCTTAGTATCGAGTTTGGAATGATCTGCCTGTCTATCCAATGTAGAAACTGTCGCAACTATTGCATGTGAGTTTGTATACGCCTGTGTGGTTGTAGATTTAGTAGGCTCTGAAGATGGTGTGAATAGCACCGAAACAGCTGTAAGCCGCACGTGCTTACATAATTAACACGAGTAAGATCGCCATTTAATCTATTATTTATATTCGAGTGTTAAAAGTAGTGTACGAAAGATTCAACATGGATTATGGAAACATATAGCAAGTAAAATAAAGTATACACATTAAAACTAAATGATATGTCAATCTTCATTAAACTATGGTATTCACTTAACTTTAACCCTTGCTTTCGCCGTTTTTAATAAATGGCACTTGGCCCACTATGGCTCTGAACCCTTCAATTCCAGGAGTGGAATGTTAAAAAAATGTACTGCACCAAAATTTTCGAACTGCCAGTGTAAAAGGGTGTTGTATAATTTTACACAGGTACTTTAACGTAAAATAAGTAGTCAGGGATTGAGGGAAAGATACGTAAACGCTGACGAGGATGAAATGAGGCATGAAATGTGATAACTGATGGTTATTTAGCGTCGATGGGATTGGTGATAGTGAGATGGTATTTGGCGAGATGAGGCCGAGGATTCGCCATAGATTACCTGACATTTGCCTTACGGTTGGGGAAAACCTCGGAAAATACCCAACCAGGTAATCAGCCCAAGCGGGAATCGAACCCGCGTCCGAACGCAAGTCTTGATCAACATGCAAGCACCTTAGCCGAGCTATGTCGGTGGCTTTTTAGAATGTTATATTGCAAGCCCCATGATAATCTCCTGAAGTTAGGCGAATGCCTCGAGCATACGTAAGAGAACGTCGATCCTAGGAGAGATGGAGAGCAGTACCACCCGGTTTCCACTTTCTATTTGGAGTATGTTTAAAAATACTATTCATGGATTCAAAAGGAATAGTAATCAATTTGAAGGTTTTCATTCCAAATCTGCCCGCTGCGTCAGATTTTTGGAAAAACATACGGCAAAAACAAAGTAAAACAGAAAATAAAATTATTTAGCTTCAAGCAAGTCATATGAACAAATTGTTGGAAGATATCAATATTAAAAAGCTAACTGCAATAAAGCAGTATATACCTGAGGGCTGTATCATTTTATTTAAAAATGTCTCATGTGCCTGAAGAGAATAATTAGGATGGAAATTGATGTATAAAATGTAGGCCTATCAATTGCCCTAAAAATATTAATGCATAACATGAAGCTTTCCTCTTTTACTTATTGGACATTTTGGTGTAGTGGAAATTTTCGTGTTTGGACATTTATGCACCAGACCGACTAGCCGGCTGCTGGCCTCACGTCCACATGCCGAAGCAGAGGTGGACGATCATCAAACCAGAATGAAGGTATCATGTGGTTAGCACGATGACCCCCAGCAGTTATAGCTGGCTTTCGCAACTTGATTTTGCTTCTGGCTATTGATGCTGGGTGGATATCGGTCCCGTACACTGGCTGAAATTTCATGAGAAAAATTCCCCCCCCCCCAAGAGGTTCAGGACCAGCGCGCTTTCTATAACGCGAGTCCTAGGCATGATGCCTTAAGCTGCGGCATGGATAAATATATAATAGGATGCGAAACTGCGGTCAGCACCTTCTGGCGGCGGGGGGTTGAAATAAGATGATCAGCGCCCAACATCGTAGGTGGTGAACATTAGAACTACGTGTTGGGTACATTACCCAGAGTTCTCTATTTATCCGTTCGAGATATTGCTCGAGGAGACGAGGTGGCAGACAGAAACTTGCTTATAAGTGAACATAAAGTGATACGTGTGTGTATAAGCAGTGTATGTTAAACAGTGATGTTTATGGACGTTGTAAAAATAGTGTTGTTGAATGTATTGTAAAGTAATAGTAATATAATAAATTGAACTATCTAAGTAGTTCTTGCAGACTTTTCCATTGCGCTGTACAATAACTACCCAAAGAATACAATCCCAATTATCTAACCTTTTGCTTTATTTTTTGTCTGACTGGTTATATTTTAATTGGGTAGTGTAAAATAGATCGTCTCTTTTATCTTTCTGTTGGCTCCGATAAGAATTTTCAGTAAAAGATGCTGTGAAGAATAAAAATGTAAATGTTTTATTTTAAATTGGGTTAGTTTTGAATATCGATGAGGGTGGGAGGGAATACTTTCTGCACAGTTTAACATTTTCGTCACCAGGTGCGCTGCTAAATGCATGGAGTAATTAGTTACTCTCTTCGTTACTTGGTGCGCTGCTAGATGTAATAACGCCCCACATCCCAACAGGTGGCAGGAAGATCAATTTCTACAACAGCGCATCTAGTATGTGTTACGGGAAACTCAGTAAGTTTCGCATCCTATTATATATTCATCCATGGCTGCGGTTTGTTTACGGCGATCATCGCTGGCGATTGTGGCCTACAGTTGCTAGCAGTTAAAATGAATGCGCACGGTTTCTTTACAGCGATGATCGCCAACGTAGATCGTTGGACGCGACGCAGATCGCTGGAGATTGCTTCTGAAGCAAATTCAGGACGAACATCGCCGCATACATGTTCAATAATCGATATTTAGAGAAGGCCATGTAGAAATATTGAATCGAGATATGGCAGCAAAACAAATGAGAATTGAGAGCGATGTACGCTGATAAAGAAACCACTTGCTGACGATCATCGCCAGCGTTTATAATCGTCGGCGAGTGCATCCGGCGATGATCGCTGTAAAGAAACCGTATCTTAAGATTACGATTCATGTACGGAACTATTATTTATTACTGGATTTTATTTATAATATTATTACTTAGTTACTTACTGGCTTTTAAGGAACCCGGAGGTTCATTGGCGCCCTCACATAAGCCCGCCATTGGTCCCTATCCTGAGCAAGATTAATCCAGTCTCTACCATCATATCCCACCTCCCTCAAATCCATTTTAATATTATCTTCCCATCTACGTCTCGGCCTCCCCAAAGGTCTTTTTCCCTGCGGCCTCCCAACTAATACTCTATATGCATTTCTGGATTCTTGCATACGTTCTACATGCCCTGCCCATCTCAAACTTCTGGATTTAATGTTCCTAATTATGCCAGGTGAAGAACACAATGCGTGCAGTTCTGCGTTGTGTAACTTTTTCTTATTCCTTTGCTGTGGTCGTGCCAGACAATCAGTCCCATTCCGAGGCTTATTTGAAGGTTTCGTAACAAGCTGTTTTTTTACGGCGATGGGTTGTTAGCCCTTCCACCAATCCCCAAGCTGGAGGACCACCCCTCATCGGCTGTCCGCGACTGCTTATTCAATGTATTCACAGCTACCCTCCATATCTGGAGGCCGTCTCCTCGATCCGCAACCTGAGGACGCGCCATGCCGTGGTCATAGGGACCCACAATACATGGAATCAATATTATCGACTCATAGTAATAGGAGCAAAATAGTTATATTTCATCCTTAGAGTAAAATGTAAGAAGACGTCTGTGCACTTGGGCAGCAATTGCATTCATCTGAGCAAACCTGTTTCCTGGCGAACACCCTGTACTACTATTCCTGTTATTTCTATTCATGAGAATTGTATTGAATTCGGAATGACTACTGTAGATGTGAAATTTGAACTTGATGTCTCTTTTGCCTTCACGTTTATCCATATCCCGTGCTCATATTAATTTTGCTTTTTAAGTGCAAACTATTCCCGTTTCTCCTCGCCTACAGAGCCGCGTCAAAAGCTGCAGGCCCGCATCCTCCACACCTGGGGCTACTGCCATACATCGCAGCCTTTATCTTCTACACACCGTTGCTATTGAACAGTGCTTGTTAACATAATCAATAACTGGCATTGCAAGTTCTATTACATCCTCGTTCCCTTAAAAGATTCCCGTAGGGACATGTAGAATTGTGCCTATTCTACAGTCTGACAAGCGCGCCGGTCATTTCAGTGATGTGTTTGAATTACCATGCAGTGTTGAATAAAGTGATCCACAAATAAACCTTTGTTTTGGAATTAACCCCCTCCTCCTATTGTCTTCAGGTTTCCCCTTAGTTCGTCTTCATGAAATTGTTCAACCCTAGCAACTTAGATGATCTAGAACAGCGTTTCTCAAACTATGGTCCGCGGACCACCTGTGGTCCCCGAGGTCTGTCCTCGTGGTCCTTCGAAAAGGACAGGAGAAAATAAAATTCAAACGAATTGCGTATCACACTATAACTGAAAACCTCAGAGTGAGGAAATGACACATGGCAATCACCTTTCACTTTTTCTCCCAGTAGCGACATTTTATGAAATCTATTAACCTACCTCTCTACCGACTTCCCACTCTACTCTCAGCAACAAAAGAGGGATTTAAAGCACTATGAACGTGGTGTTTCTCGCCATCTTTTCCCTGCACATCAGCCGGTGACATACATTGGCATACCTTCCAGATGTATTCTCAAAACTAAACGAACTAAATCTCTCTCTACAAGGTAATTCTTTGACAGTTCTCAATGCGCATGAGAAAATAGTGTTCGAGAAGAAACTTAGTTTGTGGGTTAGTTCCGTAAAACAGGGGATTTTTTCACTATTTTCAACCCTAGAGTCTTCTTTGTTCGAAAATAATTTCGTTATTGGAAAAGAATTATGCAATGACATATGTTCGCATTTCGAAACTCTGAAGTCACAATTTGAAACTTATTTTCCAAGTAAATATGACGAATTTTCATGGGTTCGTGATCCCTTTCATTGCGATATTGCAAATAACAAACTTTCATTGAGTGAAATGAGACCGGACTTGAAATGAAATTTCAAGCGGAAAGTATTGTTAATTTCTGGACCTTATCACAAGTGAAAAGAGAATACAGTGAACTATACAATGATGCTTTACAGATTATAATTCAGTATCTTTGTGAGAAAGGGCTTCCATCAATAACTCTAATAAAAACAAAGTACCGAAATCGACTCGATGTATGTGACTATCTCCCACTTAAGCTTACCAGCATACATCCAAATATAGAACTGTGCAAGAATCGGCAGGCTTATCCATCTCATTAACGTGAGTGTCAACATTTATTTTGTTTAGTTATAAGTTAAAGACTATCCAAACTCTAATAGCTTGATTTATTAAAAAAACGGAAATGAATTTTTTCTATTAACATTAACTTAATTAGTTAATAACAATATAAAATTAAATGAATTAAATTAATTTTATATTAAAATATAAATATACTGGTATTAAACTATGCTACAAAATTATAAATTTTCTTTCGAAAGGAACAAGAGTAAGGTGGTCCGCGGAACTGTTCTGAGTTAAAAAAGTAGTCCCCACTTCAAAAAAGTTTGAGAAACGATGAGCTAGAATATTATGCTACATATATATTGGGTCGTTTTTAACCCCAAGTAGGCCATAACTCGGAAATAAAGCATTTCCGGACACATGTTGTAATGAACTATTTTGATTGTCTACATGTGGGAAATACATACCTGAAATTATGCCCCGTATTTTAAAACACCCTGTATATTAACAAAACGTTAAAAATAAACAGACTGTTAATTTAACACTAGTTAAGCCAAATTAAATATTTCTTGGAGAAACTGGCCACTAGAGTTACAAATTACATAGGCCTACATGATTTAGAAACAATGAACAATAGTAAGAGATATCGATATTAAATCGGAATTTTGGGAGTGACAGGCGTTTGATATTGGTTTTGAAAAGCCACGTAAAAACCTTACAGCAAATGAGGCATTTAATATTTCTTTCATACTCAGAAACTAAAATTTCTACTCCCATTGCGAATGGAAGGTTCTTTCCCTCACAATCGACACGGAATGATATGACTTCGATACAGACATTGCGAAGGTACAAGCGCCACTGATACCATCGTTCTTCTGTCATGAAAGAGTAGTGGGAGGGGGTTGAGAGAGGAAACGTTACGTTTTACAGTGCTAAATGCCCACGACTCACGTTTGCATCACAACTCACTAAATGTACACGCCTGGGTTAGATGTGTAAAAAGAATGAAAAAGAAAGGAAGATATGAAAGAATTCGATGGGCAGGCACAAAATGAGATACACAAAACGGTATTGATGATAAAATAGAAGGAAGGCATTATTGAAGAAAATAATTAACAATTAGGTGTAAAAACGATAAGCAGGGACCGGATTTTTATGTACTACGCGACCAAGGTGGGACCCGTCGTGGCAGAATGAGGAACTCTGTGCTCGCTGCGTATGTTTACTGCTGGAGTGTCGTCACATCCAATGCCTGGCGTTTCAGTCTGGTCGCAATGCCGCGTGTAGGAAGACGTGGTTTCGTAGCCAAGCGCGGAGCATTATTTATGATGCCATGAAGTTTTGTGATGAAGAAAAGACAACTGGTTTATTCCTACCTCTGTCGAAGGCAACAGAACGTGCGGCAGCTATTGTGAAGGCAAATAAGGAAACAATTAGCAGTCCACACCTGTGGAGTATGACATATTGATTTATTGATATAGTTCACAAGTACAAAACTTAATAATATAACAAAAGATCTATAAACAAATGTAGTTCTACATACTAAATATACAATTTCCTAGACTCATTATTTTATTGCAAATCTCAATAATTTATTGGTTCAAACTTGCACTTACGTCTGGTTTTAGTGCATGTTTAAACCAATCGTGATAACCATTAAGACATTAAACCTTATTTTATCTGCTCCTTTTCACAATTTAATTGTAATTATTTAGGTCTTATTTTAATAATAACTTATTATTCCAATTAGGTGATCAGATGTCGACATATTGTAAGTCATGAACCTGAATTAGCTGACTCGATACATTCTATATGTAGGTTGTCTTTATTTCTTACAATATTTCCTTGTCAGCAGAAACGTTTGCGTAACTTCAATGAAGACTACCGCATACCTGCTTAAAAACAAACTTGACAAGTTGCTTACATAATCAACCTCAATTTAGTTTCATTATTGTGTCGCATGTACTCATTATCAATTAATTACTATTATAATGCCTACTAAATTTATTATAAATGCATTATTATTGAAATTAAAACATATTAGTAAAGCAATTTATAAAGTCAAAATTATCTTCTGAACCTTGACTAAATAATATAGCTATCCGAATACATTAATAACTGCCTTAATTCTCTATTTTCAATTTTTATTATTTTAAAACCTTGACGTAATTCTATCTTATATTCAAAATCTGTCTGCTTATCTAATTTAATTAATAATAAGTGTTTCTAATTTTAGGAAAATTTAGTCTTTGCTGATGCCTATCTCTTAGTAGGTAGTTTCGTTCAGCATCTATAGTTTTTATTGAATCTACTTTATTTCTGATAGAGTTTCTATTTGTTAATTTACCTCTTAATAACTGTTCGTCACCTTCTCCTACTCCATCGTTCGGTAACGCACAGTTCCTCCATATTGTAGCACTTCCTGTCGCGCACCCCGGACTACCAACGGCATGTGGCATTCTTATAAACTGATCTTCACTTTCGCTGACTTTGCCGGTTGATCCACAATCGCTTCTCCTTGTTGAGTTTTCACTTGCGCGCCTCAGCCTACCCTCACTGGTCGTTCTCTCAGTCTGTGCCTCAGTTTCCCAAACAGCATCTTCACTGGTTCCAGCATCTTCTTCCATACTAGGTTTTCCTTCTTCACTCTTCTTTCTTCTAAAGGGATCTGTGAAAACAGTGTTCTCTAGTTTACTTAGGTATGCTCTAATATCATTCACTCCCGTAAGCTCACCAATTCTTCTATTTGTTATTACTGATTTCTTCTGCCCACTTGATGAGTTACTATTCTCATTAGTCCTCTCTACGCTTCTAGACTTCCTGTTTCAACACCTGTGGAGTAACGATTAGCTTGTATGGCAGCGAAACCAGGTGGCCCGGGTTCTTTTCCGGTCGGGGCAAATTACCTGGTTGAGGTTTTTCCGGGGTTTTCCTTCAGCCTAATATGAGCAAATGCTGGGTAACTATCGGTGCTGGATCCTGGACTGATTTCACCGAAATTATCACCATCTCATTCAGACGCTAATTAACCTAAGATGTTGATAAAGCGTCGTAAAATAACCTACTAAAAACAATTAGTAGGATTAGAAAAGAAGGTAAAGAATGAGAAATGCTAAGATAAGAAATGCATATCAAATGCAATACCATATAAAATACGGTAGCTACTTTAGTTTACGTTACTTTCGATTCATGTTCCCTCCTTTACGAACACCGATGTTGTGGTGTTTTTTGTGAATAGATTTCTGTATGTCTGAGCATATGATAAATAAAACTAAACAATAAACTATAAACTTATACGAATATATAACATACAGGGACATCATTTTATTTTTACTTCAATTTTTATTGTACCTGAGTTTTTGAATGTACTTCACTCCCACCCCTTCTAGTAATGAAGTTTCAACTGTTCTCCAGACAGAATCAAGGCCGCGTATAGTAAACAGCACTGAGTTAGTGAGTATAGTACGTTCCAGAAATATGTTCGCGTTTTCCAGTGACGAAAGAGCTTTCAATATTGAATCATATTTTCGCACAGGTACCGTCTGTTTGCCTACGTCGCATCCCGATTTCCCCCACCTACTTCTGCACGCCCCTCTGTAAAAACAGGGCTGTCTTAGCTCTTTTCTGAAAACATTAATTTCTGTTAGGAATTGGACGTCTACGTAATATTATACCCATACAATTGTTTAAAATAACTTAAAAAAAGGGCCTCGTTAAGTAATTAACTGTCACGTGAGTTCCCCTTTCTACGATCCTGCGGCATAACCACTTGGACGGAGAGTAGATAGCATGTCTGAGTAATTTTATCTGTGCGGGTCGGGCAGAAGTGAAGATGGAATTTACAGTATATAAGGTACTCTTTTATAGAGTAGGTACAGAACTATTTCAACATGAGTTACTAGTACGATGGACGAAACTGGCAATTGGAATTAGATGCAATAGTCTATAGTGCGATATTATGCACAAAAGAACTGAAGCCTGTATCGAAATGAACGGCCACCATTTTCAAAAATGTGTTTAAATATCCATATTATGATTATTTTTCAATTTAACTTCATTCTCTATATTGTATGCTAATGTGCTGTAGACAGTATAATATACACTGCATAATGAATACGTTAGCATGAATAGCTCAGTTCGTGAGTAAAAACACTTATTCTTAATACAGTACTGCATTTTGATTAAACAAAAAACCTAATGAAAATTATCGAACTCAAAACAGCAATATTTCCTAGTTTACGTAAATGGATAAACTACTTTTCTTCCCTCCTATACCTAGTAAAGTGATTTGTTTGTGTTTTACGCCGGTATCATCGAACTCCAGTCGTGGAAGGAGGTAGCGAACGGTGTTTCCGGTTCTCTAAAGGTATAGCCAGGTTAATATTAAAAATGTTAGTAAAAATAAAATGATGTCCCAGTATAAAGCGTATTAATAACAACGAAACAAGAGTGCAGTTCAGCATGTGCTTCATTTTGCATCAGATGCGGACTTTACAACACAGCCTGAGTCGTGAAGCGAATCGCAGCGCCACCAAACAAAACGGTTCCCGCCTTGGTCGCGTAGTGATATCAAGGTGTGAAATATGTACATATTTATGTAAGAAAAATAAGCTGAATATGTACCAAAATATGTAAAATCATGAGAATATTTAATATCAATAGCTGGCAGGTATAGGACAGGTAAAACTCTCCAGTTGTGATTTCATAGAGCAACCGACTTTTTTACCGCACACTTGACACATTACTATTTTTCCATCTGTAGTGAAAGCTTCGCCCATCGCAATCCATGATTTTATTTTTGTCGTTAGGGTTGAAGATACAGGGGCCATTTTAGTTAGTTAAAAGCAGTAGATAAACTCACTTGCACATTATCGGTACTGTAAGTACTAAAACTAGATAACTGAGTGAAATGAATGACACAACAGTACTGCAAGCACTGTTTCGCTTTACTGGCTTAGGAGAAAATAAGAGGAGATGTGGAACATGTGCATTTTATCTGCTCCCTTAAGAAACAAAGTACCCACTAATACCTCAAACTTTAGTCATTTACAAACTGTTGTTTGAAAAGTGGCATTCCTATTTCATTCAGAAGGGTAGGATTATTCCAGCGAAAACCATAATTTCTAATTGCTCGGAAAATCCAATTTCCTTATACGTCTACTAAATTTAAAGTAAAGAGGTCAAGCTATAACCTGAAAAGCTATTTATTTTAATCTTTCAACATCTTTCCAGTTTATTAATTTACTCCAGCTTCTTTTCAAAAGTCGGCTACTTTATTGCGGCTCATATCAGACTTGACACGGGTTTTCCGAGGGTGGGTAAGGTTGCAAATTGCATGGGAACGGCTTGTTAAGACGTGTGCAGAACAATTATTGTTTGAGACAAATCATGTCGTCCTCGTCCCACTCCACCACATGAAGGCAACACTATTTTCTGAGTGATTTTTATAATACAAGGTAGTTGTATGAGAAAGGTTTCTTTTTATTCACTCATATTTACAGTAGGCGGTATGGGGTGAGTGCCTCTATTACTTCCTGGAACTAAGGACGTAATGTTTCGTCCCGAAATATATCCTTTCCCGAGTAGGTAAAAGGGATTTTTAAATCTGTGTATTTCAAATTGTAAACTTCTCCAGCATATTTTTTTTTTTTCCTTTTAGAGAAGTAAAAATGAATAAAACCCCTAAATATGTAAATTTATGTAATACCAAGCTATAATATGTAATGTGGGGTAAATATGCAAAAATATGTAGTATCAAAATTTTAGTACATTAACGGTAATCACAAGATTCGCAAAGATTTGTTATTTATATACGGTTAGGTTGAGAGGAATAAGGTCCCTGAGCCAAATAACGCCATGTATACCTTTAACGCCACCCTATTAAAATTTGTTAACGACACAAGTTTTCGGTAGTGCACTACTGTAGCCTGCATTCGCTTGCAATCTAGTGATGAAATGAGTTACTAGCTGTCCGCTGACATTCACGAGTGACATTATATTCCATCATTTTCCTGTTGTGTGTTAATAGTGTATGGCTGTTCTTATATCAAGGTAAGAGGCAATATTTTATTTTGTGTGTTGAGCAAATAACTATATTAAACTATATATTTTCGTGATCCTTAAATATTCTTCTATGTATAGAAAGTATTTGCTATCTATAAAATTTGAAAATGTTAGAGAAACAGGCACGTCATGTTATCAAGTACTCAGTAGCGCTTTAACGCCATGTGGCGTTAAAAGTCTACAGACAAAAGTTTAGGTTATGTTAGTACTAAGGCTGACAGTACAGCATCAGTGTGAAAACATGAGGAAAATCACTAGGCTTTCAACTTACAAATGTTCAGAATTTGCAGTGATGATATTGGTTCAATTGCTTATCGAACTCTTAATTGTTTTTTTTTATTTTACATAACTTAATTTTTTTGTTTTACTTATTGGAAAACATTCATATTAAACTAAGGTAAATGTTTTTGTGTTTAATAACTTTCTACTGTGTCACATTGTCTTTTTTTTTAAAGTAAACATATTTTCCTAATCCATCTGGTGTTTCAGTTTCAGATCAAGAATCTTTCATTAGTATTGAGTGATTTTGTATCTTTTATTAACAGAAACTCAAATTTAGTCGCTTAGTTCTATTTGTGTTGCTTAGGAAAAATAATTCATTAACAATTATACAGTAAGTGTATAGGTAACTAGAAAATAGGTGGCGTTAATTGGACAACCTGTTGCTAATAACGCCTGTTTACAAAGTTTTCCTATTTGAGTTCTAATTCTTGATCGGTATATAATATATCGATTTTCATTGTGATATTTTGTAAAGATAAGATTATACAGAGTGATTTATATAGAACTGACACATTTCTTTAATTAATTATTTCAAAACGGATTGTGCTAGCGACAACTTATTATACCTAAAATGTAGAGGAATTTTGGGAGATTATTTACCTCTATAGCAAATGTTCTCCGGCGTTGTCAAATCCGGAGATCTCGGTGGCCACAGGTTCCTGGAAATTATTCGGTCGTCACATAACAGAATAAATGGAACCATGTGATGGACAATATGGCAGGATTTTGCACAATGAACGTCTGAAACCAACAGCAGAATGTTCTGGAGTTTCGATTCCTTGTCACTAGATACGCAGATGTTTTTGTTTTATTCCTATTGTTGGCAGCTGTTTTCGACTTTTGTGTCAACGTGAAAATGCAGTACACATTAAATCAACGACTCTTCCTTGTGAAGCAATACTGGATTACGAATTCAATTACAGCTACTCAAAGAGCATACCAGAGAGAATTTGGTGTTCGCAATCCTCCCAAAAGAAACACAATACTGGGACTGGTAAACAAATTGGAAACAACTGGATCTCTGGTGAGTGAAAAGGGCAAGCATCGTTCATCTAGGCTTCCCACGGTTGTTGTTGATGTAAGAGCACGACTGGAGCAGTCACCCCAAAAAATCATTAAGACGTTTGTCGCAGGAGACAGGGTACACCTACTCAATGTGTCAGAGAGCCTAAAGCCATATAGGGTTACGGTTGTTCATCAGCTACAGGAACTAGAAAGGGATAAAAGATTGAATTATTGTCGTTGGTTTCAGACGTTCATTGTGCAAAATCCTGCCATATTGTCCATCACATGGTTCACAGATGAAGCATGGTTCCATTTATCCGGTTATGTGACGACCGAATAATTTCCAGGAACCTGTGGCCACCGAGATCTCCGGATTTGACAACGCCGGACAACATTTGCTATAGAGGTAAATATTCTCCCAAAATTCCTCTACATTTTAGGTATAATAAGTTGTCGCTAGCACAATTCGTTTTGAAAAAAATAATGAAAGAAATGTGTCAGTTCTATATAAATCACTCTGTAGTTTCTATTTCATAATTTTCGTGTTTGTATATAACTTATTTCCAGAGCAAAAGTGACTGAAGCGTTAAGGTGGCGTTATTTGGTACGTGTACCTTATAATATGTAATTATACAGGGACATCACTTTATTTTTACCAACATTTTTAACAATAACCTGGCTATACTCGGAAACACTGTTGCCCCCTTCCATTACAGGAGTTTGATGTTGCTAGTGCAATATGTAAACAAATCATTTTACTAAATATAGGAGGAGGGAAAAGTAGTATATCCATTTATGTTGTAGGGAAATACGATATTACGATTTTCAGTTTGATCATCACTTTTATGGAATTTATCAAAATACAGTAGAGTAGTAACATTTTTTTCAAAAACTCAACTTTTCAGGCGGCTATGTTCATTATGTAATGCCTACTTTATTTAGCATATTAATTATTGGTGTTAACATACAATATAGGGAGTGCATTTAAATTGAGGGGGTCATAAGTAAAGGGTTGTAAGTGCACTTAAGTTACTTTTGAGAATATGGGGTTTAAATATTTAAGCTTTCGTAAAATCGGCGAAATTTTATTTAAATTTTTGGTAATTCAATTTTTTATTAATATAAGATATTATATACATAAATTAATTATTTAATGTGTGATAAGATTAAAATATCCCTTTGCCACTAAAAGTTTAGATACTTTAGCTTACACTGGATGCACTTAACTCATGTTATTACAAATGTCACTAGCATTCCTTTGCTTCTAGCCACCTCAATTCAAAATAAGCTAATATGAATTTTTAAACAAGTTGCTGAAAATGGTTGCCGTTCATTACAATGCAGGCTTCAATTCTTTACGCATATTATTAAAAACATTTTGAAGGATATTCTCTGAAATTAATTTATCGTTTCTCGAATATAATTTTTTAGTACGATATTATTAATATAGGTTCTTTCTCCTATAGAAAACGCAACCATATTTCTGAAACACACTATTCACTGCAGTGTTTACTTCACTGCTTGAAGACTTCGAATGCAACAGCGGCCGTAAGTTTGTGTGTCTGACAGGAGCAAGGACATTAGTGAAGGGGTGGGAGTGAAGTACATTCAGAAATGCAGGTACAATAAAAATGCAAGTAAAAATAAAATGATGTTTCTGTATAAAAATCCGATTCCTAAAGATAAGCAAAGCATAGACGATGAAGAAGTAGAAAGAGAAGACAGGAAAGACAAGAACAGGAAAGGAAGATGTATCCATCCAGTGTTTCACAAGCCTTATATATTCAAAAAGTTTAATAAGTTATCACATCCGAAAGCTAACATCATCCTTCTCAGCTGTTCCATAACGGCTTATAGCCTACCGACTCATATTTAAGGAAGATAAATGGGCTAATTATTCAAGGAATAAAGAAGCATTAAAGCATCGTTAGCTCTACTTGCATTCATGGTTCTTTTATGAACACTATAGCTTGCCGCGATGTTACGTGGCCAGACGGACGACGGGATGGAAGTATCGTAGCTAATTATTGATGACTTCGTCCCGCCCCCAAGTGGATCGCCATTCCCCCATTTGCATATTGCTAAGTCCGATGTTGGGCGCTGTCATCACGCATAGATATAACGTATTTACCTACTCAGATTCCAATGGAATACATCTTCATCGAGGACCGTAATTACTGGATTGACAATTATATTAGCTGTTTAATTTGACTGCCGCATTACAGGGGTTACAATCCCCTCCTGTTAACAGGAGCCCCATATTCACAGATCTTAAGTGGAGTGAGCGAACTGGGTGTAATAAGGTTTCAATTACTTGTCTGCTATAAACGCGCAAAAGTCAAACTGGTTGGAACACAAATCATTGATTCGAAATTAGCCTAAGTTATATATCATATTTGTTCATTGTTAATAAAACGTACTGTGTTATTTTAGCGTCATTAAAATCCCAATAGATATTTTGGAAATTTCCTAGAAGACGGGCAAAATCTAACTACCAAAAACGTTCCGCCAACTATGAAGTTCAAATGTCACCAAACATCACAAAATCAAAGCTGGAAAATCAAATATATGTTCATATTTTTAAAGAAGAACAAGTCATTCAAAAAATTAAAATATATTTTATTTTTTACTTTGATTCTTTATGTTTGGTGGCATTCGAACTTCATAGTTGGCAGTACTTTTCTAGCAGTTTTCGTCCATACTTTACCCCCAAAAATCACTAACACACAAAACAAAATATACTAATTCATCACCATATCAAATAAAATTCAAACTAGTTCGATTAATTAAAATGTGTCTCAGTGAAACGTACAGCAGAGTCGGTATAGGTCAGTTTCTGTCAGATGCGTTTCCAACTCACTGTGGGCTAAAGAAAGGAGATGCACTATCACCTTTACTTTTTAACTTTGCTCTAGAGTATGCCATTAGGATAACAGAGAGGGTTTGGAATTGAACGGGTTACATCAGCTGCTTTGTCTACGCGGATGACGTGAATATGTTAGGAGAAAATCCACAAACGATTAGGGAAAACAGGGGAATTTTTTACTCGACTCAAGTAAAGAGATAGGTTTGGAAGTAAATCCCGAAAAGACAAAGTATACGATTATGTCTCGTGACGAGAATATTATACGAAATGAAAATATAAAAATTGTTAATTTATCTTTTGAAGAGGTGGAGAAGTTCAAATATCTTGGAGCAACAGTAACAAATATAAATGATACTCGGGAGAAAATTAAACACAATAAATATGAGAAATGCGTGTTATTATTCGGTTCAGAAGCTTTTATCAACCAATCTGCTGTCAAAAAATCTGAAAGTTAGAATTTATAAAACAGTTATATTACCGGTTGTTCTTTATGGTTGTGAAACTTGGACTCTCACTTTGAGAGAGGAATATAGGTTAAGGGTGTTTGAGAATAAGTTGCTTAGAAAAGTTACAGAACGCAGAACTGCATGCATTGTACTCCTTACCTGACATAATTAGGAACATTAAATCCAGACGTTTGAGATGGGCAGGGCATGTAACACGTATGGGTGAATCCAGAAATGCATATGGAGTGTTAGTTGGGAGGCCGAAGGGAAAAAGACCTTTGGGGAGTCCGAGACGTAGATGGGAAGATAATATTAAAAAGGATTTGAGGGCGGTGGGATATGATGATAAAGACTGGATTACTCTTGCTCAGGATAGGGACCATTAGTGGGCTTATGTGAGAGAGGCAATGAACCTGCGTGTTCCTTAAAAGCCAGTAAGTAAATAAGTAAGTAATAATAATAATAATAATAATAATAATAATAATAATAATAATAATTTATTCTGGCGAAGTTATAGGCCATAAGACCTTTTCTTCCACTTAGCCAGGAACAAAAGAATCTGATACATTTTGCAGTAATCCAAGTTAATCATTACAGACTAATATTACATTTAAAGAACGCTAAAAATTGATATAGTCATACAAGCACAAGTGGAGTAAAGTAATAGAGACATACTAGATAATAATTGCAAAATAATACAAGCCTTGGAAGTTACACTCAGTGAATATGCACGTGGTAAGTGAACTGATATTAGGAATTACAAGAATTACAAATTCAAACGTAAATTATAACTACACAGCACTGAGGAAAATCACATATACACAAATACAAAGCGTCAAACAAATGACTTTCATACTCCATCGGCAAGTCTATCGTGCTATCAAAAAGGAGTGCGTTATATGACAGTAAAATTTTAATAGCCTCCCTACTAATATAAAATATGAAACTCAAAACATAAGATTATATAGGGCCAAATTAGAGAAGAAACTAATTTCTCGCGCTTTATATTCTGAATTCATGACATTTAACAACGCTTCATGAAATTGATACTAAAACTTTGTGTTGTATAGGGACATCATTTTATTTTTAAATGTTGTTAAATGCTATGTTTTATTTAACGACGCTCGCAACTGCAGAGCAGCGTCGCCGGATGTGCCGGAATTTTATCCCGCAGGAGTTCTTTTACATGCCAGTAAATCTACTGACATGAGCCTGTCACATTTAAGCACACTTAAATGTCATCGACCTGGCCCGGGATCGAACCCGCAGTCTTGGGCATAGAAGGCCAGCGCTACACCAACTCGCCAACCAGGTCGATTCATTTTATTTTTACTTCAATTTTTATTGTACCTGAGTTTTTGAATGTACTTCACTCCCACTTCTACTACTAGTAGACTTCCAACCGTTCTCCACACAGAACCAAGCGTACACAGTCAGTCACCTTACGGTCTTAGTAAACACAAACAGTACTGAGTTAGTGAGTATAGTATGTTCCAGAAATATGTTCGCTTTTTCCAGTCGAAAGAGTTTTAAATATTGAATCATATTCTCGCACAGGTAATGTCGTCCGTTTGCCTATGTCGCATCCCAGTTTCCCCCAACCGCTTCTGCTCGCCCCTCTGTAAAGACTAGTGGCTGGTCTGTTTTAGCTCTTTTCTGGAAACATGAATTTCTGTTAGGAATTGAAGGTCTACGCAATATTATACAACTGTTTAAATAACTTATATAAAAGGGCCTCGTTAATTGTCACGTGATGTGCTCCTTTCTACGACCCCGCGACAATACCACTTGGTTGGGACAGTAGATAGCATGTCTGAGTAACTTTATATTTTCTGATCGGGCAGAAGTGAAGATTGAATTTACAGTACGTAAGGTACTCTATTATAGAGTAGGTACAGAATTATTTCAACATGAGTTACTAGTACGAAGAACGAAACTGCTAATTGGAATTATGTACAATAGTCTATAGTGCGATAATATTAAAAAAGAACTGAATTCTGTATCGAAATGAACGGCCACCATTTTCAAAATTGTGTTTAAATATCCATATTATGATTATTTTTAATGAATACGTCCGCAGGGATAACTCAGTTCGTGAGTGGAAAAACTTATTGTTAATACAGTACTGTATTTTGATTAAAGAAAAACCTAATGAAAATTATCAAACTCAAAATCGCCACATTTCCTAGTTTACGTAAATAGATAAACTACTTTTCTTCCCTCCTATACCTAATAAAGTGATTTGTTTGTATTTTACCCCAGTATCATCGAACTCCAATCGTGGAGGGGGTAGCAAGCAGTGCTTCCGGTTCTCAAGCATTATTCAAAGGTATAGCCAGGTTTATATTAGAAATATTAGTAAAAATGAAATTATTCCCGGTACTAGTAGACTATATTGTAAACCTCTTGTGTATCTTTTCTATTCCTGTCTTCGACAGATGTGTTTCATAGGCGTTGCGTACGCAGATGAAGTAAGTTTATTCCAGATTCTAATATTATGTGTTTCCTATATGGGAAAATTTTCGAAACATCGTGTGGGAGAAAGAACACAACATATTATCTAACTGCTGTTGAATGTTTGTTTTTGAAGCTCATCGTTAAAAATAAACATTAAAACCACCGCAGTCGACAGCACCTGCATTAAGAGCTTTCCAGTGTTTTCAAATCCCTGCACAATAGACACATCCAAGCTCTGCATGAATTAGTTATCAATTGAATGGTTACAAAGCAGACAGAATGCTTTCGTTGTAGGCTCACGTTGCAAGAAGATTTCTCGTATTGTATACCAAACTTAACGAACGTTTTCAATTTTTAATTCTCTTGTGTAGTGTACTGTTCAATAAAATAAGTATTATAACTACTTATGTTTCATTTTGTAATATGCCATTGAAGAACTGTGGTACTCCATTCTGAATCAAATGGTAATGTTGCCGACTATAAATTCAGCTGACTCGGTTTCGATCCCCGGTAGGAGATTTCAGGTTTTCCCACGTAATAGGGACCCAATGTGTGTGTCCTTTTGAGTAACTGTTCTTCATTGTCTTAGTCACAATCTCCGGAACTATTTCTAGAGAAGATTTGGAAGAGTTATTCTACATCAAACGCCGGGAAAGCTTCAAGTTATACATTTACAGAAATTGTTTGCAAGTTGGTTGTTTTAACAATATCTATAGAATTCTCATGCAAATTAGTTGTTTTATCTATATTTACAGAAAATGCTTGCAAGTTGGTTATTTTAACAATATCTATAGAATTCTCTTGTAAATTAGTTGTTTTATCTATATCTACAGAAAATGCTTGCAAGTTGGTTCTTTTAACAATATCTATAGAATTCTCTTGAAAATTAGTTCTTTTAGCTATATCTACAAAAAATGCTTGCAAGATGGTTGTTTTAACAATATCTATAGAATTCTCTTGAAAATTAGTTGTTTTATCTATATCTACAGAAAATGCTTGCAAGATGGTTCTTTTAACACTATGTACAGAAATTACTTGCAAATTGGTTCTTTTAACAATATCTATAGACTTCTCTTGCAAATTAGTTGTTTTATCTATATCTACAGAAATTACTTGCAAGATGGTTCTTTTAACACTACGTACAGAAATTACTTGCAAGTTGGTTCTTTTCACAATATCTACAGAAATTTCTTGTAAACCGGTTCTTTTAACAATACCTACAGCAATTTCTTGTAAATCGGTTCTTTTAATAATATCTACAGAAATTGTTTGCAAGCTGGTTGTTTTAACCATATCTACATCAATAACATATAATAAAGTAAATACTGAGACCAGAGTATAGTAACATCCCATGCAAGTATTAATGTTAGGAAGAATTGCGCGACTTCCTAGGTCTTAAGTGGCGTGTTGTGAGAGGGTTCCGCGGGTCACGTGTTACGTACCAGCAATCGATTGCCTTATTGCGATTTGGAATTGTTAACGCAGTGAAATCCCAATGTGATTGTGCTTAATATAGTTAACACATACACGTTTGTCGGGGATCCAGGAAACTAAATATTATTCCCATATCGAAATTGGTGTTTGCTGCTGGCCAGGATGCGCCTCCTGTTCTGAGCCTCATTATGGGATAGTGCCATCAAACACTGCGACCACATGACGGCAATGATTAGTGCCTAGGGGATTGTGGGTCGCTCGGTGGGAGGGGCTTCGCCCTATTAGCAAGAGAGAAGCCTAATATTGGCTGTGTAGTAGTAGTAGCACCGGCAGGCTGCCATTTCCAGGGCTTACGACTCTCTGTGATGCAGCCAAGGGGGTTCCACTGGAGTGGATGTAGGTTCTGCAGTAAACTTAACAGCATAATACTTCTCTAACTCAATTAGCTTCATGCGCCCTAAAACCGGAATATTTATATGATACGCTACATAATAACAAAGTACCATGTGGAATTGTACATTCTTTCTCAATATATATTTACTTACTTACTGGCTTTTAAGGAACTCGGAGATTCATTGCCGCCCTCACATAAGCCCGCCATTGGTCCTTATCCTGAGCAAGATTAATGCAGTCTATACCATCATACCCCACCTCCCTCAAATCAATTTTAATATTATCTTCCCATCTACATCTCGGCCTCCCTAAAGGTCTTTTTCCCTCCGGTCTCCCAACTAACACTCTATATGCATTTCTGTATTCGCCCATACGTGCTACATGCCCTGCCCATCTCAAACGTCTGGATTTAATGTTTCTACAGTAATTATGTCAGCTGAACAATACAATGCGTGGAGTGTGTTGTGTAACTTTCTCCATTCTCCTGTAACTTCATCCCTCTTAGCAACAAATATTTTAAGCACCTTATTCTCAAACACCCTTAACCTATGTTCCTCTCTCAAAGTGAGAGTCCAAGTTTCACAACCATAAAGAACAACCGGTAATATAAGTGTTTTATAAATTCTAACTTTCAGATTTTTGACAGTAGACTGGATGATAAAAGCTTGTCAACGGAATAATAACAGACTTACTTCCTTACTTACAAATGGCTTTTAAGGAACCCGAAGGTTCATTGCCGCTCTCACATAAGCCAGCCATCGGTCCCTATTCTGTGCAAGATTAATCCAGTCTCTATCATCATATCCCACCTCCCTCAAATCCATTTTTATATTATCTTCCCATCTACGTCTCGGCCTCCCCAAAGGTCTTTTTCCCTCCGGTCTCCCAACTAACACTCTAAATGCATTCCTGGATTCGCCCATACGTGCTACATGTCCTGCCCATCTCAAACGTCTGGATTCAATATCCCTAATTATGTAGGTGAAGTATACAATGCGTGCAGTCTGTGTTGTGTAACTTTCTCCATTCTCCTGTAACTTCATCCCTCTTAGCTCCAAATATTTTCCTAAGCACCTTATTCTCAAACACCCTTAACCTATGTTCCTCTCTCGAAGTGAGAGTCCAAGTTTCACAACCATAAAGAACAACCGGTAATATAACTGTTTTATAAATTCTAACTTTCAGATTCTTGACAGCAGACTGGATGGTAAAAGCTTCTCAACCGAATAACAGACATTTCTCATATTTATTCTGTGTTTAATTTCCTTCCGAGTATTATTTATATTGTTACTGTTACTACCAGGTATTTGAATTTTTCCACCTCTTCAAAAGCTAAATTTGCAATTTTTATATTTCCATATCATACAATATTCTCGTCACGAGACATTATCATACACTTTTGTTATATCTACATATATTATTATTATTATTATTATTATTATTATTATTATTATTATTAGGTTGTCTTATAACAAGAGTCCTGCGTTTGGTTACTTTGAATAAAAGATAGGTGTACGTCGATCATACTAGCTTCCAGTGACGAAGCTAAGGTGTAAATACTAGGTAGGCTGAAAATATCTACTTACCTAATATCTTTTTACAGAGCAGATGTTTATCGGATTTTCTACCAATTTTTTTTGTGATACAGACTGTACAAGATGATGATGATCTCTCATTTCCATCCCCAAACAGAATACAGGTAAAACAATATAACTTGTTTTTCTCTCAGAGCACCCTGTTAGCCAAGGATATTTCTTATACCATGAAAACTGAAAACTACTATTTTGTCGTCCTCCAACCGCTATTAAAAATAAATATGGTGTCAATCTCCTATCTTTATAAGCTCATTGTACGTGGGGTGTAACTGTAATAGTGGCAACACTGCTGTAAAAGGGAAACGAGATGGAGTTAATTGTTGTCACTTCTATCACATGTTAGTGTATGTCTGCCCTCCCCCCCCCTAAAAGGACTCTTCCGTCCGACACACAGCGCATGCGCTGTGGTGAGTTGAAGTTAGTCTCCTGTTAGTTACAGCTCTAAGCGGTTGTGTTTCGCCATGTTTATAAAGCAGGAACAGCGATCTTGGCTGAAAATTCAATCTGCCCGTGGTCGTTGAGCACGACAATGTCATGACGGTTTTGTTGAGGCATGTGGAGACACGGCGCTACCATGCAGGATTGTGGCGAGGTGGGTTCAAGCCTTCAACGAGGGACGTGACCGCGTGAAAAACATGGCTCGGCCGGGTCTCCCGGAAAGACAGAATATTAACCCATTAGCGCCCACAGATACCATTTGGTATCAACTTGCACTATAAGTGTAACATTGACAGTACTGGCCCCTGGTATTTTAGGGGTTGAGTCTAAGGGTCATATTTTCTTCAGCTTGAAGTAACAGATGCACTCGAGTAGACATTCCACACATGTGAATTGTTAGTGAGCTGGGCCAATCTCAAGAGAGTGGATGTGGTTGTGAGAAGTGAAAATCATGGACGTTCAATACGTGTAAGTACAATATCATCCTTTTAACCTTCATTATCTTTCTAACGAATATGTAATATGTATTAACAATGAGTCAAAGAAGTGGCATGCACATTTTAAATGTCAATAATATATATATAACGTTTATGCAACAATGTCTTAAAGACCACGATACCATATGGTATCACTGGGCATTTATAACATCGAGACATGTATACGTGTATCACATTTTCTAAATATTATGTTGTGCCTAATTAGACAGCATAACCGTAAATTATATACAATCTACAATCATAGACATAAAAATATGGTATATTTATATATATATAATTAAATTATTTATATATATTTATTTATTTACTCCTATTTATTTATTCCAGTGATGGATTGACACTATCTGAATTATTAGATATAATAGAAGCAAATGATGACGTAGCAAATAAAACTGAGGATATATTTATTGTGCCACCAGACGTCCATGTTGACACTGATGAAGATTCAGGAAACGAAGATGAGGGAGGAATGATATAACAATCTAACAGGACGTCAGTTACGTACTGCAGCTGAAATTCACTTAGCAAACAATGAATGAATTGGAGGAGATTATGAACCATCTGAAATGTCTTGTGTCGCCTCACTATCTGTACAACCTACACAGCAGCAGCTTCAACAACAACAACAACAACAACAACAACAACAACAACAACGACGACGACGACGACGACGACCTCAACAACATACATGTAATTTGATTCAACAAAGTTTAGCCGCTTCTAGTGTCTTCTTATCATCTTTGCAGTATACAGAAAAACAGCAGCAGCAACAACAACAAAAACAACAACGACCTGAACAACAAGCGTCTGATTTGATTCACCAAATGTGACTGCTTCTAGTGTCTTCTTATCATCTTTGCAGTATACAGAACAACAGCAGCAGCAACAACAAAAACAACAACGACCTGAACAACAAGCGTCTGATTTGATTCACCAAATGTGACTGCTTCTAGTGTCTTCCCACCATCCATACAGCCTACACAGCAGCAGCAGCAGCAGCAGCAACAACACCAACAACAACAACGTAAGCAACAAGCACCTGATTGGATTCAACAAAGAAAAACTAACCCAACTACATATGACTGGATCGAAAGTGATATGGAACGTAGTAATTTTTCATTTCCTGCTGCTGACTATACACGCTTTTCAAATATGTCATGTGTTGACTTATTTGAAGAGTTCTTTGATAATGAGACACTAGAATAACTTGTCAAAGAGACTCAGCACTATGCACATTTTCTAACTGAAGCGGATCCTCAAATTACCGTGTCAGAATTGCGGTGTTTCTTCGGTATTTTGATTCTAAGTGGGTATAATACTTTGCCTTCTAAAAGGATGTATTGGGAAACTCATGAAGATGTAAAAAATACTATGATCAGCAATTCAATGAGAAGAAATCGGTTTCTCCAGATACAGAGATTTTTACACTTTGCTGATAACACAGAACCGAATAGTGAAGATAATGTGTGGAAAATTCGCCCACTTATGGACAGACTAAAGAAAAAATTCCTGGCTAATTTTGTACCTACTGAATCATTGTCTTACGATGAATCAATGGTTAGGTACTGTGGATGCCACGGTTGCAAACAATTTATACATACCCATAAGATTTGGATATAAAATGTGGTGTCTAAATACTAGTGATGGATATTTGGTTGATTTTGACTTGTATCAGGGCAAGAGCGAGCGTGGTGACAGTGATTATGACAGTTTATTTGGCAAAGCTGCGTCTCCATTAGTGCTCATGCTGGATGAACTACCAACCAAACGTGTACCCTTCACCATTTACATGGGCAACTTGTTTACAGGAGTGGATTTATTCACTTATCTGAAACATTTAGAATATGGTGGAGTTGGTACCGTAAGAGAGAACAGAGTATCAAAGTCATGTCCATTACCTGATAAGAAAGCTTTCTCCAAGGAAATCAGGGGCACGTTTCAGAATATTATTGAACACAACAATGGTATTATTGTTGTGATATGGATGGATAATTCTATTGTTACAATTGCATCAAATAGCACCGGACTTGCCCCAATTGGAAATGTGAAGAGGTACTCAATGAAAGACAAGAAGAATATTATGGTACCTCGTCCAGACTGTATTGCGAAATATAATTCCAATATGGGACGAACAGATATCATGGACCAAGGGATTGCGCAATACTGTATCGGTATTTGATCCAAAAAGTGGTATTGGCTCATTGTCACTTGGCTGTTAGATATGGCCGTAATGAACTCATGGTTTCTCTAGAAGAAAATCCACAAGGGAACATCGCAGCTTGACTTCCGAAGAGAAATTGTCCAAGTGTATCTGACGCGCTATGGTGTTCCACAGAAATCCCCTGGAAGAGCAAATCCTTCCCGATAAAATTTATCAGATTTGAGATTTTATGGACTCCATCATTTTGTTGCTCACTGCAATAGAAGAAGATGGGCTGGTGAAGGATGCAAGTCCTTTGGCCGGACAATGTGTCAGAAATGTAATGTAGGCTTGTGTGTGACATGTTTCGCTAAATACCATAGACCATGAACTGAATGAAGAGCTTCAGGCCTCATTATTGTAGCATAGGCTAACTTTGTATTTTTGTGTAATGACAGTACTGTAAACGCCCAGTGATACCATATGGTATCAGCTAATATCTAATAGTTTATATTATTATTTTTCAGAAATGTGGCAATTCCTTAATTCTTACACCCTTAATACAATAATTTAATAAAAATAATAAAAAATTTTAATAACTTTTTTTCTGGGCGCTAAAGGGTTAATGCACAGTATTACCTTCATTTTTGGAGCATAATCTGAGACTAGCGTTGCGAGGAAAGCGCCCACACGTTTTGCAGAACCCTCGTATCATTTTGTTGGATAACGCAAGGGTGCACACGGCACGCTCTATAGCTGATTTGTACCGTCGCTGGGGGCGAGAAGTGCTTTTTCATCCATTACATTCACCACAATTAAGTCCCTTTGATTATGACTTAATCCCAAAGATGAAGGAACTACTTCGTGATGTTCGATTCCGGACTGTTCCCGATATTCTGCAGGCAGTAGGGCGGTCCATCAGAAACATCAACAGAACAGGAGCTGCTACAGGGATGCTACGACTTCCACATCGCTGGCAACGAGTTGTAGACAATGCTGGTTACTACATTGAACGACTGTAGAAGTTTCACAGATGTATCATTTGTATAATCGTAATAAACACATAGGTTGGATAAAAAGTAATGGCAACACTGCTGTCACGTGACGATGGTGCGTTCGAGAGCTGCCAGCTGTGTGGACATGAACAAGGACTGTTAGATGAGTTAGTGCAGCCAGCGGCGACAGTACTCCATCAATCTACTGCAGTGTGTAGAACGTTCACTTTCATAGGGATAGTGCGAGCGCCCTAAGACCATCCTTACAAAACTAGAGCAACGTTCCTGGATCAAAATTGAAATGGCACGAGGTCATAGTGCACAAGAATGTTTTCAGGGACTGCGTGAAGCATGTGGCGATGCATCGTTGCCATATCGCACAGTTGCACGAAGCGATGGCTTAAAGCGTTCCGGAAAGGCCTTGTTGCACCGGTACCAAAGGGAAGTGACGACTTTCTTGGACGAATCGTCGCTATGGACGAAATCTGGACTCGCTCATATGAACCAAACTTGAAACGCCAATCAAATGAATGGAAGCATCCCGGTTATTCTCGTCCAAAGAAAGTGCGCCCTACATAAAGTGCTATGAAGGAGATGTTCATTGTGGCGTATGACATTGATGGGGTAATACTGCACCACGCTGTATGTCCAAGGCAGACGGAAAACGCGGACTACTGGAACATCCACCGTACTCACCCGATTTGAGTCCATGCTATTACGATCTTTTCACCAAAGTGTAAGAACCACTGCGAGGGACGCGATACAATACCAGAGATGAACTTATCCGTGCTTTAGGGCGGTCAATACGGAACACCAACAAAGATGGACGCTCTGATGGTGTACGACGCCTTCCAAACATTTGGCAAAAGGTAATAAATAAGGGGGGCGACTATATAGAAGGTACGTAAATGTTGTACCCCTGTGAATAAAGCCATCTCAGAAATATCGAATTGTTGCTATTACTTTTTATCCAACCCTAGTAAATAGTTGCCATTATTAAAGTTACAACCTGTGTACGAGTGTTTCATATGTCTAACTTGAAAACGGTTTCTCTTTTAATTTTACAAATACTGTAATGACCTCAATGGTTTCTCAGTATGAGCCATTTTACTCAAAATTAATATTTAACACACATAGGCGTGCACTTTTGATTAAACTAAACTCAACAACGCAGCGCTTTCAGAGAACAGCAATATAACGCAAAGTAATATTGTGACGGATGACTGAGCTCGTCCTGTACGGAGAAGTAGTGAATCGATACCCCTCCGGTTCCCCCCTGCCCTCAAGCATGCGAGTCAAGGTTGTAGCCATGTCTTTAGAGGCTTTTTGCCTTTAGCTTCGCTAAAGTAAAGAATATTGAGTAGGCCTATACTTGCGCACCTCGCAACTATAGAAACCACTCATTATCTCTCGTGTTGTCCAGATTTGTGAGAAGCGGGCTTCGCATCTCGCCCGTCACATGCGTCGGTTCAGAAAAACCAAGGCTTAATAGAAAAATGAGCGGACTTCTGGAGAAAGGACTAAGGAAGAGACTAGTGAAGTACTTTGTGTGGAATGTGGCATTGTATAAGGCAGAAACATGGACATTACAACGAAGTGAAGAGAAGCGAACAGAAGCATTTGAAATGCGGATATGGAGGATGAAGAGTGTGAAATGCACAGACAGAATAAGAAATGAAGCTGTGTTGAAAAGAGTAGTAATGATGCTGAAACTGATCAGGAAGTGAAAAAGGAATTGGTTGGGTCACTGGCTGAGAAGAAATTATATAACTCAGATCTCAGTTTCATGTGCGGTTAAATAACGTGGATTCTAAGAATTTTTTCTTTGCATTAATTTTACTTTTTAACTTTGCTCTAGATTACGCCATTAGGAAAATCCAGGCTAACAGGGAGGGTTTGGAATTAAACGGGTTACATCAGCTGCTTGTCTATGCGGATGACGTGAATATGTTAGGAGAAAATCCACAAACGATTAGGGAAAACACGGGAATTTTATTGGAAGCAAGTAAAGAGACAGGTTTGGAAGTAAATCCCGAAAAGACAAAATATGTGATTATGTCTCGTGACGAGAATATTGTACGAAATGGAAATATAAAAATTGGAAATTTATGTTTTGAAGAGGTGGAGAAGTTCAAATATCTGGGAGCAACAGTAACAAATATAAATGACAATCGGGAGGAAATTAAACTCAGAATAAATATGGAAAATGCCTGTTATTATTCGGTTGAGAAGCTTTTCTCATCCAGTCTGTTGTCGAAAAATCTGAAAGTTAGAATTTATAAAACAGTTATATTACCAGTTGTTGTTTATGGTTATGAAACTTGGACTCTCACTTTGAGAGAGGAACATAGGTTAAGGGTGATTGAGAATAAGGTGCTTAGGAAAATATTTGAGGCTAAGAGGGATGAAGTTACAGGAGAATGGAGAAAGTTACACAACACAGAACTGCACGCATTGTATTCTTCACCTGACATAATTAGGAACATTAAATCCAGACATTTGAGATGGGTAGGGCATTTAGCACGTATGGGCGAATCCAGAAATGCATATAGAGTGTTAGTTGGGAGGCCGGAGGGAAAACAACCTTTAGGGAGGCCGAGACGTAGATGGGAAGATAATATAAAAATGGATTTGAGGGAGGTGGGATATGATGATAGAGAATGGATTAATCTTGCTCAGGATAGGGACCAATGGCGGGCTTGTGTGAGGGCGGCAATGAACCTCCGGGTTCCTTAAAAGCCAGTAAGTAAGTAAGTATTAGTTTGTGGAAAAAAAGCAGTATTTTGCATACATTAATATAATTACATAATTCAAACGACTTTAATTTGTGAATCAAAGGAAGCAATATGAATTCTACCACTATCGAGTGGTATTGAACCAGCCCATCGTGTGTCAAGGTGAAGCGAAATAGCCACTAGACTGCGAAAGTCGAAATAGTGAAAATTAAAAATGAAAACAAAGAGTAAATTTATATATATTTCCACTATATAGGATACCAAAGTCAATATTCAATGCAATGAGTTGTAATTACATGAAAGTACGAAATTTAGTTTTAAAAAACGTTGGAAACTATAATAAAATGCTAGTAGGACTGATATCTTACATGAACCGAATCTAAAAATAGTAATATTTCCAATATACAGTACAGGTCTATTCAGTAATTCGCCTATACGCTCGAGATGACCATGAAAATGAGTTATCTATTTGATGCAGGATGTCCTCTGATTGCAATGTAGCCGGCAGGGGGCACGCCATACTATCAATTAATTGCCAGTAAGCTTGTCCTGCAGCACATTGTGAGAGGGACGGAGAAATATCACGAGACAAAGAGAGATAGGGAGAGAGACATGGCATTCATAAAGACGAGCTTATCGATTATACAGTAGTGCAGATAATGACGGGTATGTACGTACGTGATTACAGGCCGGGACTAGCACATAGCTAATGTATAAGCCATTTATGGTGAGAAACGGATTGTTCAAAACTAGTGACTATTTACTTGGTTAACTTCGCACTCCTCTATTCTTTTGTCTATTTATTTATCTGCGCCTTCCTATACCCCCGTGTGTTCCATACCTTCTTTTGTTCTTCCTATATTATACATAAGGGAAAAAAGAGGAAAAGTGGAAAGGAATGTAAGTAAATACATAATTAAGTAAGACTGTATTATAATATTTCAGCTCACTATCTTTTCTATCTCACTTTCCACTTTTTCCCCATTTCTTTTAAATAGGATTCTTTCCTTAAATTTGCTTTCTCCTCATACTTTTACCTTCACGTTCGTTATACGTAAACTATTTCATATGAATTCATCATTAATTAAATATATGAAATACATTAAGTAAGGATTTTTATGTAATTTCCATTAGAGATGTTACTCAGAAACCAAATTTATCAAAAATTAATATTAATGAATTATTAAAAGCAACTAGCAACATACTAATAATAATAATAATAATAATAATAATAATAATAATAATAATAATCGTCATTATATCAGTACTTAATTACAAATTGCTTTTAAGGAACCCGCAGGTTCATTGCCGTCCTCAAATAAGCCCGCCATTAAGGCTAGTTCACAATAAACCGGGAACGGAAACAACAACGAGAACGAGAACGGAAATATTGTTAAAATATATTTAAATGTGAGTATTCACAATTAACTATTGTGAGTGCTCACATTTAATACATTTATTTTAACATTATTTTCGTCCTAGATCTCGTTGTGGTTTCCGTTCCCGGTTTATTGTGAATCAGCCTTTAGTCCTTATCCTGTGCAAGATTAATCCATTCTCTATCATTATATCCCACCTCCCTCAAATCCATTTTAATATTATCTTCCCATATACGTCTCGGCCTCCACGAAGGTCGTCTTTCCTCCGACCTCCCAACTAACACTCTAAATGCATTTCTTGATTCCCCATACGTGCTAAATGCCCTGCCCATCTCAAACGTCTGGATTTAATGCTCCTAATTATGTTAGGTGAAGAATAAATTGCGTGCAGTTCTGTGTTGTGTAACTTTCTCCATTCTCCTGTAACTTCATCCCTCTTAGCCCCAAATATTTTCCTAGCACCTTATTGTCAAACACCCTTAACCTATGTTCCTCTCTCAAAGTGAGAGTCCAAGCTGCACAACCATACAGAACAACCGGTAATATAACTGTTTTATAAATTCCAACTTTCAGATTTTTTTACAGCAGACTGGATGACAAGAACTTCTCAACCGAATAATAACAGGCATTTCCCATTTCAATTATGAAACTTGGACTCTCACTTTGAGAGAGGAACATAGGTTCAGGGTGTTTGAGAATGAAGTGCTTAGGAAAATATTTGAGGCTAAGAGGGATGAAGTTACAGGAGAAAGGAGAAAGTTACACAACACAAACTGCACGCATTGTATTCTTCACCTGACATAATTAGGAACATTAAATCCGGACTTTGAGATGGGCAGGGCATGTAGCACGTATGGGCGAATCCAGAAATGCATATAGAGTGTTAGTTGGGAGACCGGAGGGAAAAAGACCTTTAGGGAGGGCGAGATGTAGATGGGAAGATAACATAAGGAGCTGGGATATGATAGTAGAGAATGGATTATTCTTGATTAGAATAGGGACAGATGGGGGGCATATGTGAGGGCAACAATGAACCTCCGTGTTCCCTAAAAGTCCAAGTAATTATTATTATTATTATTATTATTATTATTATTATTATTATTATTATTATTATTGAGGTAACACACTCAAATTCTGATCCTCCTCTTAAGCAGCTCCAGCTACGAGTAAAGGACAACCAGAAATCTTCTTCCCCTACTTGTAAATGTGAGACACGTAACATGTGCAGTTATGAAATCACACCACTGCGTGTAATCGGGGAGCCGGCCGGTGTAATATGTGAACGTGAGGCATGACAATTCTTCAGCCTTGCTCGGATTCATTAGAAATCTAAATCGTGTGAAATGCGATAGCGAGCTGTCAATTTGCTAGTCCCCAGCCGTCAACTCTCCTGCATGACGTCACCTGATATGTCTGCCTATACATCTTCCGTCCTGCTTCAGCAGCTGGTATTATATGCTCCCTGCGGGACCGGCTTGTACAAGGCTTGCAATGCTGGAGTACATCCGATCACAACGCCACAGATATGCTAATAATAATAATAATAATAATAATAATAATAATAATAATAATAATAATAATGATCTCACTTTGAGAGAGGAACAGAGGTTAAGGGTGTTTGTGAATAAGGTGTTTAGGAAAATATTTGGGACTAAGAGGGATGAAGTTACAGGAGAATGGAGAAAGTTACACAACGCAGAACTGCACGCATTGTATTCTTCACCTGACATAATTAGGAACAATAAATCCAGACGTCTGAGATGGGCAGGGCATGTAGCACATATGGGCGAATCCAGAAATGCATATAGATTGTTAGGGAGGCCGGAGGGAAAAAGACTTTGGGGAGGCCGAGACGTAGATAGGAGGATAATATTAAAATGGATTTGAGGAAGGTGGGATATAATGGTAGGGACTGGATTAATCTTGCTCACGATAGGGATTGATGGCGATGGCGGGCTTATGTGAGGGGGGCAATGTACCTCCGGGTCCCTTACAAGCCTTAATAATAATAATAATAATAATAATAATAATAATAATAATAATAATAACAATAATAATTACTCTCACTTTGAGAGAGGAACAGAGGTTAACACAACGCAGAGCTGCACGCATTGTATTCTTCACGTGACATAATTAGGAACATTAAATCTAGACGTTTGAGATGGGCAGGGCATGTAACACGTATGGGCGAATCCAGAAATATATATAGACTGTTAGTTGGAAGGCCGGAGGGAAAAAGACCTTTGGGGAGGCCGAAACGTGGATGGGAGGATAATATTAAAATGGATTTGAGGGAGGTGGGATAAAATGGTAGGGACTGGATTGATCTTGCTCAGGATAGGGACCGATGGCGGGCTTATATGAGAGCGGCAATGAACCTGCGGGTTCCTTAGAAGCCTTAATTATAAGTATATAATAAGAATAAGAATAATAATAATAATACGTCACAGATTATTCTCTAAAAGTACCACGGGACAATGTAATTTTTTTGTTTTTAGAAGTTTGCATGAAACTTAGACTACCTATGTCAAGCAGTGTCGGAGCTAGGGTATAAGTACTGGCTAACAAGCAAACGTTCTGATGGGGGGCAGATAAAAAAGTTAATTTTTATTCTTCCACCATGTTAATAATGTAAAAAGAAGTGCTTATACAAATTTTGGCCACTCAACCGCAATTACGATTTCGTCCAGAAAGTGATTTTCCTTGCGGCCGTTTATAGAAAAAAGCACAATTGCATAGAAATATTTATAGAAACATACAGCTATTGTTGCGCTAATTATCAACATATTCCCCAATGAAATTAAGATATGTGTCGTACCATGGGATCAGTTTTTTTTTGTGTCGTAGAAGTCAGCCGCCTGGGATCGGAATCAGCGTTTGACAGCCGTCTGCAGCTCTTTGTCGATCCCATGATGAGAAATGACTCAATTCCGGTGGAAGATATGTTGAAAAATAGCTCAACAATTGCTGTGTCCGTTACAATAAATTTGTCCTATGAAATTGTGTTTTTTTTTCTGTTAGCGGCCCCTGGCGAACTTATTTTTTTACGGCCCTCGTAATTGCGGTCGAGTGGCCAAAATTTGTATAAGCACTTCTTTTGACATTATTAACATGGTGGAAGAAAAAAAAATAACTTTTTTATCTGCCCCCATCAGAACGTTAGCTTGTAAGACATATCAAAGTAATTACTAATATCAAGGACTTAAAATCGTCTGTACTTTTATCTACTTTATTGGCTGTTACTATGACAACTGTCCCTTCTCACAACAAATGAAGCTAGCTCTTTTTCCTGAAGAGCTAACGCTTTAAGTTTAAATAAAGGTATAGAAAACTGTATTGAACGAACACCATTGTGTTGTAATGCATGAATCCAGTGAATATGGGTTGAGCACTAATTCATGAGAACACAGAAGGGAAGGGGTATGGGAGAGTTATTTTTAGATTGGCTGAAAACTTCAGTTGTTTTACACGCTATTTCCACGTGCGCAGAATTATTAGACATGAATTCAAAAGCCGTCCTACTTTATTCACCTCCACACTTTCAGACAAAAGTTTAATTTTTTCTGTCATCATTCAGTTTTATAGCCTATTTAAATAAGCCATTTCGCACAATTTGTTGTATGCATAAACTTAGTTCATTGGCTAGCATTCGGGCTTTATGCTCCTGACGGCGGGGATTCTAATAAAACGTCGGAACAGAATAAAATGCTGAGCCGGGGTATAAAAACACAATCCTGCTAGTTATTACGTATTGCAAACGAAAGCTGAATAAAAACACAGGCGTTACGCTATTAATGTTTTTATTATTTGAATCTTCTGAATTTTATACGTAACAAGAAACATTGTCTGATACATTTCTTTAGGGAATAGAAGATACGTTTCAACAAACCATTCCATATTGTGAAACAATTCCTATGTTCGATGAAAATTTCACGATGTCCATCTAGTTTAGGAACAAATTAAAATCCTGAGATTAGTTTTCCGTGCCAATTATCGGAATACAGGAGAAATAATATAATTATTATATTCTGAAAATATCAGCTTATAGTATAGGGATACCAAGTTTCTAGGACATTTTATAGACTCCAGTTTAACATGGGAAAAACATATCGAATATATATGCACAAAATTATCAAGAGTTATATATTTATTAAAGAAATTAGTAACTTGCGTTTCTCAAAATTATTTAAGATGTGCCTACTTTTCGTTCTTTCAGTCGAAATAAAATTGAATTCAAACGCAAACTTACTAGGCACTTGGTCAGTAATTGAGACTCGTTCAGACATGGTTTCTTGTAAATAGTTCTTTTAATCTACCACAAAATATCTCAATATCCGGTAATTTCATCACTATAGAATTTTGTTATTGTAGGTTTAATTTGTAATTTAGTAAATACAAAAATATTCTTTGTTCTTAACTTCTATGATAAAATGTCTAGCTTTCATTAATCAGGTATTCTTGTCGTACTCTAATTTTTATTGTAATTGTAATTGTAAATTTAATATTAATTGTAATCTTATTGTTCATGTTACAGTTGTAATCCCCTGGTAGAGGGGCAGACAAGGCCTGACGGCCTCATCTCTACCAGGTTAAATAAATAAATCTAATAAATCTAATATAATAATTAGATGTGCCTTAATTTTCTGGGGAAATGGTAGCAAAATTGGGAGTGTCTTGATTTTGCAAAAGAAAGCCATTAGAATTCTATGTCAATCAAACTATCTTGAACATTGTCGACCTCTTTTCAAACAGTCACAGATATTAACTGTCATAAATTAAAGTAAGTTCCAAAAGGGTGTAGAAAGTAAACGGGAAAATATTTACACACCATTTTTGTAGCATTGTATTCCCCACTCTTCAATTACTTCTCACCATAATCTCCACCATTATTGAGGCATTCATCGAGTCGTGGCATAAGTCTTTCTATCCCCTCATTGTAGAATTCACCCGCCTGCGAACCACTCCGCAACATTTGTGGAAAACTCAAGGAAAGCGAAGAAATTGTGAACCTCCTGTCCTCATGAATTTTTTCATCGACAGCACGCACCAAATCGTCATTGATCAAAGATGGCCGACCGGTATGCTGCTCGTCATGCACAGAGATGCGGCCCTCGTTGAACTTTCTAACCCATCTCCTGACCATTCCATCACTAATGGCATCATCACCATACACCTCACAAAGTTGATGATGAATGTCAGCTGGTTTGATGTTCCTCGCATTCAAAAAACGGATAACAGACCGCATCTCACAGTCGGCGGGGTGCTCGATCACTTTAAACATTTCAACTGATCACAACTAACCCCACACACGGACTGAAGCTCTGGAACTGCATGCACAGCTTGCCTGAGGACTGAAGAAGAAAACACGCATGCACAAAATAACGATTGCAGCGGTGAGACAGCTATAATTGAAAATGGAACTTACTTTAAGAACAAGCCTCGTATATATATATATATATATATATATATATATATATATATATATATATATATACACACACACACGACCTAGTCCTTTACACTCCACAAAATATAGACAATTAGGGTGCTATTCATAGACATTTCGCAGCACGCGCTACGAGCGTACTAAGCTAGCCCCGGCTATCCACTGGTTACTAGTACAGAATTCAAATCATATCCTATCGCTAACACTGGTTTATGAATACGAAAAACGCTGATCATCCACCGGAAACCCGCGCTAAAATGTCTATGAATACGGCCCTTACTCATTAATAGCCAATATACATGATCATGAAATTAGAAATAGTGAACAAATTAATATCCCATACTGTAGATTACATAAAACTAGTACAAACGTTTCTGTCATGGGGATGAAATTATATAATAAGCTTCCCAGTTAATATTATAAGTTACCAACCAATGGTTTCAAAGCTAGATTTTATAATTGGCTTTTAATTAATCCTTTCTACTCTGTAGATGAGTTTCTTAACATAAATTAATACAAAATTGTTTTTAATAAATAAATTTATTTACATTTAGTTACAATTATTACATTAAGAGTGAATTGTTTTCATTAATTTTAGAGTTTCAAAATGTTTCGTGTTTTAATTCTAATTAAACTTTACTGTTTTTAATTATATGCGTATTTTCAAATGTATGTTGTGACGAAGCCTATCACTGTATGTTTAATGGCTTAATAAATTGAATTGAATTGAATTGAATATGTAATGTCATTAATTTCAGGTGGTTACTCTTTGAAATCATCCCGCCTAGGACTCGCGTTACGGAATGCGCGCTGCTTCGAGTCCTCGTGGGGTGAAGAAATTTTCTCATGAAATTTCGGCCAGTGTATGGGACCGGTGCCCACCCAGCATCGTGATACACTTGGGGAGCTACGATAGGTAGCGAAATCCGGTTGCGAATACCAGCTATAACGGCTGGGGGGATCATCGTCCTTACCACGCGATACCTCCATTCTGGTTGGATGATCGTCCACCTCTGCTTCGGCATGTGGACGTGAGGCCAGCAGCCGGCTGGTCGGTCTAGGCCCTTCACGGGCTGTAGCATCACGGATTATGATATATTCTTTGAAATATTTCAAACAAAAAGGTTCAATACAGTTTTACTCGTTTTTGCTTCCTTTCCGAGACAAAAAATTGTTTTATAAGAAATATTTCATAGCGTGTTTTGGGAAATCCAATGATTTAATTCTCAATATGCTCAGTGAATTTAAGAGAGCAGTGTATTATGATAATAAATTCCTGAAAGAATTTCAGCTTTCTGTTATAGAGCAAGATTAAAGACGTATAGCTGCATATCTACGTGAAGTGTGGATGGTAGGATTCCTTTGAGCTATTAGACAATTTTCGATTGAAAGTTACAGAACTTCGAACATTATCGACATTTTGAGATTTTTAAAAAAGTTACTTACAAATGGCTTTTAAGGAACCCATAGGTTCATTGCCGCCTTCACATAAGCCCGCCATTGGTCCCTATCCTGTGCAAGATTAATCCACTCTCTATCATCATATCCAATCTCCCTCAAATCCATTTTAATATTATCCTCCCATCTACGTCTCGGCCTCCGCAAAGGTCTTTTTCCCTCCGGTCTCCCAACTAACACTCTATATGCATTTCTGGATTCGCCCATACATGGTACATGCCCTGCCCATCTCAAACGTCTGGATTTAATGTTCCTAATTATATCAGGTGAAGAATACAATGCATGCAGTTCTGCATTGTGTAACTTTCTCCATTCTCCTGTAACTTCATCCCTCTTAGCCCCAAATATTTTCCTAAGAATCTTATTCTCAAAGACCCTTAATCTCTGTTCCTCTCTCAAAGTAAGAGTCGAAGTTTCATTACCATACAGAACAACCGGTAATATAACTGTTTTATAAATTCTAACTTTCAGATTTTTTGACATCAGACTAGATGACAAAAGCTTCTCAACCGAATAATAACAGGCATTTCCCATATTTATTCTGCGCTTAATTTCCTCCCGAGTGTCATTTATATTTGTTACTGTTGCTTCAAAATATTTTAATTTTTCCACCTCTTCGAAGAAAAAATCTCCAATTTTTATGTTTTCATTTCGTACAAAATTCTGGTCACGAGATATAATCATATTATACTTTGTCTTTTCGGGATTTACTTCCAAACCTATCGCTTTACTTGCTTCAAGTAAAATTTCCCTTTTTTCCCCTAATCGTTTGTGGATTTTCTCCTAACATGTTCACGTAATCTGCATAGACAAGAAGCCGTTCAATTCCAAACCCTCTGTGTTATCCTGAACTTTCCTATTGGCATATTCTAGACCGAAGTTAAAAAGTGAAGGTTTTAATGTCGTCTATCATTTGATATCTTCTTTTGCCCCGAACTCTTATCCCGTTCACCATTCCTTGCATTGCATCCTCCAGGAGGCAATTTCTCTTCTGCTAGTCACCCAAATTCTGTCTTCTCTTCCTTATCAGTTTCAACATTATTTTTTTCTCTACCCACTCTTTCCAACACAGCTTCATTTCTTATTCTGTCTGTCCACTTCGCATGCTCCATTCTTCTCCATATCCACATTTCAAATGCTTCTATTCGTTTGTCTTGACGTCGTCGTAATGCCATGTTTCTGCCCTATACAATGTCACACTCCATATAAATCACTTCACTAGTCTGTTAGTTCTTTTTTCATTAGTCCGCAGAAGATGCTCCTTTTTCTATTAAAAGCTTCCTTTGCCATTGCTATCGTCCTTTTGACTTCTTGGCAGCAGCTCATGTTACTGCTTATAGTACACCCCAAGTATTTAAAGCTGTTCACTTGCTCTACTACAGTGGCCGTCAGCACTCGTTGAAATGTGTAACGGGTAAGAAGTGTATCCAAATACAGAACATCCGCCAGCAGCCACGAATGTACGCGAGTGTAATGTCTTATCCGCGGGTAAGCGACGCTAGCCCGAGGGTGCACTGTGCTAATGACCGCTGCTCTACTGCCTCATTTACAATGCTCAAGTTGACCTTCTTTATTTTTCTTCCTGTGTCCATGGCTTTCGTCTTGTTGGCAGTTATCTTCATCCCATACTGCTCACAGCTGTCATTTAGCTCCAGTAGCATATCCCTTAGTATCATCTCCTCTTCTATTAACAACGCTATACACACTCTTATATATTATATTTGTCACATCCGACCTCAAGCATCTTGTTTTTCAAGTGCAACACATATAATTCATTAAAACAATACTTGTATATGTATATTTTAGGCTTATTATTTATCGTGTTATTTTAATTTTGGTTATTATAATGTAGGGTAAACATTGGTAATTTCGTGATAATTTCATGAAAATTAATTTAAAATGCAAATGTGTTAATATATCCTCATTCCGATTTTTTCATCTAAAAGACGATAATTTTCTGTAAAAATCTGGAGACATAAAAGATTAGACACGTTCTTGGACAAGTGCCAAAAACCACTTTTACAACTTAAGCTAAAAGGTTGGTTATTTCGTGATAACCTTGGTAATTTCGTGATATTACATTGCTAATTTCATGAGCGGTAGAAGAATTGTGGAAAAATTCATTAAAGTCAAATAAAATTCTTATTTATTGTTACAAGATTTCAAACATAGTAATTCCGTCTAATATTCATAGCAAGAAAACATAGAAATACATATCAACACATAACAAGAATGAAATCAAAGTAAAAATTGAAATTGAATGCCATTCCATTGTCTGCCTCTGTCTCCGGTCCAAAATTGTAGAGCCATGTTTCATCTTCTGTCACAATTCTTGCAAGTGAGTCATCCAGCACTTATCATTGACACTTAGCATGGTAACAAATCAAATAGAAGCTACACTGAACACATTGCGTCCCCCTTTTCTTTTTTGTTATCACATCTTATCTTCAGATTTCTAAAATTCGTATTGTAATACAATTTTTAAAATAGTATCAAATGTAACACTTAATGCTCAACAAAATTTCGCCTCAAACAGCTAAGATTTCTATCGCCTATATGGCGACTACAGCTGTATCTAAAATTCCAAAAACATTTCCTAAAATTTCGTGAAGATACAATAAATCTTTGTACCAAATATCACACGCTTACCTTTAGTAATAAGTTTGTAATGTAATTACAAACATCCACAAAATTTGTACGCCTGAGAAGTCGACGCTAAGTTGCTCTCTCCAAACATAAAAACTCACTGAAGCAACTACAATAGTCACACAAAGCGTAGCTGTATGTTTCTGGAAACCGGACAACATATGCAATCCCCTGGCGGAAATTTGAATCTCGTAACACCATTGGTTAGTTCACGAAAGAGCAAAGAAAAAATATCACGAAATAAGCACTGCCACGAAATTACCAATGTTTACCCTATTGTGATTTTTGTTTTATCTTTTATTATATTTTATATTTGTATTTATTAATATCGCAAATAAATCTATTATGTAATTTTTTATGAGGAACTACAAAGATATATCGGCCAACTCATGTCAATCACAACGAACGTATAAATTTCACTACTTTAAAATTTAGGTAATAATTTAAGGAGAAAGGAAAGCCGGTCTGAGGAAGATTTCCTGATTGTGCAATATAAGACAAAGGCTGACATGAGAACAAGAGAACAATTGATTCGTACTGAGGTAAGCTGAGAACAGAATATGACAGAAGTGACCGCGAATATTCAATAAAATGGATGCAGTAGTCGTAGCAGAGAAGTAATGCCTCCCCTTTATCAGTATACAGGCATTGTAATTACCCGAGCTCATTTATATCATCTTTCAATAGAATGGAAACTTTCTTTAAACTTCTGCTTAAGCTTCTTAAAGTGGTGAATCGTGTGCCTTAATTGAGACATTAAATATCAGTAGGGTAATTAATGTCTACGAGAGATTAATTTTTTTTTGTTTTACAGCAGAAGTACCGGAAATATAAAGAAGAGACGAAGTACGACTGTACTTAAGGTATCTAATTGTCTATTTCTACAAGTATACACAGCCTTTGTTAGAAGATTAATGGGTCTGAGAGGGGAATAATATTGTCAACCAGACTATTCATACTCTATGTCCGAGATGAAGTGACTGCAACGTAAAGTGTCATTTGCGAAGGGAAAAGATTATGTTAAAATACATTTCCTCTACATACTCACAATACTAATATGACTATTACACTCTTACTACGTCATACTACTTTTGACCAATAAACCGGTACGAAAGGACGTATTTCAACCAATCATGGCTGCTTATCGCACAATTTTATCGCGTCCCTAGCATTTGTTTAATTTTATCGCGTCCCTAGCATTTGTTTCTTTATTTGCCAACATTTGAAACTGCGCTGGTCTGGACGTCAAAAATATATATAAAATTACGAACCAATCCAGTCGATGCACAGCAGTTTCAAATATGACTCGCATTGGCATTCAAGAACAAGAATTAATAAAAATCACTGATCATACCTATGCATCTTCTGAAATCCGATTTACAAATAAATGAAGAGCACCATTCGGAAATCCTGAATGAGGTGAATACACCATATAGGCCTAAATCAACGAGTTCCACTTTTATTACGCACACGTCCAATATAACATCAATTGAACCACCAACCACATTCAAATTTGAAAATTGTACATTCAATAATTATTCCTTTTAAAATTATTCATTCGGAAATTCTGAATAAGTTGAATACACCATGTAGGCCTAAATCAACGAGTTCCACTTCTATTACGCACACGTCCAATATAACATCAACTGAACCACCAACCACATTCAAATTTGAAAATTGTACATTCAATAATTATTCCTTTTAAAATTATTCATGTTCATTTTTATGTCATCGTCGTTAATTAAAACTTTTCTAACACTTGTGTATATTAGTTAGGGTATGTTGTAGCTTCTGCTCTGAGAGGATAAAAAGAACTTCTGCTATATGATATTATGGATAGTCACATATCAGAGATTGTTTAATATTAAGATTTATTGAATAGTAATGATTACAGTGTCTGTATAAAGACACTACTGCCATCTAGCATGCATCTAGCGTAATATTTGTAATGTTGAGATGGTACAATAATACATTTCAAGACAGTTGTATTTTCGTAAGTCAATTAATATTTTATTGTATTGGAGTACTTCGTTACTTCTAATCTTTATATACTTTCTTCTAATCGTGTAATAGTCAATTAAATCCCACTCGAGTTTTGATTTTCTCTAGATAAATCAAAACGTCTAGTGAGATTACTGTTGATAAAACACTGCAGATACCACATGTATGCTGACGACTTGCAAATTTAATTGTATTTCCACCCTAACGAGACTAGTGACGCAGTAAATAAAATAAACGAAGACTTGAATTCGATTTCACTGTGGGCACACAAATTTGGATTAAAGTTAAATCCAGATAAAACGCAAATAGGACATAATCGTCTACGAAGCACTCTTGATAGTGGTATTATACCACATATAATATTGAATGGGATTATTGTTAAATACATTTTGGCATTTTCATGGATAGCGATCTAAATTGGAACACTCAAGTAACACACATTTGCAAAAACATATTTTCTCAACTTCACTCCTTGTTTCTTATGAAAGAATTTCTACCACTTAGTCTAAAAAAGAATCTTATTCAGACGCTTGTAATGCCCCATTTTGATTATTGCGAGTCCTTACTAACTAATGTAAGTTCACTCTTAGCTGAGAGACTACAACGTGTTCATAATGTGTGCATACGATTCATCTGCAATACTCGTAAATTTGACCATATAACACCTTCCCTCCAGTTACTTTCATGGGTGCGTCTGAAGGAACGAAGAACAATACATTCACTGTCTCTTCTGTTTAGAATCATGCATACTTCTACTCCGAAATATCTGTTATCGCGCTTTCAATTTCTTACAACTCTTCGAAACCGACATCAAGCACTTCTTTCTATCCCTCATCATAGAACGCCTTTATACTTATATTCCTATACTGTAGAAATACCTCGCCTCTGGAATTCGTTACCTAATGACGTCAGAGACTGCCGGACTTTACCACGATTAAAAATTAAATTGGAAAATTTTGTCTTAGTGAATGTTTTTTAGGTATTGCTAGAAGTATTGATGTGTTTTTTTTCTTTTTCTTTTTTAATGTAGATTAAAATTGCAAGTTTCTTGTTTACGTTAGTTAATTAGTTAGGATACATCAGACAAACATTATGTTACAATTCTTTACTAACAGTTTATTATGCCCATATTTACAGTCACTTAAGTTACCGGACGCTTTTGTGGGGCAACCATACTTCGGTTTCTAAGTTGTTTATCCTTCAAAAGAGAGCAGTGAGAATTATGTGTGGAGTCTCTTCTAGAACTCATTGTAAACCACTTTTTGTACAACTAGGAACACTTACGTTGCCGTCAATGTTTGTTCTCGATTGCCTTCTGTATGTTAAGCGTAATGTGCATAATCTTCCTACTTGTTCATCCATTCATAATTATTCTACCCGTTCCAGACTTGACATATATTTCACCAAGTACAAATATAGTACTACAAGCAATAGTTTTATTTCCATATCTTATAAACTTTATAATTCTTTACCATTGCACATATAAGAAACACGTCATATTTTACTTTCAGAAGGATGGTGAGAAGGACTTTGATGGCAAATTCAATCTACAGTGTCAATGATTTTAGCAATATTACTTTTTAGATACTATTTGTTTTAACCTTATGTAATTGCCAAATCTGTACATTTTAACCTGATTTTATACTATTTTCTTTTAAAACTTTTAACCTGTTTTTGTGAATGTCTGGTGATTGTATATTTATTTTTTATTCTTACATTTTATTCAAATTGTAGTAGCCATGTATTATATGTATCTACTCTGACGTTGTCTATGGCTGTAAATCGCTGGATGACATTAAATTCATCTGTCTATCTATCTATCTATCTATCTATCTATCTATCTATCTATCTATCTATCTATCTGTCTATCTGTCCATCCATCCATCTGTCTATCTGTCCATCCATCCATCTGTCTATCTGTCCATCCATCCATCTGTCTATCTGTCCATCCATCCATCTGTCTATCTGTCCATCCATCCATCTGTCTATCTGTCCATCCATCCATCTGTCTATCTGTCCATCCATCCATCTGTCTATCTGTCCATCCATCCATCCATCTATCTGTCCATCCATCCATCTGTCTATCTGTCCATCCATCCATCTGTCTATCTGTCCATCCATCCATCTGTCTATCTGTCCATCCATCCATCTATCTATCTGTCCATCCATCCATCTATCTATCTGTCCATCCATCCATCTGTCCATCTATCCATCTGTCCATCCATCCATCTGTCCATCCATCCATCTGTCCATCCATCCATCTCTCCATCCATCCATCTCTCCATCCATCCATCTGTCCATCCGTCCGTCCATCCGTCCATCCATCCATCCATCCGTCCATCCGTCTATCTGTCTGTCTGTCTATCTATATGATACTTAATCACTCATTTAAAGTTTGTGCGACTGCAACCTGTGTATATTTTTGTGTGGCTTTAGTTTGTTTATAGTGTTTTTTTTTCTCTCTGTCTCTTTATTTCTTGTGTAGCTTTACTTTGTATATAGTGTATTTTTTCTGTCTATTTCTATTATTGTATTTGTATTCCTGGTGTTGTGGAAGAGAAGGCCTGATGGCCTTAAATACCAGAATGAATAAATAAATAAATAAATAAATAAATAAATAAATAAATTTATACGTCAGCGTAATATGTAATGTTTATAACTTCGAGATCTTTCAAATACATAGTTTTCACTAAATTTTGGCATTTAAGCCTGAGTATGTTCAAGGCACATTTCCCGTCAGTCATTTCATTAATTTACTATTGTTTCTTGTTGCACTCTATTATTCTCTATAGGCCTATATTATACTCTGATATGAGTATTTTCGTTCCTTTCCTTATTATCAGGGAACGAATTTTTAGACAGTAAAAGTTTAAAATATTAATTTTTATGTACTGAAAGCAAAAAATTATTTAACAAAATTACAAAAAAAAAAAAAAAAATCATTCACTATCTCCTACCCTGTTCAACATCTACTTGCAGAATTGAGCAAGGAACTGTTTTCAGAACATGGGAGGAGTGATAGTAAAAGGAAGAACAATAAAGTGCATAAGATTTACTAATGATATGGCGTTGTTAGCAGAAGAGGAAATGATACTAAAGAATATGCTACTGGAGCTAAATGACAGCTGTGAGCAGTATGGGATGAAGATAAATGCAAATAAGACGAAGAGCATGGTCATATTAAGAAAAATACAGAAGATAAACTTGCGAATTCTAAATGAGGCAGTAGAGCAAGTGGATAGATTGAAATACTTGGGGTGTACTAAAAGCAGTAATATGAGCTGCTGCCAGGAAGTCAAAAAGAGGATAGCAATGGCAAAGGAAGCTTTTAATAGAAAAAGGAGCATTTTCTGCGGACCTCTGAACAAAAATCTAAGGAAGAGACTACTGAAGTGCTTTTAATACTAGAACTATTAGAATTGGCAAGATTAGGATATTTAAACATAAATTTATTATATATTCTGGGGCCTAAATTACTACTATGATTAATGATGTAATAATCAAAGCTCAGAACTTGGGGACTTGCGTGGTGTGCATGAGTAAGGTTGCAGGTACAACGTACACAAAGCTCACGCTGCAAGTGCTCAGGGACAGTCGTGTGTACTAAGAAAGTTGCCACAACTAATGACAGGAAGACGGACAAAGAAACTGTTATGTCGAAGCCAATGACATTCAGAGAATTAAAGGTAAACGGTCTGTTTGAGGAAATAGAAAATACGTGTTATTTCGAATGGGTATTATAGAAGTTTGAAAATACATTTTGTTTTAAATTTAAGATACAGAATTTCGTGGAGAATTCGGAGGAGATACATTATTTTTTTCGAATGGAGAGTTTATAGTTTGTAAGTTGTGCCACACACAAACTAGAGGCTGGAAACGAAATTCATTGAAAGGCATTGCAGTCCCTCAAATTGTAGAAAAATCTGTCCATAGACATGGATCGAAACGTAGAGGGGCTTGCCCTAGTAGTGCCACACTAATTGAAAACTATTTTCGAGAAAAAATTAGGATATACTTATCTTTCTCAGATACGAGATCAGCTAGCAACTGCTGAAAATCGAACACAAAACAGTAACAATGAAAACATTCAGTATTTTAAGTCTGCTACCGAAAAATCTTCGAATGTAGGTAGTCATACACTGCAATAAAATGTACACAGCAGAACAGTAAATTTGATATATTTCTCATGTTTATTTTTATTTTATATATATATATATATATATATGCTATGAAATTACGTGTTTCAACCTACCATAATATTATCAATATGTTGTTGGAGCCAGAAACCACTTTAGTAGCAGACCTGACAGTACCTCCGTGCTGGAAGCGGGAATATGTTGACATTGAAGTCCGGTCGCTTAGTCACGTGCAAAGACACAAGTCCCCAAGTTCCGAGCTTTGGTAATAATGATATACTATGATATAATTCTACATTAAAAAAAAATCAGACATGAGGAAACTTGTTGAAAAAATTCTGCAGGTTACAGTTAGGACACAAATGCAGGTATTTTATACTACACTTCTGGTCTCTTCACACACATCTTATATCATAATCATGTATGAAGTATGGTATAGAGCACTACATTCCCAGGACTCAAGGAGTTAAACAACAGGTCCAGGTACACTAATTTCCCTTCGTTACTATTGTAACCGCTTCGCGATGAATTTGTTTTGGGCATGAATCATGTAAACTAAATCCAAACTGTGAAGCAGATATATCTCTTGTACCTTCTTAATGACTGTGTTAGGAACAAACCTTCAAATATTTTATTAAATACAGAAATATAATAATAAATTTAGCTTCCCTTATGAAAAGGTTGCCAGATTTGACAAAGCGTATTACATATAATTTGAAAACACACCTAAAAGGTAAAATGATATACATTTGAAACGGTTAGGGAATCGAATATACAAAATGTCAGAAAAATGTACACCTAAGTAGCGTTTGTGCTCATTCTCAGTTAAGAAAGGGGGGGGGGGAATGTCATCAGATAGGTTAGAATGATTTGAATGCCATATACCGCGAGAAAAATAATAGTACGGATTTATTGGCATTGCTATCTAAACCAATCAACAGCCATCGGTTTAGATAACTTGAAATTTCCATTATCACTCCCATACAAATGATTTCTCAATATATGAACCGATCCTTTGAGGGCACTAATGGCTATTTCCTTCACAATGCTGTGTGTTAGTCCCAGGTTTTTACATTTGTTGACAAAGAAGGAGGGTATGGTACCTCGTGCTCCCACCATCAGACATATTACATCAATGTGGGACAGGCTATATTTATCTTTATAGAACGGGATTGTTGGTTCATAGATCCGTTTCTTTTCACTGTCCACCTCATGCGGTTGATCTGCATGTGTCTCAAATCTGATGATAGGATCGAGAATGTATGCCGAGTTGTTCTTAATGGCAATGATATCAATTCCTTGTGTGGCTAGTCCCTGCACCTCTTGATGGACTGTAAACCCTACTTCCTTCAGTGCCTCGGCCAGCATAGAACGGACAGCATGGTGACGGATGTTGCGAAGGGCCTCACTATAGGGGCAGAAGCCAAGGATATGGGGAAGAGTTTCAATCTCGCTGAGACAGCGCCTACAGCGGGTACCATCCCGACTTCTACCCGGTACAGCTCGGACCGGAGCGACATAGCCTACCATTTTAAGGGCGTCTATCCATTCCGAGAGGGTTAGACCTTTGTGATTTCTTATCCACCTGTTTGCTGAGGGGAACTCTTTGTTACGAATCACTCGTTTACCCTTTTGTTGAAATGTACACCAATTTTCAAATTCTTTGTCTCTTAAAGCGTCTCTAACTTTCCATTGCTCTTAGGGTTACTTTCATCTTTACTAGGAGGAGTATTTAATGCTATCGGTATCTGACGAGCTTTCCCTAATCAGAGAATGCATTGCCCTTATGGGGATTTATGCCTTAAATATATAAAAAACATGAAAATTCCTGAGATTATTATTTTTCTTAACTCACGTCACAAAAATTAGAATGTATTGTATTGTATTGTATTTATTAACATTCCATGGTATTCATACATGCTTACAGCTAGAATATGGAACAAGTCAAAAAACTTAATACTATTATAAAATCTTAATTTATAGTCACAGTCTAGATGAAATATATACAGACGAGATTTACAATATAGTCTACTAGTACAACACATAGTTTTAGTATCAATTTCGTGAAGTGTTATTGAATGTCATGAATTCACCTACAGAATGGAAGGCGTGAGAAATTAGATACATCTTTAATTTGGCCCTAAATAATTTTATGTTTTGAGTTTCATTTTTTATATCGATAGGGAGGCTATTAAAAATTTTTACTGCCATATAACGCACTCCTTTTTGATAGCACGATAGACTTGCCGATGGAGTATGAAAGTCATTTTTTTGACGTATATTTATGCTATGAACTGTTGAATTAGTTACAAAGTTTTCACGATTACATAGGAGGAAGACTATTAATGAAAAGATATACTGACAAGCCATGGGCATATTAGAGTACAGAGTTTCCATAGTTATGATGTTAATTATAAGGATAGTAAATTTGATATGATTATCGTCCAGGAGATGGACGGTAAGTACGAACTATTAACAGTTTGGAGGCTCACCACTATTCACTGTCACTTCACGATATACCTTCAACGCAAGCAATCAAAGGAGCAGAATTTCCCACTGTAATGATTAGTATTCAGCTGGGCTTCGGCAAGAGAACAGGCTTTATTGTTCAAATTTTATTAGCGAAATGGAAATAACGTTGCCGCTGCTCGTCTCCACTGTAGTTGCATTGAAGAGCTGCAGAAGGGGCTCTATTGAATATTGCTTGGGGGGTGATTCCACCTGACGCACAGAAACGTGTCGACATTGCCTTTCGGTTGGTTGCTAGGAAGTAGACTAGTCACATTACATTAGTCTGAATGGACCAATGAAGCACACTTCTCGATAAATAGCATTGTGAACACCCAGAATGTTCTAATGCGGTGATCATGTCCATGAGAACTTCGCGAATTTCCGCTTCATTTCGCACGTTTTGCCGTTTGATATGTAACAGAATGGTTTTACTCTCTCATCGGTGTATTTATACTATAAAATCACTTTCAGAGGAAGATTTCTTTTATTATAAAAGTATTCTGCCATTAGAATATGGAAATAAAAGGAGCCAGTCGAGTACATATTAGTAAAAACAAATAAACACTGAGCTTTTAGGAACGGCAAAAAGAACGGTACAAACATTTTATCAGGCGCGATTCAAATTTAATTATAGTTCCGTTATAACTGCAAAATATTTCGGAGGTTTGTATCGTATTACATATAGTATCTCGTCTTGTATCTTCTATTTCGGATTGTATCATATCTGGCATCGTATCATATCTCGTATCGTATATCATATCTCGCATCGTATCGTATCGTATATCATATCATATCATATATCATATCGTATATCATATCATATCATATCATATCATATCATATCATATCATATCATATCATATCATATCATATCATATCATATCATATCATATCGTATATCATATCATATCATATCATATCATATCATATCATATCATATCATATCATATCATATCATATCATATCATATCATAGCATATCATATATCATATACCATAATATATCATATCATACCATAGACCCTATCATGTCATGTCATATATCATATCATATCATACCATATCATATCATACCGTATCATGTCATATATCATAGGCTATATATTATCATATCATATCATATACCATAATATATCATATCATATATCATATACCATAATATATCATATCATACCACAGACCCTATCATATCATGTCATATATCATATCATATCATACCATATCATATCATACCGTATCATGTCATATATCATAGGCTATATATTATCATATATCATATATAATCATATCATATATCATATCATATCATATCATATCATATATATCATATGAAGAGTCCACTACAAGAATGATGGATGTCATTTCGAATACATTTTGCAGGAGAAGCAATTGAAAGTTTGAAATCCTTGGCGCTCAAAGCTTAACTGTGATTTTCCGATCATTACTGGACAATGACTATCAGTGTTAATGCCATATAACTCTCTATGTACATTCTATATGTCTTAAGCTATGTATTGACAGACTTGGTTCATTTTCGACAAGAAAGTGACATCCATCATTCTTGCAGTGGAGTCTTCATATCATATCATATCATATCATATCATATCATATCATATATCATATCATATCATATCATATCATATCATATCATATCATATCATATCATATCATATCATATCATATCATATATATTATATCATGTCATGTCATGTCATGTCATATCATATCATATTTCACATCATATCCCTGTGAAACTCCATGTTGAACGTGTCATATCAGATCTTTTGTTCTCGAATTCAGTCCATTGTTTCTATCTATGAAAATTGAGTTGAAGGACAGCAAATCATTCCCAGTAATACCATGGTATTTCAATTTTGCTTTCAAAATATCATATTCAATAAAGTCAAATGCTTTATTTAAGATCGCAAAAGATAACATTTAGAAACTCATATTCTCAAAAATTTACAAGCAGGACGATCAAAATCTGTAGAGACGGACGCGCTCTTACACAGCAGTTAAGGAGGATTTTCATCGGTAATTGAACAGGATACGAATTGATCTAATAACAATTTTTGTTAAGAGTAAAGCGGTTTGAACGTAATTTTATTTATTCATTCAAACTTAAGAAGAAGGCCCTCAAAATCTGTCCTGCTTCACATATATTTTTGAGACTTCTTTGGACAAAATTCGCGAAGTTTTCCTCCAAGAAATATTTTTGAAATTTGTTTACAAAACTATTCATCAGTTTTCCTGTCATGAAAATTCATTACGTGTAAAGGCTATGCTTTCTCCTTCCAGGTCTTTCAGGTTATTTGCATTTATTTTCTACACTATCTTTTACGAATTTCCTAGATAACGATATCTAAGTCGTGCGAATAATGGTGCTACACATTGTTTCATTAATTTCTTGTTTGGAAAATCCTGTGTTAAAAAAGGAATTACGATCCTTTTGAGTCAATTGCCAGAAAATTAATGTATATTCATATTCAGACATTACTAACACTTTCTGGATCCATTGTAGTCTTGCAGGTCGTGACGCAGTATACTCCTACATTCGCATTGTAGAGGGACACTTGATGAGGTCATCAGGCTTATGGAGCTCCAATAGCTATTGTCTTTAGAATTTACATATCCATGAAGAGGAACGAAGGATCGACCAAAAACAGGAAGACAGAGTCCATTACTTCGTCATGTACTTTGTTTACAAAATACACACACACACACACACACACACACACACGCACGCACGCTATCGCGCTCACACACACAAAATACACCCTTCAACACAGAGTAACGCGTCTTAGTTTCTCCACCATGATATGATGTGAACTTCAATGAAATTTACCTACAGTGAGATAGGGTAGAACATCTCTATCTCTGCTGGTCGTACCTTGAGTGAACTTGGAAGATTGGTTTCCAACAACTTTCACCTCTGACCTATGCATCCCTCTGGCACAGTCCAGAAATTACTGTATGTCATCTCCGTTATAATAGACTCCTGAAATAATTGCATGATGGAACCAAAGTTAAGACTTCTGTGCGACGAACTCATGTTCGCTTCTGTTTAACACAAAATCTCTAAGTCGTCAGAAAGATGGAAAGATGGATGATTAGGAAGTTTGATGTAGAAAACAAAGAACTGGCGTGGCAAAATTTTCCTTTCTCAACCGAACAATAATAGACTGGAACAGCTTACCTGCGGCAATCTTTCAGGGTGATCCTCTTAAAACCAATACATTTAAGGAAAGGTTGAGAAGATTAGACTGAAAATGTAATTGTAGGTGCAGTGTAAATATCTAAGTTGTGTCATGTAATTAATTAAGTTGATATGTAATTAATTAAGATATGTAATTAATGAAGATGATATGTAATTAAGTTGATGTGTAAATAAATTAAGGTGATATGTAATTAATTAGGATGATATGTAATTAAGTTGATATGTAATTAATTAAGGTGATATGTAATTACTTATATTGGTAATAGTTGGGTAAAATAGGTTAGGTTTACTTTTGCTTATTGTTTATTATAGGATAGTTTTTATTTATAGTCCTAGGTTTATTGCATCTATTTATTTATAGTTAGAAGTAAATTTACGGTTATTTTATTTTGAATTGAAAGAGGTGAATTGGGAGGACAAATTTAAAAGGTACACAAAACGCGTACTTGCAAGGGGTTTGGGGCTCCAAGAAACTAAATATGTGAGCTCCAAGCCTGTTGGCCACTAGTCTCACTCCGGGTTACGCTGCTCCACTGAAGGAGCTCTAGAAAATTTTGAAGGGGAAAACCGAAAATGAACGTAACCTCTTAGGTACCATATACGCGAGGGGGACGGAAATGTGATCAAAATGATCACGGGACGGGACGAGGATGAGATGGCATTTATTTTATTATTTTATTGCTGTAATTATTGTATTATTATAATGATATTATTGTATATTATATACCACTGCCACCGGGTATATACACAATTGTAGTGTTAATAAATACATACACATACATATAACTAGTTTCCATGAATAAATATGGATAAATGTAAACAATTGATTATCATAATATATTTTTAACCTACATTATTTACTTATTTATTCAAATTCAGGCCTGCTAACAATTATTCTGCCACCGGCAGTCGCTTGTCTGCAGATTCAGAGTTGAGATCGGGCGCGGGTTCGATTCCCGCTCGGGCTGATTACCTGGTTGGTTTTTTCGGAGGTTTTCTCCAACCGCAAGGCGAATGTCAGGTAATCTATGGCGAATCCTTGGCCTCATCTCGCTATCCAATTCCATCGACGCTAAATAACCAAGTAATTGATACATTGTCGTAATTTTTTTCGTGATTAACTGTCTTTTCACAAATCTTACATAAGAAAACTGTTCCATCGGTTGAAAACACATGGGCACCATATTCACTAACGTAAGCATGAAGTTTACTTTTCATTGGTTTACTGAATTTAGGCATTCTAGCTAACCGATCTTATACCTTCTGTCACCCGACAATAATTGACTGTTCCTCACTCAAATTTCTTTCTCCTACAATAATAAACACGTAGCTCAAAGTTGAAACAGTTTGACGTGAAAGTATGAAGGCAAACAATTGGAAATGCTACTGACAACTTCTATGAGCACGAGCTTAATATTTAAAATTATAAAGCTGATTGTTGGTATCGTGAAGACATGGCAATATTATTGGATTGTCGATCATTATTCATATTACACCAATAGTATTAAAGCACGATTATTAGCAGTTTAAGCATCGAAATAAATTACCTTTATTTACTAATTACTTACAAATGGCTTTTAAAGAACCCGAAGGTTCATTGCCGCCCTCAAATAAGCCCGCTATCGGCCCCTATCCTGTGCATGATTAATCCAGTCTCTATCATCATACCCCACCTCCCTCAAATCCATTTTAATATTATCCTCCTATCTACGTCTCGGCCTCCCTAAAGGTCTTTTTCCCTCCGGTCTCCCAACTAACACTCTATATGCATTTCTGGATTCGCCCATACGTGCTACATGCCCTGCCCATCTCAAACGTCTGGATTTTAATTTCCTAATTATGTCAGGTGAAGAATACAATGCGTGCAGTTCTGTGTTGTGTAACTTTCTCCATTCTCCTGTAATTTCATCCCGCTTAGCCCCAAATATTTTCCTAAGCACCTTATTCTCAAACACCCTTAACCTATGTTCCTCTCTCAGAGTGAGAGTCCAAGTTTCACAACCATACAGAAGAACCGGTAATATAACTGTTTTATAAATTCTAACTTTCAGATTTTTGGACAGCAGACTGGATGATAAGAGCTTCTCAACCGAATAATAACACGCATAGTGGTCGTGCCAGAGAATCAGATCTGTTCCGAGGCTTATTGTAGGGATTCGTAACAAGCTGTTTTTTTACGGTGATGGGTTGTTAGCGCTTCGCCCAATCCCCAAGCTGGAGGACCACCCCTTATCGGCTGTCCACGACTGCTTATTCAATATATTCGCAGCTACCCTCCATATCTGGAGGCCGTCTCCTCTATCCGCAACCTGAGGACGCGCCATGCCGTGGTGATAGGGACCCACCATACATGGCTTTTATTTACTATTGTTAGTAAAATTAGTCAATGTTTGAAATATTTAAATTTCATACCCATTACATTTGAATTAATTATAAAATTGCAAATACACAAGAAATATTGCTTTAAGGAGTTAGGTACAGCTTACAGCAGTTAAATGTTTGGGAATATTCAACATTTTTTTTCCTCCATTACTCTATCTTGTACAATAATGAAAATTAGTATGTGTAAAATACTGTCCTTCTGCTATATGAAAAAAGTATTTTAACGATTAAAAAAAAATTACTTACACTTTTTTTTTCAAAATTCAGTTCACTATGCAGTAATGAAGCGTTTCCCTCATAACTCAAAAACTATCCAACATTCTGTGATGAAATATTTTGTTTGTATTTATGCATGTCATATCAATAATACAGGGTGCGTCAGAAAGAACGGATGGATTTCACATGGCAAGAAAATTGTAAAGATTCATCAAACCAAAAATTTATTGTTATCAACATATTCACCAATACATGCTGTTTATTTATGGAAAACAACATTATCCATATGATGTCCTTGGCTTTCAATATAGGCATCGAGGCGTTTTCTGATGTTCGCCATCACTTTCACAGTCATAGCTGGTGCAATTGCCACGATTTCTTCACGAATCGCTGTCTTCAGTTCGTCCAGTGTATGTGATCGATGTTTACAAACTTACGCCTTCAAATGGTCCCAAAGAAAGAAGTCGCAGGGCGCGAGATCTTACCGTAGCCTCGGACAATCTCAGTGCAATAGAATTTCGTCCAGGTGATTTCTTCTTTAATGTTGAACCTGTGATACGAAATGAAGCCACCCACAGCAAAATTGTATTCCGAGTTTGAATCCTAGCGTGACATCCGATGTCGAAATGAGTCCTGAGTGGCGATCACAGACTCTTCATTTTTCCTAAAATGTCTCTACGATGGAAGCACGTTGTACACCAGACCAACACCATATTCTCAACTGAAACTGCATTCTATGGCTGACCCAACAGTCGTGGTCCCCCTCACTATATCTCTCTCCTCGTTGCGTATCGATAGTTTGAAATCCATCCGTTCTTTCTGACGCACCCTTTATGATGCAAGATCATTTCTCTGAATTTGATAAATTGTCAGATAAAAAATAAATTCATTTAAAAATATGGTCAATATCAGTATCTTCTTCTAATACAAAATAAAAAATATATATTTATTAAGGAATGTAGTTGAAAGAGCATTATATTGTAAACATGAATTTAATCAATAAAATAAAAGAGAGAGAACATGAAAAACTTAACAAGTTTATGAGTTATTAGGGAAACGCTACAATACTGCACAGTAAACTTCCACTATTTTGAATTTTGAAAATAATATATAAATAACTTTTTTAATCGTAAAAATATTTTCTTCATATAACAGAAGGACAATGTTTTACACATACCAATTTTCATTATTATACAAGGTACAATAATGGAGGAAAAAAATGTTGCATATTTCCAAAAATTTTACTGCTGTAAGCTGTACCTAACCCCTTAAATGACAAGAAAGGCATTTATTAATAAGAAATACATTAAAAGGGCAAAATAGGCAAAATAAAAATTGGTCCTATCACTTTGATTTACACCAAATCACATTTATATCTATGTAAATAATGATTTACTTCCACCCAGTAGAAAAGGCATTTTACCTAACATCCAGGCTCTAGTGATCAAGTAACAATCTCCTCTTAATGGAAATTATGTCAGTCTTTCAGACTTGGTTGACTTTGGCAACATAAAAAAGTGAACTTAATTAATTTGTGAGAATGAAAACATAACAATATTCCCTCCTCGAAATAGTTCTTTCTGATATACGATAGATGTCACCTCTCACAATGTAATTCAACAGAAAATAGAAAAACTCAAATTTTGTAGTTGTTCACTCTGGCATCAGACCCTCCAATTATGGTGTTAATTATGAATATCGCAATGTTTTGCAGTGATCCGTAAGCTACAGTATACTCAATCCCTACTAACACGACAGAACGATTTTTAGGAAATTTTTCCTCTCTGTACAAAAGCCAAACAAACTGTATTTGTGTGTTCAACATTCTACGCAGCCTTCGTTAAATTCGTCCACCAGGCCATGGATTGTTTCACGACTTGAAACATTTAGCACTAGAAAATAAGACGTAAATACAATGACATAGGTAACGTCCACCGGAAATGTTGACATGGTTACAAGAAGACATGGCGTCACGAGCGCGCTAGCTGACAGATAAGCGTGGTGGATTAATGAAGCTTGCTCACTCTGCTTCGTATCACGTCTATGACATATCTGGTCACATATATTAAAACATATCAAATGACACTACCTCGCTTTGTAATATACTATAACTCATTAAGGGATCGGATTTTTATGAATCAAACGCTTTGTATGTTCACTTGGTATAGATTACAAACAACATTGTGTCTACCGAAAACGTGAAACAAAAATTAGTTACCACAACTTAATAACTGCTCATAAGCACCATGATAAGGATTAATCACATATCAGTCATAGGATTTGTTTATTAAATTCTCTTAACTTCATTTCAATGCACGTGCAGCCAATTTCTACCCCAGTTTTCTAGACTGTATTAGACTCGCATATACAGTAGAGCGTCTCGTTTAGGCACAGTGAAAACGTAAACAAAGTGCAGGTAACGTTGGGGGGAGGACGAGCCGTACGATAAACACGAGGGATGCACAAGATTTTAGTTACAACATTTATGGCGGGGCATTAATTGAAATTATATTTTCCACACAAAAGAAAAGAACACAAATTGCATAATTTTATCGTATATACTTTTTAACAAATAAGCAGTTCTAACGTGGAAATAATTCAATATAACAAATCAAAGTTTGCTACTTATATGATAATGTTTCCAAGCAGCATTTAAACTTATTTGAATAAATCCTTATATTTATTTTCCACTCATAAAAGTGTTGCTTTTGAAATTTTTTGGATAACTTGGGTGATCTTTGTTTCAATTAATCCATATATGCAGATTTTGCAGCAAGAACAAGCTGTTTCACGTATCCCAATAAAAAAATATCTAGAGTTTGAGGTGTGGTGATCGTGGTGGCCATGACTGAGGTGTATCTCCACTGATGTCGTTCCTTATTTCTTTTTCTTTCTTTCTTCTCTCCTTTCTTCCTTCCTACTTTCCCTAATTCCTTCATTCTTTCCTTTTTCTTCCTTCATTCCTTCCTTTTTTCTTCCTTTGTTAATTTCTTAATATTTCATTTTTTTTTATTTTTATCAAATTAATTCAAATTCTGTTATTGTCTTTTGTTCTAACTGGGTGCGGGGGCTGAAATAATAGATTCAGAGCTTCAATTCAAGTAGACACATAGATACATATAGACCTAGTACAGTCTTGTCAAATAGTGTGAGTGTATTTAGCAATTTCTTGCATTTTAATATATAATTCCTACACAGCATATTACTATGTAATTCGTGATTTTGGTTTAGGTTTCCATTAAGGAAAAAAGCCCAGCTGTCAATACGTGTATAAGATTTATCAGCAGTATGAACTCAACTACAAAAGTAGTTCTAATATATAACACATATAGGGTGAGAAAAGGACTCCTGGAGACACATTTTATCCCAGTGTGACGATACGAAACATATCCTCGACGCTAAGTCAGAATAGGACTTCGCTTGCATGTCTTGACTTCATGGGGAATAGAGAATGCGAACAAAAGACTGGATTGTTCCTCTTGAAGGCGAGAAAGATTAGAACTTGAGCTGTTGAAGTTTATGATGCGAACTGACGAAGGGATAACGGTAACTATTCAATTATAATCTTTATGCCTGTTTATATGTTAGGTTAGGATATATTGGCTATATAAGTATATCATTTTCATCCAGGGAGGGTAGTCCGAGGTGCTCGAGTGGATGTATAGCAAGAAGGAGCGGTTTTGGAGAAACTAATGAGGGCAGCGCAGGTAAAGATCTGGTGACACAGTCTGGTGGAAGTTCGTGGTGCTTGAGAGGAAGTGAAACGTCTACTGTAAGGAGAAGCGTTGCTGGATCAAAGGATGAGGTTGATGCAGGTGACGAATATTTGCTCAGATGTAAAATGACACATAGGAACTTTAATAGAAATAGATATGAACAATCTAATTCGAATAAAGATATAGTTACTGAAAGAATTTACTCGCTAAGAGGTAGGCAACAACAACGAATAAACTTTCCTACTATTAGAAAAATTAATAATTAACTAAGTAAGAATGGTAGCCATATTTCAGAAATAAGATTTATTAGCGTCGAAGTTTTAATAAATAAAATTTAAAATAATACTTTTATGAATTTATTAAGTAACTAGCCGTAACCGTGCGCTCCGCTGCACCCGTTAGAAATAAATATAAAGTAATTACATAATTAAAATAGAACATTTGATCCAAGGAACATTCGTGTTTGATAGAAGGATAAATCGTTTAATATGTTACTTAATTTAAATTGCATCCAAATAATTAAAATGCGGTCATTTCGGTCCAGAGACACTCATTTGGTGCAATGACAATTCCTTTAACATGTTTTTTAATTTTATTACATGCAACCATAGTTTAATGAAAATTGACATCATTTAGATTTAATGTGTATATTTTATTTTACTTGTTATAGGTTCCCATTGAATTATGGTAATAACTTAATTTTAACCCTTGTTTTCTACGTATTCAGTAAATGGCGCTTGGCCCACTATGGTTCTGAACCCTTCAAATAACTTAAATTATATTATATAATATTAGATATTATATTATATTATATTATATTATATTATATTACATTATATTGTATTATATTATAGCAATATGTCCATCTAGAGAAACTACACTTTCCAATGGTGAAATAATAATACTTCATTAATTATATAAATCGGTTAATTTAGCTTCCGATATTACTTCATACGAACACAGAAACATTCTATGTAGGCTATCTTTCATAGCTTTCGATTGTTGTGTAGACGAAGTCATTTGTTTTTTAATTCATTACACGGCCTTAGATGGCAGTTATTTTAATTTTAAAACTCATTTATCTCATTAAATATCAATCCTATCAAAATTTTTCAAGGAATAAAACTTATCGAAAATTATTTTTAAAGAAGCTTTTGTTATGTATCATTTTTCACAAAAATCAATAATAAGCGAGATATCTCGATTCATTTAATTCAGGGCCCTTATAACCCCCCTTTTAAATAATATATTTTGAATGCCATATAGCCTAAAATCTAAGTTACAACGAACTTAATTTATATTCCAATTTTCATCGAAATCCGTTCAGGCATTATGACGTGAAAAGGTAACAAACATACAGACAGACAGACAGACAGACATACAAACAAAAATTTCAAAAAAGCGATTTTCAGTTTCAGGGTGGTTAATTGTATATGTTAGGACCAATTATTTTCGGAAAATCGAAAATTACCAGAAAAATTTGGGCTGCAGATTTATTATTAGCATAGATAACGGCGTAAATTATTATAGCTGAATAATAACTCACTGCAAAAGATTTTTTTGCAAATAGCTTTACTGATTTCTAAGTGATCAAAAGATTAAGACGTTATAAATTGGTAAATATTATTCTTTAGACAGGATTGTAACAAGTTATAAGTTTATTAGAAACATAATAGCAATGAATCTAAATGAGTGCATGCGATTGAACTGATTAAAGTGGAATTAATGTTATCATGTAATTAGATTGACAAATAATGTGTTTAAACAAGTAAGCTGACAGCTGAATTGAGGTTACGTCGAGGATTTTGCTGACAAGCGAATGCACGAGGTTAGACACTGCCCGACATATAGACATAGACTGTATTGATTCAGCTATTCACATATTGTGGGCATCTGCTAACTTCTATGTGATATTTATTACATGAAATAGTTAAGTATTATGTAAACGAGGAACTGAAATTTAAATATAAATATGGCTGTTGTAAAAGATAATTAGATGAATATAGCAGCAGGAACGATTTATATACACTTGTTTATTATACAGTTAAAAAAGAGAATTTCAAACTTAGCATGTAAACAAGTTTGAATGTTTAAAATAAAAATACGATAGGGTGAAAACTTGCACTAAAACCAGAAGTAAGTGTAACTTAAACCAACATAAGTTGAATAGTTATATGATAGAAAATTTGTTATTAAATTGTGTAAATATTGTGTATTATCACTATTTGTGAATGTATCAGTTTAAGATATAGTTTATGTACTTTTGAACTATGTATTAATAAATAATACTAATAATACTAATACTATATCATTTTCATATTAATCTGTGTGTTCTTTTGGAGAGTCGTTGTATCTAATCATAGGTGAGGGGGGTAAAACCCAGGGGCGTATTTTGCGGACTACCGGGGCTACCGGCGGTAGCCCAAGGAAATTACAAAAGAAAAAGTTTATAATATAACATAATGTAATAATTGTGTATTATTAGTTTTACCATAGTAATTAAAATTAAAGTAATTGTTAGATTTATATGCGCTCTCTGCTCTCGAAAAGAAACAAGCCGGCATCGCTGGAGAAACCGCTTGCTACGTGAGGTAGCCTGTGACCATTTCGCTCACGCTGTCCTTCGCACAACTGCCCGTCCCCCCCGCACCCTTCTGTTTCTATCGTGCACTGTAGGCGGGTGAGTTGCCGCTCTCGTGATCGGTTTCTTCGCAGGCGCGAAGCTGCAATACGCTTAGTACGCTAGCTCAAGAATATGATTGTGTTCTTGCAATGCATTATTTTAAATCTGTGATTTGTTCGAGTGTCTAAGAGTTATATTAATTGCGAATTATTCAGTTTTTAATTTCCCATTTAAGTGATATTGTGAAAAATATGGCAGAACAAGTTTCTGGAGAGGTTTGTGTTGAAAATGACTGTGTAATAGAAGGTTTATTAAAAGTGCCTTTTAACCGTCGTACATAACAACGAGAGAGTTGAAACTGTGAAAATGGAAAGACCAACTCCTGAGTTAAATTTGTCCATGGACGTAAAAGAAAAACAGCGAGAGTACACACGCCATTTCACTTCAACATCATATGGTAAGTGGAATTGGTTGTGTGGTACTTCTAAACTGTCTAAACTATTTTGCTGGCCATGTTTGTTATTTAGCCGCGAAACTAATGCGTGGTCAAAAGAGGGGTTTTCTAATATGAACTCCCTTCGAACGGCAGTCCAAGAATACGACAAATCAAAAGCTCATATTTGCAGTAGCATGAACTTTGCAAACTTTGGGAAGACAAGAATTGATTTACAGCTAGATAAGCGAAAAGCTCTACACATCAACCAACACAATGCTCTTGTGAAAAAAAAAATCGGGAGATTTTACTGCATCTTATTAACGCAGTCTGCTTTCTATGAAAACAAGAATTGGCTTTTCGGGGTCATAACGAGAGTGTGGAATCAGACAATATAGGAAATTATATTGAATATTTAAGTTCCTTAAGTGAATTTGACCATTTACTGGCCAATCATCTTGAGAGTTCAACAGTATTTCGTGGTACTTCTCTCGCAATTCAGAATGACTTAATATTTGCTATAAGTGGGGTTATGATAAAGAACATAAAACCTTTTGTGGCCATTGTTGTTGATGAAACAAGTTACTACTCTAATCAGAGTCAATTGTCCACTGTTTTAAGATACGTCGACAGTACTGCCAATGTTCAAGAACGGTTTATAGGATTCACTAATGTCAGTTCGGACAAAACTGCTGCTGCTTTGTTTCAGCATGTGGAAGGTGTTATAGCAGAATACAATGTCGGCAATAAGTTAATTACACAGACATACGATGGTGCTTCAGTTATGGCGGGAAATATTAATGGCTTAAAAACAAAAGTTCAAGAAAAGTATCCTCAAGCACTATTTGTCCACTGTTACAGCCATGTTCTCAATTTAGTTTTGCAACAAACTACCTCATCCATTCCAGAATGCTGCATTTTTTCAAAACACTGTCGGGTTTAGCTGCATTTTTCTCATCATCTCCTAAAAGATCAGAAAACTCAAGGAATTTATGAACAAGAAACTCCCAAAAGTAGCACCAACTAGATTGAATTTTACATCTCGGCTTGTAAATACAGTAAAGGAATACAGAGAACAACTGACTGCTTTCTTTGAAAATATCATTTGTAATGACTCTGAAGAAAACTGGGATGATGCTGTAAATGTGCAGGCTCAAGGATATTTGAATTTTTTTACACAGTTTCAGAATATATTTCTTCTTGAAGTCTATGCTAGAGTATTCGCACATACAGATGTGCTCTACAATATTCTTCAGACAAAAAGTCTAGACATAGCATACTACTTGCAAGAGGTATCAAAGTTAAAAAAAATACTATATCCGAGTTCAGACGTAGTGGGTTTCCGTCCATATGGAGTAATATGGAAAATGAAAATTCTTCAGCCAATACAATGGAACCACCATTAAAGCGAAGAAAAGGAGATGATGAAATGAAATACAGGCAGCTGTACTACAGCATACTAGATCGTATGCACATGGAAATTACTGACAGATTTTCTGATTATGGAAAGCTTCAGTTCACACATCTTCTATATTCTCAAAAATTTTCTGCTTATAGAGAAAACTTCCCGAATGAGGCACTAAACAAATTATTTCAGTCCTATGACAGTCACTTTGATCAAGTACGTTTGAAAAATGAATTAAGTGTAATATATTCAGCAGAAGTCTTCGATTTTTCGAACAAACCTATCCATGAAATATTATCTGCCATATATGAAAACCAGCTGAACCAAGTTATTCCTGAAGTCCTTAAATTGGCAACATTAATTGTGACAATACCAGCTACGTCAGCATCGGTAGAAAGAACATTTTCTGCGTTGAAGAGAATAAAATCCTACTGTAGATCAACTCATACACAAGAACGTTTATCCGGCTTGACACTAATATCCATTGAAAAGTCATTTCTACAGAAACTTTGCAAGTGGCCCAACTGTAATTTCAAGGACGAAGTCATCAACGTATTTTCGTCCCAATCAAGACGTCTGGAATTCACATAAATATGTAAGGAATTTTATTATAGGGATTTTAAAATATATTTTGTGTAATAATAGGGTCAGTGATAGCCCAAACCCTTTAACTAGTATACGCCACTGGTAAAACCTACAAAGTAGGACTTGTTTTTATACAGCACGTACGGTCAAAAGACACGTGCATTGGATTTAAGAGAAAAATTCGCGGGTGCTCGAGTAAAGGGGGTTAAGTATGAACTGGCTAAACTGGAATAAGTACAGATTTGAACTATCCACAATTACTTTTTTCTTGTGTTAAAGGGGTTAAGTTATTCTTCCATCTATGATGCAGTTACAGTTTGTGACAAAGTGGTTTTGTTCAGTTCCAAAGAAGAGAAGTTTACACACCTTATAATTTGACTTAACTCCCTTTACACGAGCACCCGCGGTTTATGATATTGTAGTAGCCTACTTCTGTATTTACAGTATTGCTGAATAAATCCCTCTATATAGGATGTCCCAACAAGAACGCCGGATTTAATAATGTGAATAAAAGCAATAAAACAGATAACAGAATAGGTAACAGTGCCGCCAAATCAACAAGACAATGACGCAATGTCCCAACAATATCTAGTTATTGTTGGGTTGGTGGCACTGCTATCTGCTTTATCTGTTTTTCTTCCATTTATTCACATTATTAAATCCGACGTTCTTTTGGAACACACTATATAATCGAAATAATCTAAGAGATTTCTATGAACAGACCATCAATAATTACTGGTTGAAATGTCGTTGTCCACAAAGCAGACGTGGTAATAGTGATGAACCGCAGTCTGACCAACAGCTCGGAAAATGTTCAAATTGTCACGCACAGAGAGCCGGGAACGTGAAGATGTGGGCGCACGTCTTGTGTACCTGCTGTGGTGTCAACCGCAACACTTAGCACTTCCACGAAGCTGCCGCTACATCAACTGGTTCTATATTGACTTTCTCATCGCTCCTCTCATTGTGTTTGAACGTGTCTATTAATATTTGACGTAGTATTACGTCTTTGTATTCGGTACTGTAGTCACAGGTTACTCGGCAGCGGTATCCAAAACAAGTGTTCCATTACAATCGCTTGTCTTATAGCGAACTCGGCTTATAGCGAAAATAAAGCAGAGGTGGCGAAAATACATACAGCAGAGTCCGTATAGGTCAGTTTCTATCTGATGCTTTTCCAATTCACTGCGGGCTAAAGCAGGGAGATGCACTATCACCTTTACCTTTTAACTTCGCTCTAGAGTATGCCATTAGGAAAGTTCAGGATAACAGGCAGGGTTTGGAATTGAACGGGTTACATCAGCTTCTTGTCTATGCAGATGACGTGAATATGTTAGGAGAAAATCCACAAACGATTAGGGAAAACACGGGAATTTTACTGGAAGCAAGTAAAGCGATCGGTTTGGAAGTAAATCCCGAAAAGACAAAGTATATGATTATGTCTCGTGACCAGAATATTGTACGTAATGGAAATATAAAAATTGGAGATTTATCCTTCGAAGGGGTGGAAAAATTCAAATATCTTGGAGCAACAGTAACAAATATAAATGACACCCGGGAGGAAATTCAACGCAGAATAAATATGGGAAATGCGTGTTATTATTCGGTTGAGAATCTCTTATCATCCAGTCTGCTGTCCAAAAATCTCAAAGTTAGAATTTATAAAACAGTTATATTACCGGTTGTTCTGTATGGTTGTGAAACTTGGACTCTCACTCTGAGAGAGGAACATAGGTTAAGGGTGTTTGAGAATAAGGTGCTTAGGAAAATATTTGGGGCTAAGCGGGATGAAGTTACAAGAGAATGGAGAAAGTTACACAACGCAGAACTGCACGCATTGTATTCTTCACCTGACATAATTAGGAACATTAAATCCAGGCGTTTGAGATGGGCAGGGCATGTAGTACGTATGGGCGAATCCAGAAATGCATATAGAGTGTTAGTTGGGAGACCGGAGGGAAAAAGACCTTTGGGGAGGCCGAGACGTAGATAATATAATAATATTAAAATGGATTTGAGGGAGGTGGGGTATGATGATAGAGACTGGATTAATCTTGCACAGGATAGGGACCGATGGCGGGCTTATGTTAGGGTGGCAATGAACCTTCGGGTTCCTTAAAAGCCTTTTGTAAGTAAGTAAGTAAGGTGGCGAAAATGTAATCGTGCGCCGAGCCACTGTGTAACCTGCAACGTGCATAGCACCTATGAAGGGAGGCGGACACCCTTAAAGGGAAGTGAAGCAACTGTCTAACTTATTAACGGATTTTCATTTTCCTTACGTCAAGCACTTAAATAAAATTGTATACAGTACAAGGCTACAAACTAATGTTTAGTACGTGTAACGAAGGAAGAAATGAACAATAAATGAACAATATCACAACCTAAAATTAACTGTCTTCAGAATGTCTCTGCGACAAAGTTTCAAAATCAGGAATTACGTCACTTACTGCCAGTCGTAGTTGATCATGAAGGTATTTGTCTGTCAGTCGTGATCTAAATTTGTTTTTTACTATTTTAATTGTTGAAAATAATTTTTCACAACCGTAAGTTGTAGCGAACATGTCTTCAACAGAGCAAGCGAAAGAACGAAGCTTCGGATATTTATTTTTTGGCAAAGATTTGAAAGTTCAACATTTGTTAAGTTCTTGCATCTAGCTTTCATTTGACATCACATGTTAAATCAGTGAGTACAAATTGAAGATCTAACCGCATTATTCGTACATCTACTGAAAAAGGATCGACGTACAGAGATGATGATGATGATGATGATGATGATGATGATAACAACACTTAACCTTTTAATGATTCATCAGTAACATGTAGTATAATGCCACTTTATGTTATACAACCGTTTTCCACGTAATACTTGTGAACAAATCATACATTTAATATTCTCATCATATTGACAGCAAAAAAAAAAAAAAAAATGCGTCCTCCCATCCTACTTGGAAATTTTCGTACATGGTTTCGAGAGAGACATATGCCATTCGCAGGTCAGAGACAAATACAAATGGAACGGAGTTTGACTCCAGTGAGTGAGAGGGTGGGGGTTGGCGGAGGTTGAAGCAAGCGAAATTACAGCTATCGCTGCGAGCCACAATGTCTCGCGAGTCACGTTCTCGCCACGGCTGAAATAAAGGTATACCACCGTGTAAACATAGGAATACCGTGACCATAAATATCTACACCAAATCGATCGGAGCCTCCTGAGAGAGAAAATGTGGGGCAAAGTATGCCTCGAAAACTGCGTTATGCACCTAACTCCGTGAAATCTTAAATGAAAGAGATGCAAGGGCAGAGATAAGTAAAATAGGGAAAGAGAGAGGACTTGGGAAGGGTTAACATATATAACCACCAAACCGACGAAGCTTTGAGATTTTTATTTCTACCTCTCAGTTTTCCCTTTGGTGGCCTACCCTCATGTTCTGTGTCACCGAACATGAGTGACAGTGGCACAATGTACAACGTACTATGTACAGAGGTGCACTCATTACGACTAAGTGGCCCATCTACGTCTCGGTCACTTCGAAGGTCTCCTAACTAACACTCTATACGCATTTCTGGATTCACTCATACGTGCTACATGCCTTGACCATCTCGAAAGTCTAGATTTAATGTCCCTAATTATGATAGATGAAGAATGCAATGCGTGCAGTTCTGCGTTGTGTAACTTTCTACATTTTTCTGTAACTTCATCTCTCTTAGCCTCAAATATATTACTAAGCACCTTATTCTCAGACACCCTTAACCTCAGGTCCTCTCTCAAAGTGAGAGGCCAAGTTTCACACCATACAGAACAACCGGTATTATTTTATAAATTCTTTCATTTTTTTTTAGACAGAGAGCAGGCTGGATGACAAAAGCTTCTCAATCGAATAACAACAGGAATGTCTTATATTTATTCTGCGTTTAATTTCTCCCGAGTGTCATTTATATTCGAAGAGTCCACTGCAAGAATGATGGATGTCATTTGGAATACATTTTTCAAGAGAAGCAATTGAAAGTTTGAAAAGCTTAGCGGTCAAAGCTTAACTGTGATTTTCCGATCATTACTGAACAATGACTATCAATGTTAATGCCATAGGCCTATAACTCTCTATGTATATTCTATATGTCTTAAGCTATGCATTGACAGTCTTGGATGTCACTTTCTTGTCGAAAATGAACCATCATTCTTGCAGTGGACTCTTCATTTGTTACTGTTCGTCCAAGATGACTTATTTGAAATTTTCCACCTTTTCAGACGATAAATTTCCAATTTTTATATTTCTATTTCGTATTGTGGTCTGGTCACGAGACATAATCATATAGGCCTACTTTGTCTTTTCGGGATTTACTTCCAAACATATCTCATTACTTGCTTCAAGTAAAATATCTGTGTTTTCCCTAAGAGTTAATAAATGGTTATGTATTAGATTTAAAAAAAGGAATTCTTGTAAAATTATGTTTTTTCCCCACTCTCAGGCTTTGAAAAGACGTTTCTGAATATGACTGAGAAATGCATAAAAACTCGGTGCATTTCTCGTAATTTCTAGCATGTCTCGCAACGCGTTAAAAAGAATACATCTCTTTTGCATGCTCTTCAATTCTACACGTAATCCTCTAATCCTAAATCGTAGATATAAAGTAGCAATCTTCTGGTTTGTAAGAGATAATTAATGTGAAATATATTTTGGCCGACCAAGTAAGGTTGAAGGAGCTGTACGTATTCATGAAATGCTGTATCAGAACAAAAGAAACAAATTAGCATATAAAATGAAAGACTAGGGCTTGATCTACAAGAGAGAATGATGATTACAAGCTTTAATCCTGCTTGAAATCGATTCCCCTTAACTGGATTAAGTCTTGTTAAATCGATTTGAGTTCTGATGAGAAAAGACATGGTGTATAAGACTTCTAAACCAAATTGGCTGACTTACTGGGTCGGCTATATCTGAGCTTAAGCTAGGGATAGGGATGAGGGTGGTTCGGATGGGGTGGTTGTCTTAATTACTGCACTCCGTCCGGAGGTGTGAGGGTGTGAGAGTTACCAGACGAAAGATCGGAAGGAAGAAGAGGGGGAAGAAAGAATGGAAGTGACAAACTCTGGAAATGGAGTATTGGACATTGCTCTAAAACAAACTTCGTTCCAACGTCTTCCGTAATAACATCGCTTCCTCTTGCTGTTACATTTTCCTTTAGAAAGAAAAATTGTATCATTCTCTCTTTTCTTAAGTGATATCCTGTCATCTACTTTATCCCTCTGTTGATTCTTTTACAAAATTGTAGACTTTACGGAAGAATTCAATACAAATTCGAATAGAACAGTTTCTTCATTAGAAAGTGTAGTATAGTGAAATTATTTGCTATCTGAAAGAGATATGAGTGAAACACTATGTTAACTTATACAGGGACATCATTTTATTTTTACTCACATTTTTAATATTAATGAATCAACGCCGTTTGCTACCCCCTTCCACGACTGGAGTTCGATGGTACTGGCGTAATATACAAACAAATCACTTTACTAGGTTTAGCAGGGAAGAAAAGTAGTTCATCCATTTACGTAAACTAGGAAATATCGCGATTTTGAGTTTGATCATTTTCATTAGGTTTTTGTTTAATCAAAATTCAGTACAGTATTAACAATGAGTGTTTTTACTCACGAACTGAGCTGTCCATGTGGACGTATTCATTATGCAGTGTATATTATACTGTCTACAGCACATTAGTGTACAATATAGAGAATGAAGTTAAATTGAAAAATAATCATAATATGAATATTTAAACACATTTTTTTTAATGATGGCCGTTCATTTCGATACAGGCTTCAGTTTCTTGGTGCATATTATCGCACTATAGACTATGGTACCCATTTCCATTTACCAGTTTCGTCCTTCGTACTAGTAACTCATGTTGAAATAATTCTGTACCTACTCTGTAAAAGAGTACCTTACGTACTGTAAATTCAATCTTCACTTCCGCCCGATCCGGAAAGATAAAATTACTCAGACATGCTATCTACTGTACGTCCAAGTGGTTATGTCGTAGGGTCGTAGAAAGGGAGGAAATCACGTGACAGTTAATTACTTAACGAGGCCCTTTTATTTAAGTTATTTTAAACAGTTGTATAATATTACGTAGACGTCCAATTCCTAACAGAAATGAATGTTCTCAGAAAAGAGCTAAGGCAGCCCAGCCACTAGTTGGCGAATAAAAGCTGGTGGGGGAAACCGGGATACGACGTAGGCAAATGGACGACAGTACCTGTGCGAAAATGATTCAATATTGAAAGCTCTTTCGTTACTGGAAAACGCGAACATATTTTTGGAACGTACTGTTTACTATAACCGTAACGCTACTATGACTGTATATGCGGTCTTGGATCTGTGTGGAGGATGGTTCAACTTCATTAGTAAAAGGGGTGGGAGTGAAGTACATTCAAAAACTCAGGTACAATAAAAATTGAAATAAAAATAAAATTATGTCCCTGTATTAATGTGTAAAGGTAATCCGTCAAGAACTTATCTTTTATTGATGAATAAGATATTACAATCTCATTTAATATAATTAAAACAAACGTTTTCAATCTTAAAAAGTCATCATTTAAGTTGGGTGTAATTTTAGTACATTGAACACATTAAATGTAAAATAAGAATATCTATCTATAAAATTTGAACTGGTATTGGAAATTAAGGGAAAACGGCTGAACGGATTTTAATGAATGATGCCTCATTTTGAAGCTTGGAACCCAACGTTTTTCAGAAAAATAGTAGTTTTCAGTGAAATATCAATTTTCCTACATTATTTCCCTATTTTCCAAAATCCTTCTTTCTTCTGTTTTGAGGTGCATTTCAGCACGGCCGTAATTTCAGAATAAAACAAAACAAAACACGCACTACAATAAACAATAGCTATTACACGAAGGCCATGACCTGCAGGATTGCTGACATATTTAGAGTTCAAATTCAATTGGTTATTAGAAACTTGAAGACTCTCTAATTTACAGGTCTGATTCTGCGGTGTGTAATTTTCTGAGTACAGCTGTGTATTGGATATTGAAATCTACAAAACTTGAAGTGGTTTGATTACATTATTACTATTAGCAATGAAATTTCATTATAGTTAATGCCATGATGTGATTATTTTTCATTAATTATACATATTAATGCTATACTGATGATATGAAAGTCAAACGTTTTGGGGTTACGTACAAGTAAGTAGCCTAGATATAGAGAATGTGTTAAATTAGATCTTCATTTCTATAATTTATTGAGTGGCGGCTATTATATATATATATATATATATATATATATATATATATATATATATATATATACAGACGTGGACAAATTATTAGCAAAATTGGAGATTTTTATTATATATTTTTACAAAATATGATTCTTCAATTTAGACTACAGTTGACATCTTTGCGTATTTCCAAATTATTAGAAAAATTGAAGATTTGTATTGTATATTTTTACAAAATTTGACTCTTCAATTTAGACTACAATTGATATTTTTGCATATTTACAAATTATTAGCAAAAGTGAAGATTTTTTTCTATATTTTTACAAAATTCGATTCTTCAATTTGGACTACAGGTGACATTTTGGATATGTCCAAATTATTAGCAAAACTGAATATTTATATTATATATATTTTTTACAACATTTGACTCTTCACTTTAAACTGCAGTTGAAATTTTTGCATATTTACAAATTATTAGCAAAATTGAAGATATTATTATATATCTTTTACAAAATTTGACTCTTCAATTTAGAATAGCCTACATTTTTGCATATTTATATCTACTGTAATTATAGAAATATGCAAAATTTTCAACTGTAGCCTAAATTGAAAAGTCAAATTTTGTAAATGGAATTATCATAAAAATCGTCAATTTTGTTAATAATTTGTCCACGTCTGTATATATAAAACTTACGTAAGATAATATTGTTATTAAAAATAAAATATTATTATAGTTATTAATCAAGTGGGTTGGGTTTTTTTCATATACTTAATGGCGGTGTGGAGTAGATATTTATATGCGTCATTCTCTTCAGTATTAGCTCGATAGAGCGCAAAAATTACAGTTCCTAAGGAAAGACGGTATAACTTGCTGATAAAATAAGAGCCCTACAAAATTTTGTAGTCTCTCGATCATTTCAGCAAGATCTCTGAGCAGGATAAAATGATTTTACCCTCTACATTTCAATCTCTACATGCAGCAGCTATACCAAACTGCTATGTCTATTGTTCGAAAGCATAGCAAACCTAACTTTTAGAATCCACTATGACCTGAAATAGCTAATGCTTCACTCCCATATGAAAAACCCACTGATCGCCCTTTCATTGTTACTTACGTTTTCGCGTTGAAACTCAAAATACATAGGTTACATAGGTTCAAGAAAAAGTATTGGATATAAAAACCATTCAGAGTGAGTATGTTTCATTATAATGGAAGCAAATATCTTTCAACATGTCTGGTATTTTTCATTGAAAATAAATCTCAAAAATTTTTATTTGAACGTCTTGAACGTATTTTCAAAGTGTAGCGAAGTAGTTCAATGGGTAGTATTATTGATTTCCAAGTATACTCTGAGAATATTATGGTGTGTCAATGTCATAAATATTGCATAAATTCGCTATGTTTTCAAGCAATAGGCGATATGATTAAAACAACGCACTAACAAATTATGACTTAAAGGAACTAAGTAAAAACAGCTAAAACAGTATGTCTTAAATCTCCTCAATCTTCTTTTAGGCTCAAAATTCATCATTCTGATTGTTCTTCTCAAAATTGTGAATGTCCCATATTAACCGAATCCTCAGAAGTTAAGTATTTAGGAATTACAATCGACCACCACTAACGATGGAATAAACATATTACATATTTGTGCAATACATTACTTAAAACAAGTTGTATCTTCGTTATACTTCGGTCATATTTACCAGTTAATATTTTACGTCTCATTTATTTAGCTTTATTTCAATCCATTCTCCAATACGGAATTTTAGGGTGGGGGACATGCTTGTAATACTAATCTCGCTCCACTAATACTTATTCAGAAAATAATAATTAAAATATGCCTTAATAAACCAACTGACTACTCATCCGAGCTTTTGTTCACTGATTTTAATGTAAATAATTGATTAAATGGCGATCTTACTCGTGTTAATTGCGTAAGCATGTGCGGTTTACAGCTGTTTCGGTGCTTCTTCACTAGCTAGTAGGCTCTGAGGATGGTGTGAAGAACCACCGAAACAGCTGTAAGCAGCACATGCTTACACAATTAACACGAGTAAGATCGCCATTTAATCAATTATTTATATTCAAGTGTTAAAAGTAGTGTACGAAAAATTTAACATGGATTTTAATGTTTTTAAAATTAAATAGATTTATTATATTGCCTTATTAAACGTCATACATAAAAATCGTAATAAATTCAAATTGTATCATCATTAATATGGAACTAAAAGATCCGATTTTATACGACTAGAGGAACCAAAGTGTTTCACAAGCACAGCTCTTAGCCATGGTACCTACTTTGATCCAAGGTTGTATAATAAAATAATTGAAAAATACCTAAATTTGGAAAATTTTAGTATTAGGAATTTCAAAAACAGCGTTAGGAATTGAATTGTTAAAGAATATATGTTGATTAATACAGGGACATCACTTTATTTTTACCAACATTTTTAACATTAACTTGGCTATACTCGGAAACACTGTTGCCCCCTTCCATTACAGGAGTTTGGTGTTACTAGTGCAATATGTAAACAAATCATTTTACTGGGTATAGGAGGAGAGAAAAGTAGTGTATCCATTTATGTTGTAGGGAAATACGATATTACGATTTTCAGTTTGATCACCACTTTTACGGAATTTATCAAAATACAGTAGAGTAGTAACATTTTTTTTCAAAAACTCAACTTTACAGGTGGCTATGTTCGTTATGTAATGTCTACTTTATTTAGCATATTAATTATTGATGTTATCATACAATATAGAGAGTGCATTTAAATTGAGAGGGTCATAAATAAAGGGCTGTAAGTGCACTTAAGTTACTTTTGAGAAAATGGGGTTTAAATATTTAAGCTTTCGTAAAATCGGTGAAATTTTTTATTTAAATTTTAATGTGTGATGCGATTAAAATATCCCTTTGCCACTAAAATTTTAGATACTTTTGCTTACACTGGATGCACTTAACTCATGTTATTACAAATGTCACTAGCATTCCTTTGCTTCTAGCCACCTCAATTCAAAAAAAGCTAATCTGAATTTTTAAACAAGTTGCTGAAAATGGTTGCCGTTCATTACAATGCAGGCTTCAATTCTTTTATGCATATTATTAAAAACATTTTGAAGCATATTCTCTGAAATTGAATTTATCGTTTCTTGAATATAATTTTTTAGTACGATATTATTAATATAGGTTCTATCTTCTATAAAAAACGCAATCATATTTCTGAAACACACTATACACTGCAGTGTTTACTTCACTGCTTGAAGACTTCGAATGCAACAGCGGCCGTAAGTTTGTGTGTCTGACGGGAGCAAGGACATTAGTGAAGGGGTGAGAGTGAAGTACATTCAGAAATGCAGGTACAATGAAAATGCAAGTAAAAATAAAATGATGTCCCTGTATGTGTATGTATTTGTATGATTTAAATTGTTAAAATTGAAATTGTATTTTTAAAGTTAATTTATTCTTATAATTTTTTTCTTGACCCACTTTGTGTCAAATAATAATAATTATCTTTGTTTGTCTTAAGTATTTGTTTAGATAACTCCCTGAGCACGAGTTTTTACTCCTTCAGGGAAGAATTAAGACTGTATTTTTGTACATGTTATTTTACTAACAATAAACAACAATAAACGTATCACACGTAATAACAGTCAAATTTTACTTCCGTTACTTAATTTAGAAACGGATTACGCTGGGCATTTGTTTCGACGTGGAGGAGTACGTGCAGTCGCTCAACTCTGTTAGCTGTGCAACGTGATAATTTGAAATGAGTTCATTAGAAGGAATTGATGCACTTCATGGCGGAGAAGTTTTGCTCCCATCACGTAGATTCGGATGATTTGTGAACTTTGTTCTGAAGCAAGAGTTCCACCCCCTCCCGTGTAATTACGGAACAGCCCCCTAGGGAGTTGAAGCACTGAACTAAGTCCTCACAAACATCCTTAGTTGCTCAGAATGAAACTTATTCTGTTTCTGATATTATGCTGCTAGTAGCAAGCGGAGTGTCCTTCACTTGCAGTTCGATGTAGACTGTGTTATTTCTCGATATTTGGTGTTATGGAAATTTGTTAATACAACACAGGAAATCTTAGTATTCTGAACTGTTAGGTTGACTTTATATTCATTCATTCATTCATTCATTCATTTATTTTATTCCATAGATCTTACATGAGCAATGAAGCTTTAAGATATGGAACATGTCAACATTTTACAATATTACAATTACAATTTTTACAAATTTTTATAGTTTTACAATTTAGTAATTTTCTACAATTTTTACAATTTTGTACAATTTTTTTACATTTTTTTACATTTTGGCGAGATGTAGTGAGATGAGATGAGGTCCGAGGATTCGCCAAAATATTACCCGGCATTTGCCTTTTCGGTGGGGGAAACCTCGGAAAAACTCAACCAGGTAATCAAATCAAAGGGGTTGATGCCAAGGACTCGCCATAGACCATCCGGCTTCAGTCCCACGGCTGGGGAAAACCTCCGAAGAAACCAAAGTCCAAAGGGGGATCCAACCCAAGCCCGAACGCAGCTCCGGATCAGCAGCCCAGCGAGTCTGTCGACTGAGCTACATCGATGGCTCTACTAAAAGTATACAATACATAGCCAATCAGATTATTAAATTTACAAACGCAGACGATCATTCATAAGTTGAGCTATATTATAATACAAAACAATTTAATTAAATTTAAGGCATAAACAATTCAACCAGTTGTGATATACAGAAATTGATAATACATATCATGCAAACTACTTCAAATTACAAACACAAACAATTTATCAGTAGAGCTATATAGATTACTATTCAATTTAAAGCATATACAATTCATCGGCCATATCTATACAAATATATACAATACAAAGTAGCATACTTTCATTAAGCTATACAAATTTGTGCAATTAATATCAAGTAGATTAATTCAATTTATAATCGTAAACAATTCATCAGTTGAGCTATACATATTACCATTCAATTTACAGTAGGTCTATATACAATTCATCAGTAGAGCTACACAGACTAGTAATCATTTTAAGAACATATACAATTCATCAGCCAAACTATACAAACATATACAATCAAATTAGTTCAATTTACAAACTTATTTTCGTTAAGCTATACAATTCATATGAAGTTGATTAATTCAATTTATAAGCTTAAACAATTCATCAGTTGACCTATACAGTATACTATTCAATTTACAGTACATACAATTCATCAGTTATGCTAAACAAAAAATACAATACATAGTAAACAGATTAAGTCAATATAAAAACATATTTTAGTTGAGCTATATAAAATTGTACATGTCTTTTAAGTAGAATAATTCAATTCACAAGCATAAACAATTCATCAATTGTGTAGAAGGTATGAGTATGTAGAAATTTGGTTAATTCTTTTCTGAACCTTTCCTCGTTGTTCTTCAAATCTTTAAGATAATTAGGCAGTGCATTGAAGACTGTTATACATGAATAGCGAACTCCTTTTTTAAAACAGCTTAGACTAACAGAGGGTAGATGAAGATCTGATTTATGTCTTGTATTAAAATGATGAATGTCTTGATTAGTACTGAATTTATCTTGGTTCTTAATATACGGCATCATTAGGGAAAGAATGTATTCACAAGGTAAAGTCAAGATTTCTAAGTTTCGGAAAATATTTTTACATGAGGTCCTTTTATGCACACCGGCCATTATTCTTATAGCTTTCTTTTGTAAAACAAAAACGTGTTTAGCTTCAGACGAGGTACCCCAGAATATTAATCCATATTTCATTACAGAGTGAAAATATGCAAAGTATGACATTTTAAGTAAGTTTATATCACCAATAGTAGATAAGGATCTTAATGCATAACAGGCAGAGCTCAATTTACGAGTAATACATTCTATATGCGTTTTCCAGTTCAAGTGATTATCCAACTCTAAACCAAGAAACTTTGTGCTTATAGATTCTTTGAGATGAGTTCCATTTAATCGAATACTGTAGGAAACCTGAGCAGTTTCATGTCAGTATTTCACCATAAATTATCTCTGAAATGGAATTTTCGGGAAGGAGGTACTAAGACCTAGCACTGCGACCTTATACGATCCATTTCGCTAACCTTCGAGCTAGGCGCATTCTCAAACTCACACCGGCTGACTACACTAAGGTTCTCTACGTACCCAGGTTTCGAGCAGGCAACCCCACTCGTCCCTAGGCCAGCACAATCCATGCGTCGGCAGTCTGCGATCATAGAATGCTATGGAATGATGACGAATGGAGAAATGTTGACGGAATAATGTAGATGCTTAATATGTGAAAACGGGAGAACCCCGAGAAAAGCCCCCATTGTCTAAAATAAATATTTACTTTTATGAGTTCACCTGACATAATTAGGAACTTGAAATCCAGACGTTTGAGATGGGCAGGGCATGTAGCACGTATGGGCGAATCCAGAAATGCATATAGAGTGTTAGTTGGGAGACCGGAGGGAAAAAGACCTTTAGGGAGGCCGAGACGTAGATGGGAGGATAATATTAAAATGGATTTGAGGGAGGTGGGGTATGATGATAGAGACTGGCTTAATCTTGCACAGGATAGGGACCGATGGCGGGCTTATGTGAGGGCGGCAATGAACCTTCGGGTTCCTTAAAAGCCATTTGTAAGTAAGTAAGTAAGTAAGTAATGAGTTCAAGTTTAAAGAATGATTTCTCTTCACAAGAATTAATTTCAGGCATTGCTTGCTACTCCATGGCCTTATTTACTTCATGCAACACACAGGATTTTGACTATCACAAGAGAAATCTATTTTAATAGTAATCAAACACTAAAATTAAATCATTTTGTATTGTATCTCGAAGTTCATCAAATACTTGAACGACGTCTTCTTTGAGAATAATGACAGAGATATTGACACTTTCATATTACAAGAAAATTTACAATTCAATAATAAAATTGAGGGAGAAACGAATTGGCCTCCCTACCCGTTATCGCCTGGATTAGATGCCTCATGAGTGATGCCTTATTCGTGTCATGAGATTCAAACCTGTCTCCGGACAGGTAACTAACCAACAAAAGCTATTATTTCAAATCTACATTATTTTATTATATCATCGTTGATTTTATGCCGTCTCCTATGTGACCTTATAGAAAATAATTTTTAAGGAGAAAGAAGAAATTAATTAAAAATGAACGGGCCTGCATGAGAATATGAAGCAATTCAGTAGAAAACGTAGGTGAATGTGATTGACATAAATGACATCATCGAGGATCAGTGAAGGCATATTGATTTTAAAGAATTTTTATCTTCCTCCTGAAAAATTGTTTTCTGTAAAGTCAGATAGTAGGTTTTATAAAATCAACGACCACATGTTTCTGTGAATAATAATAATAATAATAATAATAATAATAATAATAATAATAATATAAATTACGTAAAACATTATGTTACTTTGTTACTCTAAGAAATATTTTGTCAATTAACTGTTTACGTGTAATTTATTTAGCATTATTTCAATCTATATTTATGTATGATATTATAGTTCGGGGTGGAACTTATAAATTCAACCTTTATTCGTTAATTTTACTACAGAAAAAAGTATTAAAATTTGTTTAAAAAAGTAGAAAGCTTACCCAACTGAATTGTTGTTTAAACATTTACAAGTTTTCAACATTAAGCAAATATATTATTATTTTTTTTTTTTTATATTTTCATAAAAATTTTAATAACTTTGAAAGGTATATACATAAATATAGAACTAAAAATATTAATTCTCTGCGTTTGTCTGAACTAAAATGTAAAACCAATGCAGCTTTTTATCGTAGCATGAGTCAGGGTACCAGATTATTAAACAAATTTTATTCCAATAATATTTCAACCACGAATCTTCTCGAAATTAATAAAAAAAATTAAAAAAATTGTATTGGATTTATAGTTTGGGCTTAAACATATTAAATACTATTTAATCTGTATTCACTATCAATTTTAATTTTATTTTTGTCTGTATTGGAATCCCCTCCTGAGCAAGAATCTTACTCATTCTGGAGTGGGCTAGTTTATCTTTCATTGTATTTATTAACTTGTATTCATTTCAAACTTACTAGAAATAAAAATAAATAGTATAAAAATTAAATAATAATAATACTAATAATAATAATAATAATAATAATAATAATAATAATAGACAAGTAAAGCGATCGGTTTGGAAGTAAATTCCGAAAAGACAAAGTATATGATTATGACTCGTGACCAGAATATTGTACGAAATGGAAATATAAAAATTGGAGATTTATCCTTCGAAGAGGTGGAAAAATTCAAATATCTTGGAGCAACAGTAACAAATATAAATGACACTCGGGAGGAAATTAAACGCAGAATAATTATGGGAAATGCGTGTTATTATTCGGTTGAGAAGCTCTTATCATCCATTCTCCTATCCAAAAATCTGATAGTTAGAATTTTATAAAACTGTTATATTACCGGTTGTTCTGTATGGTTGTGAAACTTGGACTCTCACTCTGAGAGAGGAACATAGGTTAAGGGTGTTTGAGAATAAAGTGCTTAGGAAAATATTTGGGGCTAAGCGGGATGAAATTACAGGAGAATGGAGAAAGTTACACAACGCAGAACTGCACGTATTGTATTCTTCACCTGACATAATTAGGAACATTAAATCCAGACGTTTGAGATGGGCAGGGCATGTAGCACGTATGGGTGAATCCAGAAATGCATATAGTGTGTTAGTTGGGAGACCGGAGGGAAAAAGACCTTTAGGGAGGCCGAGACGTAGATGGGAGGATAATATTAAGATGGATTTGAGGGAGGTGGGATATGATGATAGAGACTGGATTAATCTTTCACAGGATAGGGACCGATGGCGGGCTTATGTGAGGGCGGCAATGAACCTTCGGGTTCCTTTAAAGCCATTTGTAAGTAATAATAATAACAGAAATGCTCTACATATCAGACTTTTTCAGGCATCATTCCGAGAAAGTTGTGCAGTTCTTCCAGAGAGAGAGATATTAGAAATTATTCTGTTACCCAAGAATAACATGTGGAGAGCCTGTTCTGTTGTGTTGTTGGGGTAGGGTGCATTTCAGCTTGTATCGAGCGAAATCGGACTTTGAAATTCGTTTCAAACTTACGATTCGAGCCACGCATAAAGCAAAGTGTAGCTTTCTTGTATAGCAGCAGTATGGCAAATGTTTCCATTTACGATTTGTCGGATGTAGGAAGTCTGCTTCCGTTTCCATGCCGGCAAAACGAAAGGATGGAAGTGTAATTCTTTGGATTGTTCGTTTCTTGTTCGGAATATAAAAGCGTCCCAAGAAGTTTCGTGAACTGAATAAACACTAGCCTTTCGGGACCCGAATCACTGGTTTTACTTCCTCCAACTTTATCTTACAGGGACTGAAATATTTAACAACAAAAATGTTGTATCGTAATATTGAACCCATTTCCGAATCAAACATGAACTCTTACTAAGTGCTTGGCTTTTATGTTTAATTTTATTTGTCTTCTAGTGACATTTCCATATCGTATTACGACAAAATTCCCAAATACTTTACTACAAGACAATAAACAGGGAACGCATTTATGTGTGTTAGAAGTGTGTAAAATAGAAAATACAGAGTGATTCACGAAGATTTACCGTCCCTTACGGAGCTTATTTCCGAGGAAATTCTGAGCAAAATATGTCGTGTAAACATGTCTCCTAATCTCAATATTTTCAGAGTTACACTAATTTGAAATTGTTAGTAAAATACCATTTTTCTTTAGTTTTAAGAGTAAAAGATTATTACAAATAGATAATAAACTATTGAGAAGTATCATTCTTTAATTGGGTAGTGTTCAGAAGCTAAAAATGTATTGGTAATTGCTTTCTACAGATTTTATTTTTAAATTTTTAACTGAAGCTTACATTATTCTTACGCACTTATCACAAAAATTGTTACAAATCACATGACTTTAGGAACTTGATCCTTTAGGGCCATATTCATAGACATTCTTAGCGCCGGCTTCCGGTGGATGATTAGAGAACTAACGTTTTTCGTGTTCATAAATCAGTGTTAGCGATATGATATGATATGAATCCTGTACAAGTAATCAGTGGATAGCCGGGGCTAGTTTAGCACGCTCGTAGAGCGGGCTAGCGAAATGTCTATGAATAGCATCGTTACAGTTTAATTATGCCTAATAATGTACAGTCTTGAAGAATTTACATGAGTGGCGTTATTTGTGACAATTTTTTATGAATGCATAAGAAAAATGTAATTTTGTAGTTAAAAATAAAAAAATAAAAAATGCTGTACGAAGCAACTGTGGAATTCACAACACATTTTTAGGTTCAAGATACTAGAAATTAAGGAAATGATACTTCTGAATAGTTAAATCTGTATCTATAATATTCTTTTACCCTTAAAATTAAAGAATAAAGGTATTTTACAAACAACTTGAAACTAGTGTTAACTTTAAAAATATTGAGATTACGACACATGTTTATAGGTAAAAAAAAAAAAAAACATTACACATTACGGGTCTCGTAATTATTCATCTCATAGAACAGGTAAAAGAATTTGAGAAGTCAGAGCTTTCGAGATAAAATTTTGTCCGAAATTGTATGATTTGATGCAAAACATCTCTGTAGACATTTCTGTTTCTCGAATATCTATACTACTGCAACTTGAGAACATTTATTTCTATAACTAAGTCATTTTAGTCAATATTGAATAGCGTATTGAAACTCAAAAACAACAAATTCTGAATGTTGTACAAAGGAGAACAGCTATCCCTACGGCAGAGTAATGCACGGTAGCCCACCGCTCAGCACTACCAGTCAGCACGCGTCAGCAACCCAGCCCACCCAAGACCAACCCTGCCTGACGCGCATGCCCAGTTGGTTGCATTATACTGCTTTTCCGCTTGCGCGCATTGGTCGTGCTTTCTCGTCGCGTGTGGAATGAGCATACAGTTTCCCGCATACTGAACAACATACAAAATGAAATTATTTTCCACTGCTCTCGAACACAGATTTAAAAATTGTATCAATGGCACTTTTTTAATTTCCATCCTACTCTGTTGTATTAAACTCTCTAGCACCGATTTTATCTTTCACTCTCGGCGTCACACTTCAGACAAGGGGCAACTCCTTCAACAGACACGTCACGGATCGGGAACCCTAGCAGTCAGAGCCATGCACGATGCGAAGGACATAACGAAGGTGTCAATGGAAGCAGCAGTTAAACTCTTCCATGTCAAGATTTCACCAATAGCTACATACGGCCTACAGATCATCTGGGATCACCTAGACCCCGGCAGCCTTAGACTACTAGAAAGTCCACATCTGTGGAGTAACGGTCAGCGCGTCTGGCCGCGAAACCAGGTGGCCCGGGTTCGAATCCCGGTCGGGGCAAGTTACCTGGTTGAGGTTTTTTCCGGGGTTTTCCCTAAACCCCCCCCCCAAAAAACGAGCAAATGCTGGGTAACTTTCGGTGCTGGACCCCGGACTCATTTCACCGGCATTATCACCTTCATTTCATTCAGACGCTAAATAACCTAGATGTTGATAAAGCGTCGTAAAATAACCAAATAAAATAAAAAAAAATTACTAGAAAAAGTGAAATCGACATACCTGAAAAAGGCAGCAGGCCTATCAAAATTTGCGCCCGCACGTACGGTCTATGAGCCTTTCTTCATAGAAGAGCTCCGACTAAAAATGGACCTGCCAACTACACGGACCTATAACATAGTCTTGAACGAACTCCAGCAGAAGAGAGAAGCCATCTGGCCCGACTTTTATGCCACAGACACCATGATTTTCGACGACTGGAAACGGCCGAATTACGAGCTGCGACATGTGATGACCCGGCTCGCAGTACACGTTTTCATCACAAACTATGTGAAACGAAGACTTTCCACGACCCAGGACTGGATGCGTGTGTGAGCGATGCGGAAAGTTGTGTGAAAGGTACCATGTGCTAAAGTGTAAAAACAGAGGACAGGCCTTGACGGGCTTCTGTACAGGCTGAATACCATTAACATGCACATTGTGCGATATTCATCTTTTTATTATTATTATTATTATTTTATTATCATTATTATTATTATTATTATTATTATTATTATTATTATTATTATCTTTCACTACTTTTTCTCTAGAGAGACTGTATTTTAGAATGTGTGCTTCCACAGCCGGTGTCTGTGATGAAGGTTTTCCGGACTTAGATGCCGTGGTTTACCAGTCTACCAGTAGACGACGGCATCTCAGCCTGGAAAACCTTCATCACAGAGACTGTATTTTATTTGCAATGCACCATTATTTGGATTCATCTTGAAAAAAAGAAATCAAAAACTAAAACAAAAACGTTTGAAACAGTAGCTGATCTTTGATTGAACCGCACACGCAAGCACAAGCCCTCAAAATTCAATTAATCAATATCCGATAGAAGACAAGACTGGGGCCCGATGCCTTGATACCAGCCCACCGCACAAAACCGCTACGCAGAGTGTCCGCCTGGCCAGTGCGATGACGTCACGAGCTTGTTCCGTGCGAGACTGTGAAGCCCAGTGCGGTGCAGTGCGGAAGCAGCCCATGGGCTGGGCCGTTGTGTAGGTCTCTGCCCTACGGATATGTCCAATGCAGAGGTCTGCATCGGACGTTTTCATTCGAGCGCTAAGTAGTTCATAGCGTAATCCGATAGGTGGCGCACATGCATGATGGGTAAAATTGTCACGAGCGATAAATCCTCGAACGGTATAAGCCGAGCGTTAGACATTCTTTCTTGTTACAGTGATGAACTGTGTAGTAACATCATAGGAGTTTATCATTTCAAAACTTAGCAGTGTTTAACTAACCTCTCCATAGTACAACTACAAAATTTACTTTAAAATGTAACATAAATGTTGTAGGTAAATGTTTTTTTCCCCCACACAGGAGTGATTTTGTTTTTGCCACATCTGATAGATGTTATTGGATGTAAATGTAATTATTATAAACGGAGAACACAATCACGATAATGCAAGAACTGTATCAAGTTTTCAAGTTTTCTAGTAGTAGTAATAATAATAATAATAATAATAATAATAATAATAATAATAATAATAATAATAATAATAATAATAATAATCTCTAATAATTATTGTATCAATCTTTGCGTTTGTAACAGTTGTGCAGCATGATTATTCGTTTTATTATATTTTCTGTGACGTTATCTCTGTACTAAAATTGTTATTAATCTACTGCTATATCAATCATATTTTGTAAAACAATTCTACATTGTCGCAGTATGTAGGCGGAACATTACGTATGTACCTATCATATTATATATGTGGTAAATCAAATATTGAATAATTATTAATTAGCAATAATAACTGTATATCGAAGTTTTTCATACTATTTTATTTATAACTTCATGTTCCTGTTTTGGTACGTTCCATTGACTGTACCATTAAACGTTTGCCATAAACGTAGAAAATAAAGCCTTATTTTTACCGTGTGAGCTAAACATATGTGTATCTTATCTGTCGCCTTCCATACGAGATAAGACATGTCGGTGAGATGACCTTGTACTGTGCTTCTATTTATTACGAGCGTATCACGACCGATCGCATCTCACTCGAGGGTGCGACACTCGACCGAGTTCAAGCGAGCGATTTAACTCCAATGCAGTACACTGGTCCAATGTAAAACAACAAGATGATTTAAAAGGGTTTAAAAGTTTGGGGTTCTAAAATCAAGTACGTACAGATATGCTATATTTGTAACAATACTTAAAAAAATAATATTTTTCTGACTTTTTAACTACAAACAAGGTCAGAAATATAAAACTTTAAATTCTAACACCCTATTCAATCATGTTTACAAAAAATTTAATTTTAGGTTTATTAAAGCTATAACATCATAAAACTCGACTTTTTTGCAGCGAACGTTGAACACTACGCGGAGTCACATGTGATATTTTTAATTGATATTTTATTTCTGTTTTGGGCAAAGATAGAAATGAATGCATTGTGTTTTGAATTACATAAACCATCAATGTTATTTTACTGTTAAAAATACAAACGTTGAAATTATAGCTTGAGAGATATATAGAAACGAACTTTTTAAATGTGTATTTTATGCACGTATGAGATCAAAGGGAGTTTGAGCTATGTGAATGAAACATTTGATGTTACTTGTATGTACAGCCTGTTTGGAAATGGCGTTACAGCGTAAAAATGGTCTTGTTTGAGGATTCACGCTTCAGAAGAGAATTGTTTGTATAATTCTATTACCAGTGAATGGTATGCTCTACGACTTTTTCAGGTGTACAGGCGTTTATTCCCACGATACCATAAGTAGAATAACAAAAGAAACTCGTTATTGCAGCTAATTTCTACAATTTGCTCAAATGTGTCAACTACACATCACAACTCATTAAACAACGTAAAAGTATGATAGAACCTATTTTAAGTTGTCAAACATTACAAAGCTAGTAAAAACACACAATCAGTCAAATTAGAGGGTTTTTACAGTATTCCATAAAGATTAATTATATAGACCAGACGTCTCCAAAAGCCTACTCGCGAGTAAGCCCCTGAACGGAACCGAAGCCAGTACGTAATGAGCCGCTCTGCCTCACCCATCTCCACCTATACTGTACTCAAAGTTTATGCGCAAACGAAGAGCAGTCATCATTGTGTTGGTCGGCGTGTTCCACCGTTTCACAATGTCTTCTAATCATGGACGTAGTACATTCAAGGATGAATAGGAAGAGAATTTTTTTGTGTGTTAGTGGGGAGAACGTGAAATGCTTAATTTGTTCGAAAATTCTTAAGGGTGTGTTAAAATTCAACATGCGACAACAATACTCGACTCTTCACAAAGAATATAATATAATTACAGGCATGTTGGACATGTGAAAATAATTTGTTTTGGGGCTATCTGTATAACTGTTGGTTATACATAATAATCAGTATATCACAATACGTTTACACTCAGTTCCGCTTGACAAACATATAGTTTTTCGTTCAATTTTAGGTGAAATGCGTAGGCCTAAAAATATTTTGATAAATATAAAACAAGAAAATACAAACAGAAATCACACACGTGTCCTCAGTCTTAAACAACAAAAAAAAAAAAAGCTTCTTGCTAGCTATGTTCTAGCTTGAAATATTGGAAAATCAATAAAGCCCTTTACAGAAGCATCATTTATAAAATCATGCATACAGGACATTACTAAAATACTGTGTCCAGAACAAAGTCAAAGTATAAGAAAATTAAATTGTTTCTAATTACAGTTCAGAGAAGGAATTTCAAGATTGTAAATGTAATTGAATCTGAAGTCGAAACCACAATTACCCAGTTTGTAGCTTACTCACTTGCATTGGACGAAAGCGCAAATAGAAATGACAAAGCTCACCTAGCCATTTTCATCCGAGGAGTTAATGAACATTTTACTGCGTCTGAATGTCTTCTAGATGTAATTACAAAATACAACTGGAGAAGATCTTTTCCAGGCCCTGAAAGCACCATAGAACAGAAGAGGTTGAATTTGCAATGGCTTATGTCTATAGCAACAGACGGGGCTCCAGCTTCATATATGTCAAAATAATATAAAAAACGTATGATATTTCTTATTCTTTTGATATTATTTGTAAACATAAGCAGACCGTTGCCGCGATCCCCCACTGACCGCTCCCATTTGTTGAGGTACGAGTCTCTTCCCCTTCTCTAGCCTTACAGCACACTGTGTTCGGCGGGTAGCATCGAGAGCACGAATGACGATACGCTTTTTGGAGACCTCTGATATAGACCTACCTAATGAACAGAACTTAGAAGGACATAGATTACTAATAAATGCTAATTTTTAAAATTAGTACTCATTACTGTCACTGTTATTGAAAATACAATATGGATATATGAATATTCAAAATTTGTATTACAAGATTTATGTAATATAGAGTATTTTCGGCTAAGGCACTTGCCTGCCGATCAGGAGTAACGTTCGGGCGCGGGTTCGATTCCGCTAAGGCTGATTACCTGGTTGGGTTTTTTCCGAGGTTTTCCCCAACAGTAACGCAAATGTCAGGTAATCCATGGCGAATCCTCGGCCTCATTTCGACAAATATCATCTCGCTATCTCCATTCCATTGACGCTAAATAACCCAGTACTTCGTACAGAATCGTTAAATAACCAAGTAAAATAACAGTTAAAATATGCTTGAAAACCCAATGATTGCCCTTCTAAATGAATCTTTTCTGAATTTAAAGTTAAAAGATAGTATAGTCTGATTCTTTTGAGAAGGCATAAAATATAGTAACATCTCTATAAAAATAAATCTGCAGTAATGCGAAAGTTAGCCACAGGCGTTTGCCTGCCGAACTGAAGTTGCGCTCGGGCGCGGGTTCGATTCCTGTTTGGGCTGATTACCTGGTTGGGTTTTTTCCGAGGTTTTTCCAATGCCTCATACCGCTAGGTATCTTCTCGCTATCAGTAATACCATCGACGTTCGTAGTTGAAACAGCAACTTTAAATAACCAAGTAAAAATTACGGAAGTTGTATCAGTTAAATTAAAGGAGTTCTGTATCATAATTGTAAGAACAAAGAAATCATATTTTCTATTAGAGACAACTGAATAAAGAAAATGCTGTTACTGCAAAGCAAGGAGTTGCTTGCGTGTTGTACTTTACACAAAATCTAAGATAAAATTTGCTCTCCATATTACGGCTGCAACAGGAAATCCACATGAATACAGAGTTCCAGCAAGATGGCGCAAGCCACCGGTGTAGCTTACCCGGCTGGGGCGCTTGTCTGCTGTTCCGGAGTTGCGCTCGGCCGTGGGTTCGATTCCCGCTTAGGCAGATTACCTGCTTTAGGTTTTTCCGGGGTTTTCCCCAACCGTAAAGCAAATGTCAGGTAATCTATGTCGAACCCTTGGCCTCATCTCGCTATCACCAAGTCAAAAGATGCTAAATAACGTAGCAGTTGATATAGAATTAGAAAAAAAGACGACGAAACACCTCTTTCAGGAAAAGAAGTTCGTGATCTTCTGGATAGCGTTAGACATCAACTGGTGCGGTCATCGTGGCCAATTACCTGACATTCAAATTGTCCATGACATAACACTACCCGAATTCTTTGTTTTAGGCTTAGTAAAGATGAACGTCTGTGAACGTCATCCTAGGGACATTGATGACTTCAAAGTAAAAACTGTCTTAGCTTTTGAAAAATTTACCCCGAGATGTAAGATCACACGGGAGAGGGATTAAACTCACGATGTGAATTGTGTAGTGTACACAATAGTGGGCACGTTGAGATATAATTTAGTCAAAACTCCTGCAATGTATTTACAGATTGCTGACGCAAATGTGTAATCATTCTCATCTTGCAACGTTTTTTTCTGTCTTCCCAAAGGATTGCATTGATTAAAGTTCTCGTTAACACTTTGTTAAAAACATAAAATTTACTTTGTCATACGTTAAAAGTGTTAAAATTGTTAAAAAAAAAAGGTATTTACCTTCGACAGACGGCCCGTTTCGACGCTATGTGTCGTCGTCTTCAGTGTCTCTTGAACCACTGAGACTGGTTCAAGAGACACTGAAGACGACGACACATAACGTCGAAACGGGCCGTCTGTCGAAGGTAAATACCTTTTTTTTTTAACAATTTTAACACTTTTAACCAAAGGATTACTCTATAGAATAGTTGTGATATACATAGATGCTGTTGAGAATCTGATTTCTTCTATAATATCTAGCTTTGATAAATCCAATAATACTTTTGCAGTTCTTTCTGACCTTACCAAAGCATTAGACTGTATTTCGCACGATATCTTTTTTATTTTATTGGGTTATTTTACGACGCTTTATCAACAGCTTAGGTTATTTAGCGTCTGAATGAGATGAAGGTGATAATGCCGGTGAAATGAGTCCGGGGTCCAACACCGAAAGTTACCTAGCATTTCCCCAAATTTGGATTGAGGGAAAACCCCGGAAAAAACCACAACCAGGTAACTTGCCCCGACCGGGAATCGAACCCGGGCCAGACGCGCTAACCGTTACTCCACAGGTGTGGACCATGATATCTTGATTAGGAAATTAAATTATTATGGAGTTTCAGATATTGAATTGGATTTGTTTATAACTTATCTACATGATCGTAAACAAGCTGTATATTTTAATGGAAGCTGCTCGAATTTTGTTGCCCTTCAGTATGGTGTTCCCCAAGGTTCTGTTTTGGGATATTTGATATTTCTTATTATGATCAATGATTTGCAATTCAATATTGATATGGGATCTGTTTTATTTCCAGATGATACCACACTTTATGCTACTGATAGGAATGTGAATGAATTGAAAGTAACAATCACTCAATCTTTTGATAAAGCTGCTTCTTGGTTTTTGGCTAATGATCTTTGCTTTAATGACAAGAAGACTCAAGAGTATTTTATTTTCGTTGCGTAGAGAGTTATGTGATAATGCCCTTCAACAGGTTAAACTCTTAGGTGTTGTTCTTGACTCTAAGTTGACATGGAAAGATTATATTAATTACCTGTGCATTATATTGTCAAGACTAATATATTTGTTAAGGTGACGTAGATACCTTGTAGGTAAAAAATTTCTTAAAACCTCGTATTTTGCTTTTTTAATAGTATTATTACTTATGGTATTCATTTGTTTGGAAATTATCAGAAAATTGATCAAGTACTTCTTTTGCAAAAATAGACAATAGGCATTTCGACTGATTCTCATTTTGATGCTCACTGCAGACCTTTGTTTATTCCCGAAGAATTTTAACTGTTATGAATTTGTATATTTTTCATTGTTTGATTAAAATTAAGTCAAATTTAAACAGTTATTATACTCATAGGAGAGTCCGTATAGGTCAGTTTCTATCTGATGCTTTTCCAATTCACTGCGGGCTAAAGCAGGGAGATGCACTATCACCTTTACTTTTTAACTTCGATTTAGAATATGCCATTAGGAAAGTCCAGGATAACAGAGAGGGTTTGGAATTGAACGGGTTACATCAGCTGCTTGTCTATGCGGATGACGTGAATATGTTAGGAGAAAATCCACAAACGATTAGGGAAAGCACGGAAATTTTACTTGAAGCAAGTAAAGCGATCGGTTTGGAAGTAAATCCCGAAAATACGAAGTATATGATTATGTCTCGTGACGACAATATTGTACGAAATGGAAATATAAACAATTAGAGATTTATCCTTCGAAGGGGTGGAAAAATTCAAATATCTTGGAGCAACAGTAACAATTATAAATGACACTCGGGAGGAAATTAAACACAGAATAAATATGGGAAATGCCTGTTATTATTCGGTTGAGAAGCTTTTATCATCTAGTCTGCTGTCAAAAAATCTGAAAGTTAGAATTTATAAAACAGTTATATTACCGGTTGTTCTGTATGGTTGTGAAACTTGGACTCTCACTCTGAGAGAGGAACATGTGTTAAGGGTGTTTGAGAATAAGGTTCTTAGGAAAATATTTGGGGCTAAGAGGGATGAAGTTGCAGGAGAATGGAGAAAGTTACACAACGCAGAACTGCACGCATTGTATTCTTCACCTGACATAATTAGGAACATTAAATCCAGATGTTTGCGATGGGCAGGGCATGTAGCAGGTATGGGCGAATCCAGGAATGCATACAGAGTGTTAGTCGGGAGACTGGGGGGAAAAAGACCTTTGGGGAGGCCGAGACGTAGATGGGAGGATAATATTAAAATGGATTTGAGGGAGGTGGGAAATGATGATAGGGACTGGATTAATCTTGCACAGGATAGGGACCGATGGCGGGCTCATGTGAGGGCGGCAATGAATCTTCGGGTTCCTTAAAAGCCGTTTGTAAGTAAGTAAGTATTACACTCATAGGGAGATTCATCATTATGGTACAAGACATAATTACGACCTTGTGACTCCTAGGGTTAGATTAACCAAGTATAAACAATGATTTACATCAATTGCATTTTCTATGTTTAATAAATTTGCTTATAGTGCACATATTGTTAATTTTTATAAATTTAGTTGTGTTATCCGTGACTGGCTAATCAAAAACCCTTTTTATGATATAAATGAATTTATGGAAACTAGTGTTGATATAGTATTTTAGTTTGTTTGTTTATCTTGGTTTTCTTTTGGCTTTGTCTATGTATCTGTGATACTACGACTGTTTTTTATCAATAAATCATTGCGAAAGGGCACATACGTAAACTTTGTAATATGTAGCTTCAATGTTATGTTATGTTATGTTATGTTATGTTATGTTATGTTATGTTATGTTATGTTATGTTATGTTATGTTATGTTATGTTATGTTATGTTATGTTATGTTATGTTATATGTTATGTGTGTATGTATTCATGTATCCAAACTAAATAAATCTGAAAAAAAATTCGGACTACTGACGAATGATTGATATGATCACAGCAACTCGCAGCTACTATAAAATATGTAACATATTGGTTGATTAAAGGTTCGCCAGTCACATATTGGAATTTTATGTAATGTGAAGGAACCTACAAACAAGTTTTATTCTCAGCTCTTTCATAAGAAGGCGAGGTCACTCGAAATTTTTCTTTCATCTCGGGCTTTCTTTGTGTTTAAAGTAATCTCGAGTTGTCCTTCTTCCCTTCAGTTCCCATCTGCTCCTTCATTTTATGAAAACCTTGCTTGAAATGTGATACAAAGCAGAAGGGAGACTTGAGAAAGAAAACAATAATTTAAAATTTGTGTGCGTTGGCATAAAAAGTTGAATATTAGATTTCATAAGGTTGCGGCTTCCAGAGTTTCAAAATCATGTTAGCATGGAGGTTGCCTTGTAGAAAAATAGACGCTCAGTTTTTCATACTTAATTTCCTGTTTTTTCAATTATGTGAAACAATTAGTAATATTTTTATAATGGTTGAAATACTTATTTAATAATATCTTAGAAATCCAATTTTATGAATGGCTGAAGTGATTGCTTCTCGCGTACTGTTCTGTAAAAGAAGTTCGAAACACAATTTTAACAGTAGAAATATATGCAGGGTGTTTCCGAGGTGGTGTTACAAACTTTCAGGGATGGTGGCGAAGGGCACATGTATCAATTTGAGATAAGGAACCCTGGTCCGGAAATGACTGAGTTGAAAGTTACAAGCAAAAATAGTTGTGTGGAAATGAAATAATTTTATTCCTCTGTACACCTTATTTATGTCTATTTATCTGTACATCTTACACATACTGTATTCATCTGACGTTGTTTACGTTGTCTACTTACAGTATTCCATTCAGTGCGCTGTCTGAGGGATGGGGACAGGAAACTACACTAAAGCAATGCAGATAGCGTAATGTGTAACGGACATGGTCGGTCCTGATATGCACATCTGTAGACAGCAGTGTATGTGTACAAGTTGCAGTGTCCAGTCGATCGGTCCTAGTGAAATGGAGGAGTACACGAGAGCGGAATGTGCAGACCTGATTTTCGAATACGGATGAGCCAATGGGAACAGTAGACAAGCTCACAGATTGTATGGGTACAAGTACCCACGTAGGAGATATCCGGCCCATACCATCTTTCCACGACTGTTCCAAAGGTTAAGGGAAGGAGGGCAGTGTTGCGAAATTACAATTCCATTTCCACACAAAAAATTTTTGCTTATAACTTTCGACTCAGTCATTTCCGGACCAGGGTTCCTGATCTCAAATTGATACATGTGCCCTTCGCCATCATCCATGAAAGTTTGTAACACCACCTCGGAAACATCCTGTATATCGATTATGACTAATATTACATAAAAGCGATTATTAGGAAGTTAAAATTGACAGTATTCGTTTACTTAAAAGTGAAAAAGAAGAACGAATCGCCCAATTTCACAAAGCAATAAATTCTTTAAATTCCATAGTCTGGCGTGAACATACAGACGTGGACAAATTATTAGCAAAATTGAAGATTTTTATTATATATTTTTACAAAATATGATTCTTCAATTTAGACTACAGTTGACATTTTTGTGTATTTCCAAATTATTAGCAAAATTGAAGATTAGTGTTGCATATTTTTTTTAAATTTAATTTCTCAATTTGGACTACATTTGATATTTTTGCATATTTACAAATTATTAGCAAAACTGAAGATTTTTATTGTATATTTTTACAAAATTCGATTCTTCAATTTGGACTACAGCTGACATTTTGGATATTTCCAAATTATTAGCAAAACTGATGATTTTTGTTTTATATTTTTACAAAATTTGACTCTTCAATGCAGTTGACATTTTTGCTAATTTACAAGTTATTAGCAAAATTGAAGATTTTTATTATATATTTTTACAAAACTTGACTCCTCAATTTAAACTACAGTTGACATTTTTGCATATTTCTCTCTACTGTAATGATGGAAATATAAAAAATTGTCAACTGTAGTCTAAATTCAAAAGTCAAATTTTGTAAACAAAATATCATAAAAATCGTCAATTTTGTTAATAATTTGTCCACGTCTGTAGTATAGATAGAAAATTTGAAATATTTAAGACAAGGCAGTGCTTATTTTGACTTATGCTTCAGAAGTTTTGCAAATTGCAAATACACTTCAGAAGAAAATTGAAAGAATAGTAATAAATTTATAAGAAGACCCTTATGAATAACTAGGCGTGAGAAATTTAAAACTGAAATATTAAGAGTGAGAATAGATGTGCCATGTAAAAGGGCATCAAACAATAAATAGATACCGAACAGCTGAAATGGTATGGACATGTTCAATGTATGAACAATGATAGATAGAACAGGCATTCGTCTGGATATCATCGGCGGTAGGGAAACGAGATACCCGAAAAGAAGTTGCCGTGAAGGAATTCTGGACACTATGTATAGTAGACACCTCCAAGGACATGGAAGAATAGGCTGCGGCCATTAGAAGACGATGTCAGATGCTGTAAACCGATTATATGCATATTACGTATGAATATACAGGGACATCATTTTATTTTTACTTCAATTTTTATTGTACATGAGTTTTTTTAATGTACTTCACTCCCACCCCCTCTACTAGTAAACTTCCATCCGTCTTCCACACAGAACCAAGACAGCAGTCAAAGTCGTCTTACGTTCACAGTATACAGTACTGAGTGAGTGAGTGAGTGAGTGAGTGAGTGAGTGAGTGAGTGAGTGAGTGAGTGAGTGAGTGAGTGAGTGAGTGAGTGAGTGAGTGAGTGAGTGAGTGAGTGAGTGAAGTACTGTTCCAGAAATATGGTCGTATTTTCTGGTGAATAAAGTGCATTCATCTATACTAATAATAAATCTGTAGCCGAAATTTTTCTGGTAATTTTCGATTTTCCGAAAATAATTAGTCCTAACATATATAATTAACCACCCTGAAACCGAAAATCGCTTTTTTGAAATTTTTGTTTGTATGTCTGTCTGTCTGTATGTTTGTTACCTTTTCACGCGATAATGGCTGAATGGATTTCGATGAAAATTGGAATATAAATTAAGTTAGTTGTAACTTAGATTTTAGGCTATATGCCATTCAAAATACATTATTTAAAAGGGGGGTTATAAGGGGCCCTGAATTAAATAAATCGAAATATCTCGCTTATTATTGATTTTTATGAAAAAAATGTTACATAACAAAAATTTCTTTAAAAATCATTTCCGATGAGTTTTATTCTTTGAAAAATTTTGATAGGACTCATATTTAATGAGATAAATGAGTTTTAAAATTAAAATAACTGCCATCTAAGGCCGTGTAATGAAATAAACAAATGACTTCGTCTATAAGGGGCCTTGGTCAACAACAACCGAAAGCTATGAATCATAGCCTACAGAAAATGTTTCTGTGTTTGTATGAAGCAATATCGGAAGCTAAATTAACCGATTTGTATAATTAATTATTATTTCACCATTGGGAAGTGTAGTTTCTCTGTATGGACATAATGCTATAATGTTATTACAGTAACTTGTGAGTGAATTGAGGACAGGTAAGATTAAAATAGCTTCTTATGCACAGAAAACTTGATAGGTTATTCTGTATATTCATTTCCTGTATTTCTTATAATAATGTTTATCTCAGAGAATTAACGAACAACGAGAGTGTATTGATTTAGTATGCAGTAATAATATGTTAGCTTAGCATTTCATTATTTTATATTCCAAATTTTAACTATGCTCAATTGAATCGAGTTAAAATACATAAAATACATATGCATTAAATGCAATGCAAAAAATTTGGGTAATGAGCCAAGCAGATTATGTTGCCCTGTTGTAAAATAAAATTTGTTCCTCCTGAGATTCAAGAGCCCCCATAACAAATTGAAAAATTACTTATCGGGGTACATCCGTTATCAACACACTTTTTATATAATGTAATATAATATAATATAATATAATATAATATAATATAATATAATATAATATAATATAATATAATATAATATAATATAATTTAATATAATTTAAGTTATTTAAGTTATTTGAAGGGTTCAGAACCATAGTGGGCCAAGCGCCATTTACTGTATACGTAGAAAACAAGAGTTAAAATTAAGTTATTACCATAATTCAATGGAAACATATAACAAGTAAAATAAAGTATACACATTAAATGTAGATGATGTCAATCTTCATTGAACTATGGATGCATGTAATAAAAATTAAGAAACATGTTAAAGGAATCATTGCACCAAATGAGTGCTCTCTGGACCAAAATGATTCCATTTTAATTATTTAAATGTAATTTAAATTAAGTAACATATTAAACGATTTATCCTTCTATCAAACACGAGTGTTCCCTGGATCAAATGTCCTATTTTAATTATGTAATTACTTTATATTTATTTCTAACGGGTGCAGCGGAGCGCACGGGTACGGCTAGTTATTGAATAATATTTTCGCACAGGTACTGTGTCCGTTTGCTTACGTCGCTTCCCGGTTTCCCCCACCCGTTTCTGCTGGCCCTTCTGTAAAGGCTAGTGAGAGGCATGTCTTAGGTTTTTCCTGAAAACATTTGATGTTAAGAATTGGACGACTATGTAATGTTATAAAGTGTTTAAAATAATTTAAATAAAACGTCCTCTTTAAGTAAGCAGCTTTCACGTGATTTTCCCTCTTTCTACGACCCTGCGACATAACCACTTTGGACGGACAGTAGACAGGAAGACTGGGTAAACGTATCTGTGCGGACCGGGCAGAAGTGAAGATTGAATTTACAGTATGTAAGGTACTTTGTTATAGAGTAGATACAGAATTACTTCAACAGGCGTAGGATTATAGCCCACCATGTCGACTGATTCGAGTGTTCTGTATTATTTCTTTTGGGGTTACTGTAAAACAGTTGTATTTGCTACACATCCTACAACAATAGTAGAATGAAAGAATTACATTCAAGAGACAATACATTAAATTACAGAAGATATGCTTAAAAACGTTTTCATAATATGCACAAACATTAAATTTCAGAAGGTATACTTAAAAAGGTTTTCATAATATGCACAAAATAACTGAAATCTGTATCGAAATGAACGTCCGTCATTTTCAACAATTTAAGATATCCAGATTTTAATTATTTTTCAATTTAAATGTAGTGTACTCTACATTGCATGATGAATACGTCCGCCTGGATAGTCCTGTAAGTGAGTAAAAACACTTATTGTTAATACTGTACTGTATTTTGATTAAATAAAATCCTAACGAAAATTATCAAACTCAGAATCGTAATACAGGGTGCGGCATTTAACGTTTCCCATTTTAAGTTGGCGATTCTGTTCACATTGTTGGTAAAACATGTTTGCAAACACAGGGATTCGGTGTAGCAAAGCCATGGATTTAGTTAGCCACATCCCAACACAGGGATTCGGTGTAGCAAAGCCTTTAGTTAACCATGGAACGTTGGCCGGTGCAACAGCGCATTTTCTGTTGAACAGTTTGTTTCAACCAAGTCAATTGTTGCTGTCCAGCGCGAGTGTAGGCGGATTTTTGGTGATAATCAACGTGGAGTTGCACCATCACGAAAAATAATCAGTGTGTGGGTGCGTCAGTGGCGTGAAACGGGATCGGTTCAAAACAAAGCTCGAGTTCGTCAGAAAACGGCGCGGACTCCTGATAATGTCGAACGTGTGAGAACGGCTCTGCAGAGAATTCTGTATCGTTCCGTGCGGCGTAACTGGAACATTCAGCGCCTGTGGTTTCAACAGGATGGAGCCACATCCCATACAGCACGTGTTTCAATGAACACACTTCGTGCTGCTTTCCTTGGGCGACTTATCTCCAGATAAGGTGACATTCAGTGGCCCGCTGTTTCCCCTGATCTCACTGAACCAGATTTATTTTTGTGGGGGTATTTTTAGAGTAAGGTATACGGTCGAATCCTTCATGACATCGAGGACCTTAAAACCGCGATTCGTGAAGAAAATGCTGATGTTACTGTACACCTGAAACATTGCGGCGAGTAATGGCCGGTGTGCAACAATGCATTGACGCCAATGGAGGACATCTTAAAGACATTATTTTCAAAACGTAAGATGTACTGTAATTCCAAGATTATAATGGTTGTAAACTGATTAATTTCTTGTAATTTACTTGTAAACTAAATAAGTTATGGGGGTTTGAAAATAGGAAACGTTAAATGCCGCACTCTGTAGTTCCCAGTTTAAGTAAATGGATGCACTACTTTTCTTCCTCCTATACCTAGTAAATGATCTGTTTGCATTTTATATTAGTTTCATCAAATTCCGGTCTTGGAAGGGGGTAACAAACAGTGTTTCCGGTTCTCAACCGTTAATCCAAAGGTATAGCCAGGATAATGTTAGAAATGTTAGTAAAAACAAAATGATATCCCGGCATATACAGTATAATATTCGTAAATTATTTTGTTACTGTCTGTCATGTTTAGATTTTCATTGTGACACGCGCACGCGCACGCACACACACACACACACACACACACACACACACACACACACACACACACACACACACACACACACACACACACACACACACACACACACACACACACACACACACACACACACCCCCCACCCACACACCCCACACACACCCACCCCCCCCCACCACACCCCCCCCCCCCACACCCCCACACCCACACACACACCCCCCACACCCACACCCCCCACACCCACACACACCCCCCCACACCCCCACACACCCCCACCACCCCCCCCCCCCCCCCCCCCCCCCCCACACACACACCCACCCCCCCACCCACCCACCCCACCCCCCCCCACCCACCCCCCCACACCCACCCCACCCCCACACACACACACACACACACACACCACACCCACACCCACCCCACACACACACCACACCCCCACACACACCCACACCCACACCCACACCCCCCACACACACACCACACACACACACACACACACACACACACACACACACACACACACACACACACACACACACACACACACACACACACACACACACACACACACACACACACACACACACACACACACACACACACACACACACACACACACACACACACACACACACACACACACACACACACACACACACACACACACACACACACACACACACACACACACACACACACACACACACACACACACACACACACACACACACACACACACACACACACACACACACACACACACACACACACACACACACACACACACACACACACACACACACACACACACACACACACACACACACACACACACACACACACACACACACACACACACACACACACACACACACACACACACACACACACACACACACACACACACACACACACACACACACACACACACACACACACACACACACACACACACACACACACACACACACACACACACACACACACACACACACACACACACACACACACACACACACACACACACACACACACACACACACACACACACACACACACACACACACACACACACACACACACACACACACACACACACACACACACACACACACACACACACACACACACACACACACACACACACACACACACACACACACACACACACACACACACACACACACACACACACACACACACACACACACACACACACACACACACACACACACACACACACACACACACACACACACACACACACACACACACACACACACACACACACACACACACACACACACACACACACACACACACACACACACACACACACACACACACACACACACACACACACACACACACACACACACACACACACACACACACACACACACACACACACACACACACACACACACACACACACACACACACACACACACACACACACACACACACACACACACACACACACACACACACACACACACACACACACACACACACACACACACACACACACACACACACACACACACACACACACACACACACACACACACACACACACACACACACACACACACACACACACACACACACACACACACACACACACACACACACACACACACACACACACACACACACACACACACACACACACACACACACACACACACACACACACACACACACACACACACACACACACACACACACACACACACACACACACACACACACACACACACACACACACACACACACACACACACACACACACACACACACACACACACACACACACACACACACACACACACACACACACACACACACACACACACACACACACACACACACACACACACACACACACACACACACACACACACACACACACACACACACACACACACACACACACACACACACACACACACACACACACACACACACACACACACACACACACACACACACACACACACACACACACACACACACACACACACACACACACACACACACACACACACACACACACACACACACACACACACACACACACACACACACACACACACACACACACACACACACACACACACACACACACACACACACACACACACACACACACACACACACACACACGGCTCCTACAAAAGAACTTCCCTGTTTCGAACACATGTAATTTACGTTATATGAATCTGAGGTGCATGAAAATAGTACCAATGGAAAGAGAAACTCTAAGGGTGCTATCCATAGACATTTCGCTAGTCCGCGCTACGAGCGTCCTAAACTAGCCCCGGCTATCGACTGATTACTTGTACAGGATTCATATCATATATCGCTAACACTGGGTTTATGAATACGAAAAACGTTAGTTCGCTGATCATCCACCGGAAGCCCGCGCTAAGAATGTTTATAAATATGGCCCAAAAAGTTTAGTTCTTTACCTTAAAGATGTTCAATGTGTCCTCATTTGTAACACGGCACATATCAAGCCTATAGTCAAGTTCCACGTAGGTACGCGGATTTTCCTACCCCCAGATTCTGAGGTTAGACCAGAAAGATGAAAAGTAGCTTCGTCAGAAAACCCCACGGAACGAATAAATTCATCAACGTTTTCAATTAACCTCTGCATATTTAGGTAGAAATTTCTTCGTAGCACTTTGTCCTCTGGTTTTATGATATGCAGCAACTGTAGTTGGTACAGATGAAATCGCAACCGCTTGCGAATAATCTTGCCTTAAAATCAGTGTTCCATTTACGGATTGCAGGCCCACTGGATGGATCTGCACAAACGTTGTTCGGTAATGTCGTTGCACATTAATAACCGACTGGTTCACATTAAAATCAAGCTTTTCTGTCCTCTGTAGTAGCCATTTCGTCTAAACAAAGAACAAATTTGTCTATATGCGCTATTATGAAACATTGTAACCAACTAGGAAAGCAATGTTGCCACAACTAAACTCTTTGAGTTCCTTTTTCCATTGGTGCTATTTTCACAGAATGTAAATTACATGTGTTCGAAACCGCAAAGGTCTTTTGTAGAACCTGTATATACAGAGTGATTTATATAGAACTGACACATTTCTTTCATTAATTGTTTCAAAACGAATTGTGCTAGCGACAACTTATTATACCTAAAATGTAGAGGAATTTTGGGAGATTATTTACCTCTATAGCAAATGTTGTCCGGCGTTGTCAAATCCGGAGATCTCGGTGGCCACAGGTTCCTGGAAATTATTCGGTCGTCACATAACCGGATAAATGGAACCATGCTTCATCTGTGAACCATGTGATGGACAATATGGCAGGATATTGCACAATGAACGTCTGAAACCAACGACAATAAGTCACTAGATGCGCAGATGTTTATGTTTTATTCCTATTGTTGGCAGCTGTTTTCGACATTTTGTGTCAACGTGAAAATGCAGTACACATTAAATCAACGACTCTTCCTTGTGAAGCTATACTGGATTACGAATTCAATTACAGCTACTCAAAGGGCATGCCAGAGAGAATTTGGTGTTCGCAATTCTCCCAAAAGAAACACAATACTGGGACTGGTAAACAAATTGGAAACAACTGGATCTCTGGTGAGTGAAAAGGGCAAGCATCGTTCATCTAGGCTTCCCACGGTTGTTGTTGACGTAAGAGCACGACTGGAGCAGTCACCCAAAAAAACATTAAGACGTTTGTCGCAGGAGACAGGGTACACCTACTCAATGTGTCAGAGAGCCTAAAGCCATATAGGGTTACGGTTGTTCATCAGCTACAGGAACCAGATAAGGATAAACGATTGAATTATTGTCGTTGGTTTCAGACGTTCATTGTGCAAAATCCTGCCATATTGTCCATCACATGGTTCACAGATGAAGCATGGTACTATTTATCCGGTTACGTGACGACCGAATAATTTCCAGGAACCTGTGGCCACCGAGATCTCCGGATTTGACAACGCCGAACAACATTTGCTATAGAGGTAAATGATCTCCCAAAATTCCTCTACATTTTAGGTATAATAAGTTGTCGCTAGGACAATTCGTTTTGAAACAATTAATGAAAGAAATGTGTCAGTTCTATATAAATCGCTCTGTATAATACACACAAGGCAGTAACCAAAATAATTTTACAAACATTTTTTATTATTTATTGAATAAATGTTTCAGGTATTTTGGTTACAATGCTGTCCTGTACTGTGTTGTGACCTCGTGAAATGTAAGTACGAGAGATCGTATTATTATTATTATTATTATTATTATTATTATTATTATTATTATTATTATTATTACCATTACTATTATTACTATTACTCTTATTATTATTATTATTATTATTATTATTATTATTATTATTATTATTATTATAGTTATTATTATTGTGACAGCGACGTGAGATTCGAACTCACGACCAGCGTCCCGCAAGAAAGCAGATCGCGCGGAGCACGGAGGGACGGCGCGCGGCGGAGAGTAGTGGGGAAAGGGACCTACACGCGAGGGGAGGCTGCGCGCGCAGCTGCTACTTAACGCAGTGAATGGGGAACGGACCTTCCCGACTCTTCCAGAAGTGCGTCGAAGTGGAGATATCCAGATAATTCTCTGCACACCTGTATAAATTTCTCGCAACTAAGATTTTGCTATAAAAGAAGAAACGCCAGCGAACTCGAGCAGTTTTCAGTTGATTAGTTATTCAGTCAGTGAGTAAGCCAGAGCAAGCAAGCCAGTCTTGTGTACCGGAGTTCGACTCGAGTGTGCGTCCGCAACTGTATCAGCATCCGAAGGCCTGAGTTCGAGTGTAGTGGACCGCAGTTGGAGGGACCTGAGTTCGAGTGCAGTGGACCGGAGTTGGAGGGACCTGAGTTCGAGTACAGTGGACTGTCTCTGAAGGTCTGTGGTTCGAGATACTGTGAACTCGAGTGACTGAGCTAGAAGAACTGTGAACTGAGAACTGATAGTTCTGATTTGTAAATAGTGCTTTGTAAATATTAGTTAAGATTAACAGTTCATTGTTGTTCGTACTGGTCCAAGTAAATTGTCATTGTCGTCGGTGGAGTGCTATAACGAATATTGTGTTGAGTGAAAATCCAATTGTTGACGAGAGCGTTTAAGGTGAATTGTAGAAAGGAATTATTGTTGGAAGAATAAAATCCTATTGTTGAGTGGAAATAAAATTCACATTATTATTATTACTATTATTATCATTACTATTATTATTATTATTATTATTATTATTATTATTATTATCAGTATTGTATTTTGCAATGTACTGTGGATACTGTGCATATGAATTACAAATTTGAAATGGTATATTTGATCTTGCGATTTGAAATTAAATAATTCAGGAATTTTGAAGTTTGAATTTAGCTAGAATTTAGAAATTTCATTTCTTTATTTATATCTCTGTAGGTATTTGATCAAGAATTCTTACCTGATTAACTCTAGCCTACATGGTTCAATCCCTGAATTTCATATCGACAGTAGCAATGTTCCTACCACGTAGCAAATATGTTTTCAGCTTCTGCGTTTCAACACAGTCCGAATATTATTTCACCATTCATACCATTCCTGGAACTCTAAATGTAGCTGTAACATAAATATTTGGTGCTTCAGTAGCTACGGCTATTTATTCGCTTTCATAGAATTTGTCCTGGATTTATGGATTGGCAATGTTCGGAAAACAACATACTGTCATAAAAGAAGTAGAGCATTATTTCCAGACGCAAACAAGGAACGTCTATTGGACTCTATTAATACACTGTATGTAAGTTCATTTAATACTCTATTAAATTTTGGAGCAAATAATTCGTGGCAATGAAAATTAATTCAGGTATCAATTGCAGTTAGCGACACATTTTGATATGTTTCACACATATTTCTATACGACAAGAACCAACTCCAGACCAGGTAAGTTTGATTAGGTAAGGAGTAAATAAAATGCTTATGTTAAATGGATGTTATGCTAGAAAGAGAATGTTCAAATAGAGTTCTCTTTTCTGAACAGTTGTGAATCTTCATTGGATATCTTCTTTATATCCTGAAGACTGCAAAAAAAATTTCTTAAGCTTGTCTGTGGAGATTCCGTGTGCATCCACTGATTTGTCTGTTCCTTCGTCTCAGGGTCGTATTGGAAAATCAAATACGCAACCATGGTGATCAGGCGATCAAAGAACTTGTCACGGCCCACTTGACACAGCTGCAACAATTCCGCTGCTGATTCTTTACGTACAATACACAACTACGGGGGATTCCAAGCAGCATGTTTCTTCCTGAACGATCAGCGTTACACCTCGCCAATATTTTCTGATTTGTTGCGGAGGTTTTAGGCCACCTACTTCAACTGATCTATGTTGCTATAATACGATTCATAATTTATTATCAAGCGCTCGACTGTCGACCTGGAGAATGGCAGAGCCAGGGCACCTTTACAAAGGATTTCTTGAATTGATACTATAGTTACATAACGGATAGAAGTATAAGCATTACACTAGGTTATAGAGCATGACTGTACACGATTTGTACTCATTGAGCAGACTTGCGATTCTCGAACGGAACAGATTGCTGAGAACGCTCGGCCGCTGTACAGAAATGGAGTGAGAGGGGATAAGAAATAAAAGAAGGATTGCGAGTTTACAGGAGACTGAAAATGTATACACTTACATAGAAGAAAGATTTTCTTCATATGGGGTCACAATTGATTGATTTTCTTTGTATTTATTTTGACAGTATATTGACCAGAGTACTATATATTGAAAGAAATGAAAAGCAATAAAGTTTTCTACCTATTCAAATTTGAACTCACTGATTTATTATGTGATGTCAAATGAAAGCCAGATGTAAGGACTTGACAAATGTTGAACTTTCAAATCTTTGCCAAAAAATAAATATCCGAAGCTTCGTTCTTTCGCTTGCTTTGTTGAAGCCATGTTCGCTACAACTTACGTTTGTGAAAAATTATTTTCAACAATTAAAATAGTAAAAACCAAATTTAGATCACGACTGACAGACAAATACCTTCGTGATGTGATCAACTACGACTGGCAGTAATTCCTGATTTTGAAACTGTGTCGCAGAGTCATTCTGAAGACAGTTAATTTTAGGTTGTGATAATGTGTCCTATGTTTTCTTATTCATTTCTTTCTTCGTTACACGTACTAAACATTAGTTTGTAGCCTTGTACTGTATAAAATTATATTTAAGAGCTTGACGTAAGGAAAATGAAAATCCATTAATAAGTCAGACAGTTGCTTCACTTCCCCTTCGGGTGTCCGTCTCCCTCCATAGGTGCTATGCACGTTGCAGGTTACACAGTGGCTCGGCGCACGATAAGATTTTCGCCACCGCTGATCTAATCTCACAGTCACTGAATGAAAACGATAGTTTAACGATATTTACAAACCAAACAGTAAAAAGTGTATACACAATTTGTTCTCTTTAGAAAACGAATCCTTCACGTTGATGACATGTATGACAAGTTAAATACAAAACCATTAATATCATCAATTTGTCATGTTTCTGTTTGTAATGCTGTTACGGAAACATTTAATGGATTGATAGGATAGCTAATATACTACATAATTCGGATCTGTAGAGACTATGAAATCTACTAGGAGTAACAAGGTTTGTTTATTAAGTAAACAAAGTTAATGTCTTTCTGTTTAACCAACAAGTTACACAGTTGTTCTAGACTAGCCGACTGCATTACCGAGCAGTGAGCAGAGTAATTTGGGTTCAGAAATAACCAGCGCTGTTAATGTTCATTTTGAAACTATGTACTTACTCTGCGTAACTAGATTCTGATGTTGATTTTGTTTGCAGTCTAAAAGAACGATTTTACGATTTTCTCCCAAAATTCAAATTTGTTAATATCACAAATCAGTGTGGTAAAATGAAAGGTTTACGGGATGGAAAGTTAGAGTGAACAAAACTAAGGTAATGTAGATTCGATCAACATTTTGGTTCCTACTTAATAGTTTATAAATAAAAGTTTATATCATTTAAACTGATACTGATAAAAATCAATTTTCAATCAAAATGAAGTAATATGCGATGTGAAGCTTGTATGATGTTACTTTGAAGACGATGACTCTGTAAATCGAGTCAATTCCTGTGAATGTGCATTCAGAGGGGAATTTGCTAAATGTTTCATTTTAAAACATCTGTTAAGAATTTATACAGAGTGAGTGAGGAGGAAAGGTAGGCCTACAAGTTTTGTGGGTTGATAATATTGATGATTCTGAACAAAAACCTTTATATGAACATACTCGTACTTTAATAGGGTATGGAATGTTTACTGTTAATTAATTGTCTATATGTACTATACATAAATTATATAATTTATTTTCAACCATTCAAAATGTCAAATATTCAATATGCCAAATAATAATATCGATATTGTATGACATTTCAAAATAAAATAACTCAAAAACCAAATGCCGCCAGACCTTCTGTAACTCTTAATTGAGCGTGACCACCGCAGGGTTAATAAAATTAATTATTTTAATGAAAGTAATCTCATAAAAAATAAAAGCACATCCAAACCACGCAGGGAAATTTCCAATGAGGCAGAAGTGAAGGAAATTATTTCGTCGAACCCACTGCTTTGTTCCAGTCTTGAATTAGAAAATAAAAATACAGTAGTAGTAGAGACAGTAGCAGTAGCAGTGGTAGCAGTAGTAGTAATAGCAGCAGCAGCAGCAGCAGTAGTAGTAGTAGTAGTAGTAGAGGTAGTAGTACCAGCAGCAGCAGCAGTAGTAGTAGTAGTAGTACCAGCAGCAGCAGCAGCAGTAGTAGTAGTAGTACCAGCAGCAGAAGCAGTAGTAGTAGTAGTAGTAGTAGTAGTAGTAGTAGTACCAGCAGCAGCAGTAGTAGTAGTAGCAGTACCAGCAGCAGCAGCAGTAGTAGTAGTAGTAGCAGCAGCAGCAGTAGTAGTAGTAGTAGTAGTAGTAGTAGCAGCAGCAGTAGTAGTAGTAGTAGTAGTAGCAGCAGCAGCAGTAGTAGTAGAGGTAGTAGTAACAGCAGCAGCAGCAGTAGTAGTAGCAGTAGTAGTAGTAGTGCCAGCAGCAGCAGCAGTAGTAGTAGTAGTACCAGCAGCAGCAGTAGTAGTAGTAGTAGTAGTAGTAGTAGTAGTAGTAGCAGCAGCAGGAGTAGTAGTAGTAGTAGTAGTAGCAGCAGCAGCAGCAGTAGTAGTAGTAGTAGTAGCAGCAGCAGCAGTAGTAGTAGTAGTAGTAGTAGCAGCAGCAGTAGTAGTAGTAGTAGTAGTAGCAGCAGCAGCAGTAGTAGTAGTAGTAGCAGCAGCAGCAGTAGTAGTAGAGGTAGTAGTAACAGCAGCAGCAGCAGTAGTAGTAGCAGTAGTAGTACTAGTGCCAGCAGCAGCAGCAGCAGTAGTAGTAGTAGTAGTAGTAGCAGCAGCAGGAGTAGTAGTAGTAGTAGTAGTAGTAGTAGCAGCAGCAGCAGCAGTAGTAGTAGTAGTAGTAGTAGTAGCAGCAGCAGGAGTAGTAGTAGTAGTAGTAGTAGTAGCAGCAGCAGCAGCAGTAGTAGTAGTAGTAGTAGTAGCAGCAGCAGCAGTAGTAGTAGTAGCAGCAGCAGCAGCAGGAGTAGTAGTAGTAGTAGTAGTAGTAGTAGTAGTAGTAGTAGTAGCAGCAGCAGCAGCAGTAGTAGTAGTAGTAGCAGCAGCAGCAGTAGTAGTAGTAGTAGAGGTAGTAGTACCAGCAGCAGCAGCAGTAGTAGTAGTAGTAGTAGTAGTAGTAGTACCAGCAGCAATAGCAGTAGTAGTAGTAATAGTGCAGTAACAGTAGTAGAAGCAGTAGCAGCAGCAGTAGTAGTAGTAGAGGTAGTAGTAGTAACAGTGATAGTAGTAGCAGTAATTAGTAGTAGTGGTAGTAGTACTAGTAGTACCAGTAGCAATAGTAAAAGCAATAGCAGTAGTAGTAATAGTGCAGTAATAGTAGTAGCAGCAGCAGTAGAAGTAGTAGTAGTAGTAGAGGTAGTAGTAGCAGCAGTAGTAACAGTGGTAGTAGTAGCAGTAATTAGTAGTAGTGGCAGTAATACTAGTAGTGGCAGTAGCAGCAGTAGTAACGTGGTAGTAGTAGCAGTAATTAGTAGTAGTGGCAGTAATACTAGTAGTGGCAGTAGCAGCAGTAGTAACAGTGGTAGTAGTAGCAGTAATTAGTAGTAGTGGCAGTAATACTAGTAGTGGCAGTAGCAGTAGTAGTAACAGTGGTAGTAGTAGGAGTAATTAGTAGTATTGGCAGTAATACTAGTAGTGGCAGTAGCAGCAGTAGTAACAGTGGTAGTAATAGCAGTAATTAGTAGTAGTGGCAGTAATACTAGTAGTGGCAGTAGCAGTAGTAGTAACAGTGGTAGTAGTAGGAGTAATTAGTAGTAGTGGCAGTAATACTAGTAGTGGCAGTAGCAGCAGTAGTAACAGTGATAGTAGTAGGAGTAATTAGTAGTAGTGGCAGTAATACTAGTAGTGGCAGTAGCAGCAGTAGTAACAGTGATAGTAGTAGGAGTAATTAGTAGTAGTGGCAGTAATACTAGTAGTGGCAGTAGCAGTAGTAGTAACAGTGGTAGTAGTAGGAGTAATTAGTAGTAGTGGCAGTAATACTAGTAGTGGCAGTAGCAGTAGTAGTAACAGTGATAGTAGTAGGAGTAATTAGTAGTAGTGGCAGTAATACTAGTAGTGGCAGTAGCAGCAGTAGTAACAGTGATAGTAGTAGGAGTAATTAGTAGTAGTGGCAGTAATACTAGTAGTGGCAGTAGCAGTAGTAGTAACAGTGGTAGTAGTAGGAGTAATTAGTAGTAGTGGCAGTAATACTAGTAGTGGCAGTAGCAGCAGTAGTAACAGTGGTAGTAGTAGGAGTAATTAGTAGTAGTGGCAGTAATACTAGTAGTGGCAGTAGCAGCAGTAGTAACAGTGATAGTAGTAGGAGTAATTAGTAGTAGTGGCAGTAATACTAGTAGTGGCAGTAGCAGTAGTAGTAACAGTGGTAGTAGTAGGAGTAATTAGTAGTAGTGGCAGTAATACTAGTAGTGGCAGTAGCAGCAGTAGTAACAGTGTTAGTAGTAGCAGTAATTAGTAGTAGTGGCAGTAATACTAGTAGTGGCAGTAGCAGTAGTAGTAACAGTGGTAGTAGTAGGAGTAATTAGTAGTAGTGGCAGTAGCAGCAGTAGTAACAGTGGTAGTAGTAGGAGTAATTAGTAGTAGTGGCAGTAATACTAGTAGTGGCAGTAGCAGTAGTAGTAACAGTGGTAGTAGTAGGAGTAATTAGTAGTAGTGGCAGTAATACTAGTAGTGGCAGTAGCAGTAGAAGTAACAGTTGTAGTAGTAGGAGTAATTAGTAGTAGTGGCAGTAATACTAGTAGTGGCAGTAGCAGCAGTAGTAACAGTGATAGTAGAAGGAGTAATTAGTAGTAGTGGCAGTAATACTAGTAGTGGCAGTAGCAGTAGAAGTAACAGTGGTAGTAGTAGGAGTAATTAGTAGCAGTAGCAGTAATACTAGTAGTGGCAGTAGCAGCAGTAGTAACAGTGATAGTAGTAGGAGTAATTAGTAGTAGTGGCAGTAATACTAGTAGTGGCAGTAGCAGTAGTAGTAACAGTGGTAGTAGTAGGAGTAATTAGTTGTGGTGGCAGTAATACTAGTAGTGGCAGTAGCAGTAGTAGTAACAGTGATAGTAGTAGGAGTAATTAGTAGTAGTGGCAGTAATACTATTAGTGGCAGTAGCAGTAGTAGTAACAGTGATAGTAGTAGGAGTAATTAGTAGTAGTGGCAGTAATACTAGTAGTGGCAGTAGCAGTAATAGTAACAGTGGTAGTAGTAGGAGTAATTAGTAGTAGTGGCAGTAATACTAGTAGTGGCAGTAGCAGCAGTAGTAACAGTGGTAGTAGTAGCAGTAATTAGTAGTAGTGGCAGTAATACTAGTAGTGGCAGTAGCAGTAGTAGCAGTAGCAGCAGCAGCAGCAATAGCAGTAGTAGTAATACTGCAGTTACAGTAGTAGCAGTAGCAGTAGTAGTAGTAGAGGTAGTAGTAGTAGTAGTAGTAGTAGTAGAGGCAGTAGTAGTAGCAGCAGTAGTAACAGTTTTAGTAGTAGCAGTAATTAGTAGTAGTGGTAGTAGTACTAGTAGTCGCAGTAGCAGGAGCATCAATAGCAGTAGTAGTAGTAGTAGAGTAGCAATGGTAGTAGTAGTAGTAGTACTATAATAATGATAATAATGATAATAATGATAATAATAATAATAATAATAATAATAATAATAATAATAATACGCCAGTATTTGCAATGGTATCTTGTGAGATTTAGTATGTTATAAAAAGGAAAAAAAGATTGTAGCAGTTACTGGTGAAATAAATATCGCTCCAATATAACAAAGAGTTTCTCATTTGCACGGGAAACTGAATTAAGCGTTCATAAGATTGTAGATAGGAAAAGCTTTCTGATTGAATAGTTCATTCGTAGCAGAAAGTGTTTGGATCCACGAAACACCGAACACAGGAAAGACAAGGTGGCAAATTATGATGCAGTTCTGAAATTTGGAGGGAACCTCCAAGGAGAACAACGATGTTAGTTTGGGAGAAACGAAGGTTTGGTTCTAATGGTGCAGCAGTTTTACGTAAAAGTGTGAGTTATTTACGCAATTGGTTATGTTTACTTTCCCGCAAATAAACATTAAGGCTTACCTAAACATGTGGCAACAATACCTCCATAGAAGTATTCCTTACAGTTGCTTTGATTGGTGACGGTGTCTCAACGTTTTGATTTATTGTAGTAAGGATATTGCATCATTTGAATAACAATTACAAAGATCCATGTTGTAGTCCTGTTTCTGATGACATGTTTTCTGTGCGTAACAGAATCGATCGAGATGTACACAGTATTTATCTCTGGAGTTGCTTAAGCATTTAACTTAGCACACGAACAAAAGGATGTGGTTCTTGAAGGGTGTGGTGTGATCGGGGATCGCTTGAAGGACAACTAGCCCATAACACTGGTGCAGAGTTGGCATCATCACTGATGTATTTCCGAACACATACTCGACAAAGCATTCATTTGGGGATTGTCAGGAATTATGCCGTGCAATTCAACAAACCTCTCACCCACAATATTTGCAGTATTCACGTATTCACATTTAATATTTAAAATTATAAAGCTGATTGTTGATATCGTGATGACCTGACAATATTATATTTGTAACTGTGGATTGTCGATCATTATTCATGTTACACCAATAGTATTAAAGCACGATTATTAGCAGATTAAGCACCGAAATAAATTACTTTTATTTACTTGTTTTTATCGTATGTCCCAAGAGGTCGAAGAAATTTAGGAAGACCTAGGAAATGCTGGCAAGAGACCGTAACAGATCTACGGGTTCTAACACTTGAAGGCTGATGATGATGATGATGATGATGATGATGATGATGATGATGATGATGATGATGATGATGATGATGATGATGGTTTTACTATTGTTAGTAAAGTTAGTCATTGTTTCAAATATTTAAATTTCTAACACATTACATTACAATTAATTAGAAAATTGCAAATAAACAAGAAATATTGCTTTAAAATAACAAAAGAGGCATTTATTAGTAAGAGACACCTTAAAAAGGAAAGATAGGAAAAATAAAAGTGGCCCTATTACTTTGACTTACTTGAAATAACATTACATTTATATCTATGCAAATAATGATTTACTTCCATCCAGTAAAAACCTGCAGAAAAGTATATTCTATTATCCATGTGCTAAAAAGGATAAATGTTCATCTCCTCTCTTGCTTAAAAAAGTCCCTTGTGCAGACACTTGCATTTCCCTATTTCGACTGTGCGGACATTTTACTGACTGACCTCTCCAGCGACAACAAAATGAAACTTCAACGTGCTCATAATTTGTGTGTACGTTTTGTAAGCAATGTTCGTAAATATGATCATATTACCCCATCCCTGGAAGCGATAGTTTGGCTTAAACTAGATAAGAAAAGAAATTTACATTCACTTCTCTTTCTCTTCGAAATCTTGAACTCTTCTATTCCTTCGTACCTGTCGTCTCGCTTCACTTACCTTTCTTCCCACCATAATCTGAACACACGCTCTCGTCATGAAACAATACTAACAATACCATCCCATCGCACCTCCTCATACTCATCTTCTTTCACAATAGCCCTGCCAAGACTCTGGAATTCGCTACCTGCTAGCATCAGGGACTGTCGAAATAAAATTGAATTCAAACGAAAACTTACTAGGCACTTGGTCAGTAATTGATTACTTGTAAATAGTTTCTTTAATCTATCACAAAATATTTCAATATCCAGTAATTTCATCACTATACAATTTTGTTATTCTAGATTTAATTTGTAATTCAGTAAATATAAAATATGATAAATTATCTAGCTTTAATTATTCAGGTAATCTTTTCGTACTTTGATTTTATTGTAATTATAAATTTAATACTAATTGTAATTTTATTGTTGATATTGTAGTTGGAATCTCCTGGTAGAGGGGCAGAGAAGGCCTGACGGCCTTATCTCTACCAGGTTAAATAAATAAATACTACTACTACTACTACTACTACTACTACTACTACTACTACTACTAAAAAGGGATTTTGCCAAACATCAGAGGTTTACTTCTGAAGTTCTACTGTTTAAACATCGTTTCAATTACGTTTGTTAATGGCAAGGGCAACAAGATTAAACACAACTCTGCTATAAAAATTAGCAAGAATATTTACATAATATTAATATAGGATACTAAATATAACAATTCTAACACGAAAATGCAAACGAATGCTTTCAATTTATTTTTTTTTTGCCTTTCTTGCTTCGTTTAGTTGATTTAATAAACTTCTTGCTTGTTTTAAAGATTTTAGGAACTAAACTTCCTATCTCTACTATAGAGTAGGCTATAAGTAAACATAATTCTACATATCTATTTATTTAAGGGATACAAGCAAGCTCTATCGTTTTGACTGCGTAGGTTACGTCTCCGGGCCCTCCGCGATATTTTGCGTAATATTTCTGGTATTATGCTTGCGAGGGCGTTCGTCACAGGAGATCGTAGTTCACCATCAGTTTGATATCGATTTGTAGCCTCTGTCTCTTTGATGTATCCCCAAAGGCTGTTATCCGGTATAATCAAATCGTGACTTAGTAGTAGTGATGATTGACGCTGATGTTGGAGATCGACGGACAATTCGACTTCCTGGTAAGCTATCATTTAGATTAGATTTAGATTTATTTATTTAACCTGGTAGAGATAAGGCCGTCAGGCCTTCTCTGCCCCTCTACCAGGGGATTACAACTATAACATGAACAATAAGATTACAATTAATATTAAATTTACAATTACAATAAAAATTAAAGTACGACAAGAATACCTGATTAATGAAAGCTAGACATTTTATCATAGAAGTTAAGAACAAAGAATATTTTTGTATTTACTAAATTACAAATTAAACCTACAATAACAAAATTCTATAGTGATGAAATTACCGAATATTGAGATATTTTGTGGTAGATTAAAAGAACTATTTACAAGAAACCATGTCTGAACGAGTCTCAATTACTGACCAAGTGCCTAGTAAGTTTGCGTTTGAATTGAATTTTATTTCGACAGTCTCTGATGCTAGCAGGTAACGAATTCCAGAGTCTTGGCAGGGCTATTGTGAAAGAGGATGAGTGTGAGGAGGTGCGATGGGATGGTATTGTTAGTATTGTTTCATGGCGAGAGCGTGTGTTCAGATTATGGTGGGAAGAAAGGTAAGTGAATCGAGACGACAGGTACGAAGGAATAGAAGAGTTCAAGATTTCGAAGAGAAAGAGAAGTGAATGTAAATTTCTTTTCTTATCTAGTTTAAGCCAACCAATCATTTAGGAAGTCACGAACAGTTAGCGACATGTCCTGGGTTGATACCCGAACCATAAGCTCGTTTTTAACGATTTGGGGCATTATTAAAGTCTAAAGCAGGCCTGCACAAGGTTTGCGCTCTCCGAGCCGGCTCACAGCTCATGAGCGGAATGCAGATATTAGCTGCGCTCTGTATAAGGGTGGACTGGAAGAAGGGGTGATCTCGTACAGAATGTACACAAAAGGAAGTACTATTACGAGTGTTTATGAAATGAATTCTCGTTCAGTGTTTGCAAAAGTATCATGGACTATTATTAATTAATAAAAAAAATATTTTACAGAAGTAATATAAATTCTATAGCTACTTAAATGTACGATATCATTATGTTATATTTTTATTTATCAGGCCATGAGAACGAGGTTTTATCCTGTTGGCAACTGAAAGGAACAGTAGCCTACTGATCGTAATGAAACATCAGTTACAGATGTTCGATGCCTGCCTTATTAAAGTTGATTATAGAAAACAGTTGCTCACAAATATAAATGTTGAGCCAAACATAGTAATCATTTTGACAGCCAGCCTGTGTAGTCGTGGATATTATTGCTAATGTTTAGTCTTGTAAAACTCAACCAGGCTAATAGTATTATTCAAACGATCTTTAGCCCTTAGGTCACAATGAAGATCAATAAGTTCGAGCTGTAAATCGTAAAATGTTAAATGTTATGTTTTATTTAACGACGCTCGCAACTGCCGAGGTTATATCAGAGTCACCCGTGTGCCGGAATTTTGTCCCGCAGGAGTTATTTTACATGCCAGTAAATCTACTGACATGAGCCTGTCGCATTTAAGCACACTTAAATACAATCGACCTGGCCCGGAGTCGAACCCGCAACCTCGGGCATAGAAGTAATTAAGAAAGTACCTCTGATAAGACGATGCATTTCAAATTCATAAAGATTAAATACCGACTGTACCTACCTGGGGTAATAATGCAGTTTTCAAGTCCTGAACCTTTTCACTGCGATTTTCAGCAACGAAACAGTCGTAAGTATCTTTATGTCTGGACTCGTAATGACGCATTATGTTATGTTTCTTTCTACCTTTCAAAATCTTTTGGCAGATAAGGCACTGAGTATTTACTCCAGCAGCTATGAGAAAATAAGCATTTTCCCATGTAACATTGAAAGAATTTGCCTGATGATCACTTTTCCGTCTTTTAGATTGCTCCATACTGTACTGTAGCAGTAGGTAAGCAACGTGAAACAGTTACTGAGAATAGGCCTACACACTGCACTCCACTAGATAACTGAGTGGTCGTTTCCCTCTCCTCTACTTACAGCAAGTCTCTGTCATTCTGACGTATCTTCCTCTCCGTTTCGGCAAGCGGTAAAAACGGCTCTCCCGCTCTCGTTGAGCGCTGTTTGTGCAGGTATGATCTAAAGCATACATGGGCACAATTTTCGGTTACGTGAGGCACTCGATTTGAAATAGTTTACTAGGAGAGGAGACTGCAGAGTAGGATGGGAAATATAAACCTTATCGTAATCGCTAAGGCGGTCAGTGGCGAATTATTAGGAAAGCGCTTGGTTAACGTGAGAGACTCGAAAACTTTTATTCAATTTGGCAAATTGATTCGGCAGCTTTAATCATAAACCTCTTTACTGTTTCTCCGTAGCTGAATTGACTTAAATCACAGGCGAGAAATTGCGTAACTAGCCAATAATATTCCATCGCGTTGTCTACGTTTATTTTCTTGAATATTCTGGCGTTTCTCAAGATTACTTAATAGATTTGCACGTTCTCGACCTAAAATAATTTCAGAAAATCATATTTCGTTTTCTACACACATTTGATATTTCTTTTTATAAATTTCTTTTGGAAATAATAAGTAGCCTACAAACAACATTTAATTCCTTGTAGGCTACCTTTTAATGCAGCGTGTTTAAGGTATAATGTCGTATTTAGTACACTATGCAAATGTTAAGATCATAAAAAAATTTCTTCGGAATAGTACGAAAAATAACATTTAATTTGTCTTACCTTCTAATTCAGCATGTTCTTTATGACATAAGGAGTAATGTCGTTGTATATTAAATTTATTAATGCCTAATAGGATTTTCGAGCATAACATACATCATATGTTGTCCCCTTCTAAACAGCAAAAAAACTCTTCCTCCCATTTCTCATGAAATAATCGTTTTCTAACGCGTACATACTGCTTTGGTAATGCCATTATGCCACCACTGATATTGCTTATGAAACTGATATAGAACCTGCCCACGCCTAGGAGCTGCGTGGGGGAGGAACGGGGATTGCGAAGATGATGTCACTCAGAGCGATAAGCTCTGTGAAGGTCAGTGAGGCACAAATTCTCAAGTGAGGCACGACGCCCATCTCTAGTCTAAAGCATTTCCAGATGTGTCTTTTCCGTTAACATGTTCTTAAAAATATGGTCGAAACACACAATTTCGAACAAAAGCTACGTTTGTTCATAACGACATCACTAAGTTCATTGACAAGTAGAAAAGTCTTCAACAGTGAGTGTTTCATTTGACGACGCATTGTTGAACATGGTACTCAAAATCTGACTCTCTTGTCTGATCCACCATTTCGAAGTCTGTCATTGACGCTGCCAGGACCGGGTGCGTTGCATAAGCGCAAAAGGATCTGTGGGATAGCATTCATTAACGCAAAAATTGAGGTCACAATACCGCAAATTAATAAACGGACAATTAACGCGGAGAAGAAACAAAATATAGGCTATATGGCAACACCGCGAGTATTAAATTTTGCAGTTTTAACTTGGAATAGTCTGGAAAATTGTAAACATTGGTCTTAAGCTCGTTCTCATAGAAGTTGTCACATAGCATTTTAGATTGTTTGCTTTCATATTTTCAAATCTTACTGTTACAATTTTGTGCTAACGTGTTTATTATTGTAGGAGAAAGAAATCTGAGTGAGGAACAGTCAGTTATTGTCGGGTGACAGAAGGTGTAAGATCGGCTAGCTAGAATGCCTAAATTCAGTAAACCATTGAAAAGTACACTTCATGCTTACGTTAGTGAATTTGGTGTTCAACCGATGGAACAGTTTTGTTATGTAAGGTTTGTGAAAAGACAGTTAATCACGAAAAACCGTGTTTTATAAGTCAACATGTGTCACCTACGAAGTAAATATGTGAGTTATATTGATATAATTTGAAGTTAATGCTAAAATATATTATGCCTTTTTAGAATTTATAATGCCCTTTTTCTAATATTATTTTACCTTTTTTAAGTTTTTATTGATTTTTGCCTTTCTTTAATTATGATTGCGATATTAAATAATCTTTTAAGGGACATTAATTTCTAAAATACGCAAAGATAGTGAAAATGCATTTGAGTTTTATTTTTCCACAGACAAAAATTCATGTAGTTGTGACTATTCTACTTAAATGTGCACTAGAATTTCTGATATATTGTTTAAAATCTAGGAAAAATTATTAACTTACTTTTCATTAATAATTACAGTAGACTTAGATGAATATGCGATGTTAATATTCACTACTTTCCAAGATTCACATTCCAAAGACATTTTGATTGTAATCACAGGATACCCATGAGTGAAATTTGTAAATCCGAAACTATTCAGTCAATCCTTATGAAATTTTTACCACACATATTCATTGATTGCAATAAAAAACTGACAAAGTTTCATCCTCCTAGGGCAAATAGTTTCTGAGTAATAAAATATTTACTATTTTTTATAACTACGCTACAAAATGCCCCCTGCGTTGTAATTTTATTTGAAATGTTTTGATATTTGCTCAGGACATCCCCCATGCATATGGTTCTTTAATTTGCTATCAAGTTTTTGTGTAATGTTATTAATTTGACTTGTGGAATTTTTTTTCTTTTGTGATATACATTTTTCACTCATGGGTATCCTTAAGGCTGGTCCACAATAAACCGGAAACGAGAACAGGAAGCGAAGAACGTGAACATGTTTGATTCACAATAAACCGAGAAAGGAAACGGCTATGCATATCGATATGTATGTCAATAACGTTGTGTGAAGTCGATATTACGCATTCTGATGTTATTTGTGTATATTTGACCACTGATGTTCTCTTATGAGTACAAGCCAGCCAACATAAACACAGGTTAGCCAACTTCAAAATTTATGACACAGGATATTTAAGAATTCTGTTCACTTGGTAATCTAGTCACATATACACGTAGCATATATTTAATGTGATTCTACTGAATTTCTGAGTTAGAAACTATACACGAAGAAGAAATTATATCACGGCCTCCTTGCCACAAAATATACAACGATCAAATATCTTCCGAAAGTATCTAGTAGATGTGATCGGAAACGTCAAAACTTGGCCAACTCTCACGTTCCCGTTCCCGAGCTTCGACAACTTCTAGTTAAATTGTGAATCCTCATATTTAAATGTCTTTATTTTAACAATTATTTCGTTCTTGTTGTCGTTTCCGATCTCGATTTAATGTGAACCAGACTTTGACGTGGTAAAAGGCATTCCTGGCAGGAAGAATAGGGTTCTTTTAAATTTTGTTATCTTGGAACATGTATTACATTTAATAATATAATCACTCAACTGTTTGCCTTTACCGAGGCATATAGGCCTACTCTTTCTGGTCACGTATATTATGATTAAGTTGATTATTATTATTATTATTATTATTATTATTATTATTATTATTATCACTGGTCATTTTTATTACTCTACGGCCACTTCCAACGGACTCCTAACGAATATTCACACGTTTATCACTGAGATTGTGGCACTGGAAATCAATTTAGAACCCTTTTATCTCAGCCACGACACATTTCAATTTTTATTGTACAATATAAATGCAATTATCACTACAATGACACAATAATTCTTGCAGATAACACAGAAACAAATTCGGAAACGTTATTAACAGAATAGCAGTTTCACTTCACTTCCACTAGATGACTCTGAGTTCCAGCAGACACGTAGCAGGGATGCCAATATCGGCAAACGAAATGAAACTGTGAGGAATGTTACAACAGGTGTGCTAAACGTTAGGAATGTTACACTAGGTATGTAGCACCTTAGGTTAGGTTAGGTTAGGTTAGGTTAGATTAGGTTTTGTTAGGTGTATAAGATAATATGAATGGTTACCACAGTTGGCGACAATGCAATCATTCTCCCACTCCACCTGAAATAACGTCACAACGACGGAATATGGCCGCCTTCTTCTTCAACTACGACGATTTTCCTATGTAAGTAAGGAACCTATTTAGGGCGGGTTGGGTGGGACCACAGCTCTCCCAGTGATCACATCCAGTTTCTACTATTGCATACTACAAAACTAAGGTATTTTCAGTGTTTGTTTTTAATTTCCTATGCTGGCAGTACATTAATAAAAATTATTATTATTATTATTATTATTACTATTATTATATTATTATTATTATTTGTATAGTAAAAATAATCCAAATCGTCACTCAGCATCACCACATTCTCGGTCATCGTACGTTTTTCGTAGTGGAGCAAGTTAGCATGTACTTTTCTCATTGTTTTGATACATGTTAATCAAAATAACTAGTCTATATACAGGTGCTTTCTATCCCAGGTAACCTGATAGGGACTCCTTCTCTTTGCTATCGGAAGAGGGGAGAACACTACGGTCTATTAAAAAAAACCATTGTCCATATGAATTCATTACTCTGTAGTGTGTATCTTACAGCTAAAGTAAGAACAATCACACTTACGTACCTACTGGCTTTTAAGGAACCCGAAGGTTCATTGCCGCCCTCACATAAGCCCGCCATCGATCCCTATCCTGTGCAAGATTAATCCAGTCTCTATCATCATAACCCACTTCCCTCAAATCCATTTTAATATTATCCTCCCATCTACGTCTCGGCTAACCCAAAGATCTTTTTTCCAGGCCTCCCAACTAACACTCTATATGCATTTCTGGATTCGCCCATACGTGCTACATGCCCTGCCCATCTCAAACGTCTGGATTTAATGTTCCTAATTATGTCAGGTGAAGAATACAATGCGTGCAGTTCTGTGTTGTGTAACTTTCTCCATTCTCCTGTAACTTCATCCCTCTTAGCCCCATACATTTTCCTAAGCACTTTATTCTCAAAGGCCTTTAATCTCTGTTCCTCTCGCAAAGTGAGAGTCCAAGTTTCACAACCATATAGAAGAACCGGTAATATAACTGTTTTATAAATTCTAACTTTCAGATTTTTGACAGCAGAAACTAGCCTAACCTTATATACAAATAAATTCTATCCAAGATAACTGATAGGGACTCCTTCCCTTTGCTATCGACAGAGGGGAGGACGCTACGGTCTATTTAAAAATAACATTGCCCATATGAATTCATTACTCTGTAGTGTGTATCTTATACTGTAAGAAAAATCACAGTAAAATAGAAAAATAAGAATGTGAGAAATACGTTATATTTTCCATGTACGGAAGTTGAATTAATCTAACCAAAATAAAAATATAGCCTACAGATGAAAAAAATTACGTCAGAAATTAATACAGATGGGATATCTATATTTAATAACTAAGCTTACGTACCTTATCAATCACTAATATCAATAGTGTCTGCATTCATTGTGTCTTCACCGATGTTAATGATATTAATTCCGGTACAGTTTATTCGGCTAGCCTCTCGAAATCCCAGAATTTTGTTTCTTCCTCTTCAATGACATGTCGCAAACATTCTCTCCACCTCTTCGTGAAATCGTTGTTTTCGTCCTATAATTTAGTCGTTTTGAGAGTCTTTTTCGGGCTCTTGACTTGATTCTCATTAAGGTTAGCTTCTCGCCTGATTCTATAAACGGTTGCCTGTCCCACTCCGTCTGTTTTCCCGTGATTTCAGCCAGTCCTTCAAGAGTCGTAGTAGAATATTGTTCATTCAATGAATTAAACATATTTAAAATGCATTTCTTCTGTCCACTTTTTAACGCTTTACCGGGCTTAAGTTTTACGATCGAGTTTTCTACTATTACAAATCCCAATGACTAGGCCTATTTAGGCCTACTACACTGTTTAAACTGCGTTATTAACACTACAATTCGGTAATAAACTTATATTACTCGTAGATTTATATACACTATATATTTACACTATTTACACACACACACGAAACTATACAAGCCCTATACAATTTGTTATTAAATAACTTACGCAAACAGTTGGGAAAAATTACTTTGCAAACACGTTCTACTGCAGAAACAAGTTTTCTTCAAGCACAGCTACCACGACTCTAGGAGAGCTACGGCATTCCTAAGTTTTCTCACACACCCCAAAGTTTAAAAAAAGAAAACATCATTAATTAAAATTAAGGCTAGGCTATTATGTATTTATTTCATTTATGCGACTGGAAAAAGGACGTCTAAACATTTTTATCTATATTCATATTATAATGATTGCAGTTCAAAATCTGTACTTTTTAAAAGTAAGTGAATTATGGCGAAGCAAGGGGGTGGAACGCAGTAAAAGGAACAGCAATACTCGCGCTGGAGGCACGAAGAGGCTACAAGGAGGGGATGGAAGTTGTTTTGTTTCCATATCAGCTTGCCAGAGCAGTGTTGCCAACTGGACGGAAATTCCGTCAAAAACTGATGGAATTTCAACGTAGCGGATGAGAAAATAATGGCTTTGACGGGTGACGATTTGCATCGTCTTCTGACTTTTTAAGATTCTGTCATTTTATTTGCTTAATTTGTTTACTCGCGCTGAAGGCACGAAGAGGCTACAAGGAGGGGATGGAAGTTGTTTTGTTTCCATATCAGCTTGCCAGAGCAGTGTTGCCAACTGGACGGAAATTCCGTCAAAAACTGATGGAATTTCAACGTAGCGGATGAGAAAATAATGACTTTGACGGGTGACGATTTGCATCGTCTTCTGACTTTTTAAGATTCTGTCATTTTATTTGTTTAATTTTTGGGGGATTTCACTTTTTCATTGAACTGTACCGTAGGCCTACCCTTCGATCATAAAAGTAGTGGTTTACTTTAATGCTCGCAAGCCATACCATGTTAAAGAATGCCCTGTTTCAGATTTCCTCGCAGTAATCAAGTCAGTGGTTGACGAATTAATATTTTAATCAAGACTGGTAAGTAGTAGAAGAGGGTAAAGTCGAGCAAAATTTTGCAATTTTTTATGATATTGAGGTTATGCAATGGAGCAAAGTTCCTCAGAAAATAGCATTTTCTCCTCATATCCTTCACTTATAAAGGCACATTACAAGATGTGAATTACAATCTATCAAAGATTGATTTTTTTTATTTGACTTGTGATCGAAGTTACCTGCTTAAGTAGGGTAAAGTCGATTACCATTGCATTTTTAGTTTAAGATCGATTTTAAAATATTGCGGAGTAAAGTCGATCATTGTTTATGTTTTTAAAAAACAAATTAAGTGTGTTACATATATTTTATTTGTTATAATGGGTGTAGAAAACAATAGTAATCTTCAATATATGCCTATAGCATTGTATAGTGTATCTTTTGTTACTGTGATCATACAATTCGATACAATTAGGCCTACAGGTCTCCACTTTACAAACTTGACTATGATTGCCAACTTATAAAACATGAAAACACATTTTAATATTTCACATGCCAATAAACAAAGATTTAAGAATTCAAAATTTACATTGAAATACCATTCTTCAATTATAATCTAAAATGCTATTCAACATTGCTTAGGTTTATGTCAGATGTTATTTGAAATCTTCCCCTCCTCATGTCACTTTAGAAATTGCGTTATTCCCATAGTCAGGTACAGAGGGGTATACAAAATACGTTCCTTTGGCAGTGCTTCTCTTACGCAAGAAATTCACCATAATTTCGTCTTCCTCTTTCCCCAATATCCCATCAATATAAGTTATACTATAACAATTTTCTGTTTATAAGTGTTAGTTGGAGGTATTTCGGTGAATAATTTATTCTTCCTGCTGGTGCTATCTGCTTCTAGCAGGTCGATGGCATGATCGGCTTAACCCTACAAAGGTACAAGTTTTCTTAAAATAATAAGTTTCAATACTAACATTTACGAACTGCAAAACTATTATTTCAGGATACAATCTCAACGAAAAGTACTTACGTATACTTCCTGTCTCCTTTCACTGCTGACGATAATTTAGAGTTTGTAAGACTTTGTTTTCGTTTAAAAGAAAAGTTGAAAATAACAATTTTCACTTCAACGGTAATTACACAGTGTTGTCATTGTTGGCATGCAGAGGCTTTTTGATGTCCCTCTCGCTTACATTTGCAATGTTAGGCAATGAAGTCAGCATAACAAAATTTTAACAAATTATTATTTTCAATAAAAATCGGAAGTGATCGATTATACACCCACTGATTGACTTTACCCACTTCTACGGTAAGTTGTGTTAAATTTGCTTTATGTTTGTAGATAAATATATTGAGCGGGTCTTATTATTTTTTTTTTTATTTTGACTGTTTCTGACGGATTTCCAGGTGTTAGACTGACGGGGATACAATTCATGTGCTGGCAACATCGTGCCCGAGATAGACTTCAGTTCTCAATCACACAAAGTTATCTATATATGAATTAAAACGCTTAACTGCATCTTTTATAAAGCGAATTTAATCGCAGCCCAATCGATTACGTGTGTCACTTATTTTTAAAGAAATATCCTAGTTAGGTCTGATAGAATAATTTAATTTTCATACCATTTATTATCTGTAGTAATGTCACGAGAGGTCTGAGATCTGCCGATAAATCCACGAGCGAAGCGAATGGCTTTATCTGGGAAATCTCAGACCTCGTGTGACATTTGTTAGGACTATTTCGTGAATAAAATAAAAGTATAAATAATATATCCCTAAAATTCGATCACAAAATGATAATCTATATATATAATTTGAAATGGTAATGGAAATTACGGGAAAACGGCTGAACGGATTTTAATAAATGGCCTCTGATTTTGAAGCTTGGAACTCAAAATTTTTCGGAAAAGTAGTAGTTTTCAGTGAAATGTCAATTTTCCTACATAATTTTCCTATTTTCGAAAATCCATCTGTTGTCAGTTTTGAGAACTAATATTATTGAATCACGGCCGACTTGATTGAATTTCAGAACAAAACAAACACTACAATAAACAATAGGCTATTACACGAAGGCCATGGCCTGCAGGATTGCCGACATATTTAGAGCTCAATTGTTATTAAAAACTGATTCTGCAGTGTATAATTTTCTGAGTACAGCTGTGTATTGGATATTCAAACCTACGAAACTTGAAGTGGTTTGATGACATTATTACCATTAGAAATTAAATATTATTATAGTTAATATCATGATTCGTTTTTTTTTTTTTTTTCATTAATTGTACATACTATTGATGCTATATTGAGACATGAAAGTGAAACGTTTGGAGGTTATGTAAGTAAATGTAGAGAATATCTTAATTTAGATCTTCATTTCTATAATTTACTGAGTGGCTGCTATATATAACTACAAAACTTAAGTAAGATAATAATATTGTTATTAAAAATCAAATATTTTTTATACTTATTAACCCAGTGGGGTTGGGTTTTTTTTCCATATACTTAATGGCGGTGTAGTGTAGATATTGGTATGTCATTGTCTTCAGTATCGGCTCGAGAGAGCGCAAAAATTATAGTTCCTAAGGAAATATCAAAAGGTATTACTTACTGATAAAATAAGAGGCCTAGAAAATTTTGTAGTCTCCAGATCATTTCAGCAATATCTTTTAGTAGGATAAAATGATTTTACGCTCTACATTTCAAGTTCTACTTGCAGTACCTATACAAAAATGCTATAGTTCGAATGCTCAGCAAACCTGACATTTTTTTTAACTTTTGCCTACAATCCACAATGACCTGAAATAGCTACTGCTATCGTCCTGACATTGATACTTGCGTTTCCGCGTTGAAATTCAAAAACTGAAGTTGGATAGGTTCAAGAAAAAGTATTTGGCCTAAAAAAATCCATTCAGAGGGAGTATGTTTCATTATTATGGAATCAAATAACTAGCAAAAAGACAAGTATTCTTCATTGAAAATAAATCTGAAAATAATTTATTTGAACGTCTAACGAACTTAGTTTGCAGCAGCATTTGCTGCACAAGCCACTAGTAATTGTATATTTACGAATGCTTAACCTTTTCAAGCATTGTGAAGTTGAAATAGATGAATATCGATTACTGCAATAAAGAAATTCGATGTTATTATTCAGTAATGCCAATTGCGAAAAGCGAAATACAGATTTAACAATGTTAATTACATGTACTGCACTTTTCTCTTATTATTACAACATAAATACATTTGAATTATCTGCTGAAATCATAGTTTAATTTACAATTTTATAATATAATTACAGTAACCTGATTAATACATTAATTACATGGAGAATTGTATAACAATGCTTATATATTCACAGCGAGACGTCATGTTGCTACACAGTGAAGCCATCTCTGTATAGATAATTAAAACACGAAAGCAGTTTGATCAAAGACTTTCTATATATTACTATTGAAGGTCTTTGGGTTTGATATGCGATGATGTTACATCTGACTTTCCATTAACTGTTTAATTTCATCCACAAAATACAAATTTTATAGGCTACAATAATTACAGGTTAAGTTACCTGTGGGAGCAACACCAATTTCAGCTGTGCTTTTTTCGACCTTTACTCGTACTACAGAAAAGCATTTTTTATAGCTCGACAAACGCATTCTCGCTGTAGTGTGTAACGGAAGTAAAACTGCATCTACGCAGTTCAATATTCCAATCGCGTATGCGTGCAATCTGAGAAGAATATTGAAAGAATCAAGTTTAAAAGGTACGTTCAATTAAGATACATGAAGATTTTGTGTCTACATGGTGCGCCGTTTTGAAAGTCGTCTTTACTGCGTAAATATATTAATTAATATTAAATATCAATCTTGCATTCATTGCTTTAAAGTTGAAAGAAACGTTTAACCGTGTAGTTGCATCTTAATGTATCCATGATCATCAATGTACGGGGAAGCAGTTGGCGACAACGACTAAACAAAAGAAGGACCATGCGATAAATTGATAGCGATAAATCTAGCTGCAAAATTATCGCAAAGTGTGATTGTGATCGGTTGGAATTCAAAATTGCATTACACTTCATTGGTCGAAAATGGAATGACGTCATATAAACGAAATAGTCATGGAATTTCTATAGTTCGAAATATTAATTAATTGTATCTTAATGTATTCTGCAATTTTAATGGAGTGTAAGCTTAAATAAAAATACCGTTATATTTTGAACAGCGTCAGAACGGTGTTTTAACCGCTATGTGTGTGTACTGCGACCACTCACTATGCGAGATTCGTTGATACATAAAAACTGGATTCCTTCACTCCCGTACTCAGCTGTAGACTATGGAGAGTTCCTCAGAGAATGGAATCTAGTTGCGAAGAGCCGTAGGTAAAACCTGCAGTGTTTTTTCTTCTTCCGCTTGGAGGAGATTTTATACCCTTTCACATAATAGTTCTCAGAATTGGTCTTCGTCTTAGGCACGATCACATAAAAAGGGAAAATAGCACGAGGTACTTCAGTCTGAATGGGTCAAGTTCATAGACCAACTATTTCGACTCCTGCGTACCAGTATTAAGAAAACGAAACTCGCTAAAGTCGCACGAATGGGCGTACAAGACTTCAGTTCCTATTATGTGTAATGAATATTATATTATGCCCTGTTTGCTGGTTTCAAAATTGCAATAAAAGCATGAAATCTCTAAGTACATTTCTATAGCAACAGGTCCAAAGCTTTTCTTTTCCATGAACATTACGCACTCGTTATATGCATATGTATGCAGTTTACAAATTAGAGGATCGGTATTCGTAGGTTATTTAGTGGCTAAAATGCATTCATATACAGGGTGATTCAAAACCTCTGCAACAAAGTCTGAGGGGTGATAGATCTAACAATAAGGAACACTTTTTGTTAAACAACCTTATGTCTTTTGACGCGTCGTTTCGAAGTACGGTTTACTTACATTTGAATAGTACATTGTGCAACAAGCCTATAATAGTAGTAATTAAGACGCAAGTATGATTGTTTATGAAACGAGCGCAAGCGAGTTTCATAATTTTCATACGAGCTCTTAATTACCATTATAGGCAAGTTTCATACGACTTTTTATGCTCGACCATATTTCTAACTTGAAAGTATTCAAAATTATGGTTATGTGCAAACTGACCTGAATTGTGAGATGCGCGCAGACGCGAAAGTATTGATTTTTTCCGAGGCCGAATTTCATTGACCTTGGCACAGAATAAGATGAACATTACTCTGGTATAATCTGAAAATTGATTTAGAATTGAAAAACGAGGTGACAAATTGAATTTATTTGAATATTATTTACAATTAACGCTAATTATTATAGTAACAGAACATAACCTTCTGCGACAGTATTGGATTTCCAGCCTCCGTGACTTTTCGCTAATTGCCTTTCGGTTGCATATCCGAGAATAATCGATACTTGCGGTTTTATAACGGTACAAAGCTGACTTGTCATTGGCTGAGGTTTTATAACGGTACAAAGATGACTTGTCATTGGCTGAACACCTGTACTTTAATGAGTAGGTGTACTTTAATGACATGCATTAAAGGACTGCTACCAGGTGTATAATTACTACATTTCGGCATGGTCGAGCATAAAATAATTATAAGTTCTGTTTACTTACATTTAAAAATGATTACGTTGTTAGGTAGAAAAGAGCATTATATCTGTGCCCTGGATTGAATCCTATATAACATTAGAATAATTGAATCGTGTTCCAATATCAAATACTCAACCATGTAGAGTTCACTTAACTCTTTCCCACTATATCATTTAAGCTCTCTCGCCTCCACCATAATTTTGATTTAAGTTAGAACCTACAGTACGTCATATGAAGAGTCCACTGCAAGAATGATGGATGTCACTTTCTTGTCGAAAATGAACCAATGCATAACTTAAGACATATAGAATGTTCATAGAGAGTTATATGGCATTAACACTGATAGTCATTGTCCAGTAATGATCGGAAAATCACAGTTAAGCTTTGAGCGCTAAGCATTTCAAACTTTCATTTTCTTCTCCTGCAAAATGTATTCCAGATGACATCCATCATTTTTGCAGTGGACTCTTCATATGGTATTGGAAATGTATTGTTTGTTGTTACAATTATATATTTATGCTTTTGACTGTCATGATGTTAATTTCAATGGTAAAAAACGAGTATTAAAATTTAAGTAATTTTGTTCTAATGCAGTAAACGTACGCCTGAAAATGCAACTTGCTTACGAAGTAACGATATACCGATAATCGTTCGATATTTTTTCTGCGATTTATATCGTTTATCGAAATTAGATTTGCAATATATTGCAATATCAATATATTGGTATTTAATTTATTTCCTCCATCACTATCATAGACTTCCACCACCTTATTCTCCAGAAGAAGTTATTATTATATTATTATCAACAGTAATCTCACTAGAGGTTTTGATTTATCTAGAGAAAATCAAAACTCGAGTGGGATTTAACTGACTATTACACGATTAGAAGAAAGTATATCAAGATTAGAAGTAACGAAGTACTCCAATACAATAAATTATTGGCTTACGAAAATACAAATCTGTCTTCAAATTTGTACCATCTCAACATAACAAATATTACGCTAGATGACAGTAGTCTGTTATGATTAGCTGTTTTCCTGTTATCAGTTGTGCCAACCATGGAATCTTCATTGAACTCTGTGGAAGGTTACTGGTCAAGAAGGCTTTGTTGATTCAATTTCATTTTTATTAAAACATTTGCATTTCACTTAAATTATCCCGATCCCAGTAATCAACGTCACTTGACAGATTATTTTCAATAAATCTTAGTATTAAACAATCTCTGATACGTGACAATTCATAATATCATTTAGCAGAAGCTATAACAAACATAACTTAAATAATATAAACGAGTGTTAGAAAAGTTTTAATTAGGGATGATGAAATAAACAAGAAACGTTTTAATTAACGATGCTGAAATAAAAAACAAACATGAATAATTTTAAAAGAAACAGTTATTGAAAGTACAATTTTCAAATTTGAATGTTTTCCTGGTTGGTGGTTCAGTTGATGTTATATTGGACGTGTGCGTAAAAGAAGTGAACTCGTTGATGTACATGGTGTACCTCTCAACTTATTCAGGATTTCGAATGGTGCTCTTCATTTATTTGTAAATAGGGTTTCAGGGAAGATGCATAGCTATGACCAGTGATCTTTATTAATTCTTGTTCTTGAATGCCAATCCGAGTCATATTTGAAAGTGCTGTGCATCGACTGGAGTGCTTTGTAATTTTCTGTTTTTGACGTCCAGACCAGTGTAGTTTCAAATGTTGGCAAACAAAGAAACAAATGCTAGTGTAGTGATAAAAATAAACAAATGCTAGGGACGCGATAAAATGAAACAAATGCTAGGGACGCGATAAAATTGTGCGATAAGCAGCCATGATTGGTTGAAAGACATCCTTTCGCACCGTTTTATTGGTCAAAAGTAGTATGACGTAGTAAAAGTGTAATAGTCATTAATGAAAACAAGTGTGTCACTATATCATGGGCGTTCAGTAAAGCATCGTCAGTCACAAAAGTTTGGGAACTACTGAAGTATACTATACACTCAGGACTAGGGAAGATAAGTTTCATAAAATCAAAGACGATATGCTTTCCCTCCTTGATTCCACATTAGGATCCTGTCAGCAATCATAAGAATCTGATCGCATCCACGTGCTAATGTTGGAACATTGTTCTTGCTCGTGTTTGCTCATAAGAACTGCTGTGATGTACCTGCTATAAGATCAGTTGCGCACTTTCCAAGCGTATAATGACTACTGTAAAGCCCCTGACGTCATTACAATGTTGATGGGAAACTCGCAGCTGTTATACCTCCACATGTTCGTGAATTGGTATCGTTTCCTTGGCAAAGATCGAGCCGTTAACGTCTCTCTTTTTTGTACTAGCTCCTCCTCGTTCATGGCATCGTTTCCAAACATTCTTCAGGTTACATGCTACATCTCCTGGGAATGCAGCAACTCTTTTTAGACTCCAAGGGGACCATCACAAGTCGCAGCTATTGCTTCGAACAGCTTAACCTACGATGAAATAAGTGATCTTCTTCTCCACCCAGACCCTCAACACTATATAGAGAACATCTACCCCAAAACCGACTGTAGCAATACGTTTTTCCATCTATTCCAGTTTAACCTTTAAACTAGACGTAATTTTCTCTTTTTCTTTCCCTCAAGTCTTACTGTCTTTTTCCTTCGTATTTTTTACTTACCCCCTCTTTGTCATACAGTTTCTTTCCTCTCCTTCTAGCTCAACCCCTCATCCTCCCCACGTAAGGAAGATTGCATGGCCTCAGGGGATGTTTCCTGATTGCACGTCTTATGGCCGGCTGGATCCCTCCCTGCTCATACTGGAGGAAGCTAAACTTGCGACCTTTTCTTACTTTCTTCGCAAAGAAAGGTCAGATGTGGCTTCCCTGTTAGAGAAACCAACTCGCTATCGATATCCACAGAGTTGCCACGAAATAAAATGCGAAAACGATCCTTTTGTGTCAAGTCTGGAGCTTATATAATCGCATTAAATAAATACCTGTCTTATTTCTCATCTTCCCATAGGGTTAAAAATAGCTATTGTCTAACTGTGAAATATTTACAGCACATAATTATTAATGATTAGTATATTTGCTGTGTATAAACATCGCAATAAATATGGGAAATGCGTGTTATTATTCGGTTGAAAAGTTTTTATCATCCAGTCTGCTGTCAAAAAATCTGAAAGTTAGAATTTATAAAACAGTTATATTACCGGTTGTTCTTTAAGGTTGTGAAACTTGGACTCTCACTTTGAGAGAGGAACATAGGTTAAGGGTGTTGGAAAATAAGGTGCTTAGGAAAATATTTGGCGCTAAGAGGGATGACGTTACAGGAGAATGGAGAAAGTTACACAACACATAACTGCACGCATTGTATTCTTCACCTGACATAATTAGGAACATTAAATCCAGACGTTTGAGATGGGCAGGGCATGTAGCGCATATGGGCGAATCCAGAAATGCACATAGAGTGTTAGTTAGGAGGCCAGAGGGGAAAAGACCTTTGGGGAGGCCGAGAGGTAGATGAGAAGATAATATTAAAATGGATTTGAGGGAGGTGGGATATGGTGATAGAGAATGGATTAATCTTGCTCAGGATAGGGGCCAATGGCGGGCTTATGTGAGGGCAGCAATGAACCTCCGGGATCCTTAAAAGCCAGTAAGTATATAAACATCGCAGATTATTTGGTGACAGTAAAATAATAAATTACTAAGGAGTAATTATATCGAAAAGAATTTACAAGAAATGGATGTGGTCTATCTTGAAAGCGATTATGCCGTTGCTGTAAAAATATAGGGTATTTTAAAAGTCAGTTCAAACATTAAACCACTATAAATATTATAATATTTGAGATAGAGAAAAAAACAAAAACATCACAGTGTTGGGCAAGCAACGGGGTTTACAAAACATTGGAAAGATGTCCGCTGTTCTCTTGTTCAACGCACAGCATTCTGTCTGCGACACCATCCACAGCATTTTGCTGATAATGTCTCGGAATTTTGGCAATTTCTTGCCAGGTGGCATCTTTCAGTTGCAGTAGGGTTGTTGGATGTGTCAGGAAAACTCGTTCTTTGAGGTAACCCCACAACCAAAAGTCGGTCTGATTGAAATCTGGAGATCGCGGGGGCCACATCGTTATTTGTTATGCACGCTATTATCGATAAATATTCTAAGTTTCTTTTCTGTACGACAAATATTCAACAATTACACCATTATCTTTCATGTAAATAACAATGTGGACTTTCATCAAATACCTTACTACAATTATACCGGACAGCTAGCAGTTCTGCGCGCGAACGACGCTGGTGCTGCTACCTAGGCGGCCAGTGTGGAGATACTCGCGAAACAAGCTGTAATCAACTGCAATGTATGTTGTTGTTGGGCTGGTTAATAGTTTTATTAATTAGTGCTGTGTTAAAATGTCAGGGTGTATATGTGCTTTTTATAATTGTTACAATTACAGCATTACAAATTGCTCCGAATCGTACTTTCGATTTCCGAGAGTTCATAAAACGTGAGTCAACAACATTTTTAGTAGGCCTAATTCCTTTGTCTCTGTGTTGATAGAATAATAAAAATTAGGTTTTTTTATTCAGGCCTAATAAATGAATAGAAATTAAAATATATTGGAAATTTTAAGGTTTTATCAATATAAGTTTTATTGTTGTCCACATGCCTATACTAATTATTACAAGCATCAGATTTCTACAATTTTTATCTTTGCAGTTGTCAGCAATGGGTATATAAAGAGTTATTGTAAATTCATTCTTAGTGTCAGAATTAATTTTGTCTCACTAAAGGAAAGAAAACATACCCAACAATTAACTACGGAAAATAATATGAAGCATGCAATATTTCTCATGATATGCAGCTTTGATATAAAATAATGTTATATTAAATACGGTACTATTCAACATTTCTTAATTGTCTCGTATATTATTCCACATTAGTACGTCACGTTTTAAACAACAGTCCGATTTCCGCTATGTTTATATTTGTATATGTGGACGTAATTCCACGCCGCTCCGCTAGATGTCAATTCCTCGATATTTCGCACTCACGCCAATGTTGTTACTATACAGCTGTCCGGTATTATTATATAGGGACATCACTTTATTTTTACCAACATTTTTAACATTAACCTGGCTATACTCGGAAACACTGTTTCCCCCTTCCATTATAGGAGTTTGATGTTACTAGTGCAATATGTAAACAAATCATTTTACTAGGTATAGGAGGAGAGAAAAGTAGTGTATCCATTTATGTTGTAGGGAAACACGATATTACAATTTTCAGTTTGATCACCACTTTTACGGAATTTATCAAAGTACAGCAGAGTAGTAACATTTTTTTTCAAAAACTCAACTTTTCAGGTGGCTATGTTCGTTATGTAATGTCTACTTTATTTAGCATATTAATTATTGATGTTAACCTACAATATAGAGAGTGCACTTAAATTGAGGGGGTCATAAGTAAAGGGCTGTAAGTGACTTAAGTTTCTTTTCAGAAAATGGGGTTTAAATATTTAAGCTTTCGTAAAATCGGTGAAATTTTTATTTAAGTTTTAATATGAGAAGCGATTAAAATATCCCTTTTCCACTAAAATTTTAGATACTTTTAGCTTACACTGGATGTACTTAACTCATGTTATTACAAATGTCAATAGCATTCCTTTGCTTCTAGCCACCTCAATTCAAAATAAACTAATCTGAATTTTTAAACAAGTTGCTGAAAATGGTTGCCGTTCATTACAATGCAGGCTTCAATTCTTTACTCATATTATTAAAAACATTTTGAAGCATATTCTCTGAAATTGAATTTATCGTTTCTTGAATATAATTTTTAGTACGATATTATTAATATAGGTTCTTTCTTCTATAGAAAACGCAACCATATTTCTGAAACACACTATACACTGCAGTGTTTATTTCACTGCTTGAAGACTTCGAATGCAACAGCAGCCGTAAGTTTGTGTGTCTGACGGGAGCAAGGACATTAGTGAAGGGGTTGGGAATGAAGTACATTCAGAAATGCAGGTACAATTAAAATGCAAGTAAAAATAAAATGATGTCCCTGTAGTAAGGCATTTTCTTACATCCTAATGCATGCATCAAAAAAATTTGAATGTGTGTTTGCAGTTTCTGCCATAAAGCGTACAAATGCGTTGTGGAACGGATTTAAGAAATATTGAACTTGAAATGTTTTTACCCCACTATATCCCACCCCAGAGGTGACTTATCTCCTGTTAAAATGAGTGAAACTGTTATCCCATACAGTGATAGAGTAAAAAAATCTAGGAATTTATATGGACAAAAACTTCAGTTGGAATACTCAATTCACACACACATGTAAAATAATTTTTATGAAAATTCACGTACTAAAAAGAATTCGAAATTTCCTTCCGTTGCTTCTCAAGAACAATTTAGTGCAGTCGCTTTTGATGCCTCATTTTGATTACTGCGACACTCTCTACACTGACCTTGACATGAGCCTGACAGACAGACTACAGCGTGTTCATAATGCATGCGTTCGATTTATTTGCAACGTCCGTAGATCTGACCTTATCTCACCTTCACTAAATATGCCGTCCTGGGTCCGTCTCAAAGAGCGAAGAACTATTCACTCTCTCACTTTACTCTTCAATATTCTTCACAACTCTAACCCTAGCTACCTAGCTTCTCGTTTTCAACATTTGTCCTCATATCACGAAATAGATACTCGCTCACAACACCATATCACAATCTCTATTCCTAAACACAGAACATCCTTCTACTCTTCATCTTTCACCGTCTCTGCAGCTAATCTCTGGAACTCTCTACCACAACATGTCAGAGACTATCGGATATTGTCTAGTTTCAAAAATAAATTAAAATTGCACTTTTTGAATTAGATTCCTTTCAGTTATAAGCCTTTTTCTCTGCCGTAGTTTTGAAAAAATATAGGCTATATATTTCTTTTTCCTTCCTTTCCCCTTTTTTTCTTTTTATCAGCCGATGAATTTATTATCATAGCCTTTTTATCGTGAATTTTATTTAATTTTCGTATTTCTTTCCTTTTTTATTATTATTTTATTACATTCCATTTTGATATATTCTTCCTTACGTTTTTCCATATTAACTATTTGTACTAAATGAGTTGCCTTCGAATTCGATTATGTGTACTGTTCAAAACATACAGAGGTGAGCCTGCCTGGAGAGAAATAAAAAATAGATTGCAGGCGCCAAATTACTCTTCAAGGAACGACCACTCATATAAATTGAGGGAAAGAAGGCAGAGGACGGACACAGGAAAGTTTTCTTTTCTCAATCGTACTATCAGGGACTGGAATGCTTTACCTGCAGACTTACTAAAGGCTTTACCAACAACCAAAAATGTATTTAAAAATAGGCTTAAGGACCTTACTAATAGACGGTAATTATACACAGTATTTAAAGGGTGTAACTTGCTTGCAGACCCTCCATCAATCCTAAACAGATGGAAAAACTATTTTGCGCAACTACTAAATGTACATAGGCCAAATAGAAATGATCGGGACGAAATTGAAATACAAACTGCTGAGCCATTTATACCCGAACCCACACTTTCAGAAGTCAAAATTGCGATAGAAAATCTGAAAAAGTACAAGTCTCCAGGTATCGATCAAATTCCAGCAGAATTAATACAAGAGGGTGGAAGTGCATTATATAGCGAAATTTATAAACTTGTACTTGCTATTTGGGAAAAGGAAATTGTACCAGAACAATGGAAGGAGTCCATAATTGTACCTATTTTTAAAAAGGGGGACAAAACCAACTGTGGTAACTTTCGAGGAATATCACTTTTGTTGACGTCGTACAAAATTTTGTCCAATATTCTTTTGAGAAGATTAACTCCGTACGTAGATGAAATTATTGGGGATCATCAGTGCGGTTTTCGGCGTAATAGATCGACTATTGATCAGATTTTTTGTATTCGACAGATGATGGAGAAAAAATGGGAGTATAAGGGTACAGTACATCAGTTATTCATAGATTTCAAAAAGGCATATGACTCGGTTAAGAGGGAAGTATTATATGATATTCTTATTGAATTTGGTATTCCCAAGAAATTAGTTCGATTAATTAAAATGTGTCTCAGTGAAACATACAGCAGAGTCCGTATAGGTCAGTTTCTATCTGATGCTTTTCCAATTCACTGCGGGCTAAAGCAGGGAGATGCACTATCACCTTTACTTTTTAACTTCGCGCTTGAATATGCCATTAGGAAAGTTCAGGATAACAGGCAGGGTTTGGAATTGAACGGGTTACATCAGCTTCTTGTCTATGCGGATGACGTGAATATGTTAGGAGAAAATACACAAACGATTAGGGAAAACACGGAAATTTTATTTGAAGCAAGTAGAGCGATCGGTTTGGAAGTAAATCCCGAAAAGACAAAGTATACGATTATGTCTCGTGACCAGAATATTGTACGAAATGGAAATATAAAAATTGGAGATTTATCCTTCGAAGAGGTGGAAAAATTCAAATATCTTGGAGCAACAGTAACAAATATAAATGACACTCGGGAGGAAATTAAACGCAGAATAAATATGGGAAATGCGTGTTATTATTCGGTTGAGAAGCTCTTATCATCCAGTCTGCTGTCCAAAAATCTGAAAGTTAGAATTTATAAAACAGTTATATTACCGGTTCTTCTGTATGGTTGTGAAACTTGGACTCTCACTCTGAGAGAGGAACATAGGTTCAGGGTGTTTGAGAATAAGGTGCTTAGGAAAATATTTGGGGCTAAGCGGGATGAAGTTACAGAAGAATGGAGAAAGTTACACAACACAGAACTGCACGTATTGTATTCTTCACCTGACATAATTAGGAACATTAAATCCAGACGTTTGAGATGGGCAGGGCATGTAGCACGTATGGGCGAATCCAGAAATGCATATAGAATGTTAGTTGGGAGACCGGAGGGAAAAAGACCTTTAGGGAGGCCGAGACGTAGATGGGAGGATAATATTAAAATGGATTTGAGGGAGGTTGGGTATGATGATAGAGACTGGATTAATCTTGCACAGGATAGGGACCGCTGGCGGGCTTATGTGAGGGCGGCAATGAACCTTCGGGTTCCTTAAAAGCCATTTGTAAGTAAGTAAGTAAGTATTTAAAGGGTGTAAATGATATGTTGTTATTGAAGTGTTGTATCAGTGAAGAATTATGTTGTATCAGTGAAGTGTGTTGTATCAGTGAAGAAGTATGTCGTGTCAGTGAAGTGTGCTGTGTAAGTGAAACGTGTTCCTGTCAGTGAAGCTTTATAGTTTATAGTGGCAGTGCAAAGTTTTTGAACAGTGAAATGTTTTTGGAGTGTTAGTAAAATCAGGATAGAATCAGTGAAATGTGTCGTAGTTCCAGTGCAGTGAGTGAGTTGACAGCGAAATGAGTGTAATGTTGAAAGGTACTTGTGCAGATATGAACATATCATACTCGTGGGTTTTAGTTCGATCTTAGTTTTAAGATACAAATTATATTTATTTCAAATGTTATTTTAAGTGATCGTTTCTTTTAATTTAGGATATTCCCTGTTGTTGTTATCATTATTATTATTATTATTATTATTATTATTATTATTATTATTATTATTATTATTATTACTATTATTATTATTATTAACTATTTTAGTATTAATTATTAGTATTATTATTAATTGTATTTTTAATTAATAAGTTTATTATTGTAATTATTGAGTGTAATTAGTTACCACTGCCACCGGGTATATACCCATTGCAGTGTGAATAAATACATACAATTCCAACGTATTTTACTTTTTTTTTCTATTATGGTATTTTTTCATGTTGTTTAGTGTCGATTTTATTATGCTATTATTATTATTATTTTTTTTTTTAATATGTTAGTATTCTGTTCTTTAACTTTTTGTTACATTTTTAACTGCTTGTATACTTTGTGACCTGGCAGAGTGTAAGAGAAGGCCCTATGGCCTTAACTCTGCCAGTATAAATAAAGAATTATTATTATTATTATTATTATTATTATTATTATTATTATTATTATTATTATTATTATTATTATTATATCCCTGGTTCACTTTGAACTGGAGGTACTTAGAAATCCAGAATCATTTTTCGAATAACGGAAACAGGAAAACTTCTCTGAATAGAACACAATCACACTGAGCTGTATAAACCTATGTGCTCACACGAGTGACTGGTTAGCTACGGAGTCCCTACTGTGTATATTGTGCTGGTTGGCAAAGCCAGAACTCCCTCACAGTGCGGTGACATGATGGAGTTGCGGCACCATAAACCTGCCCGCATACCGAACATGTCCAACATAAATTCTGATACTCGGTTCCAGAAATGGCTGACCATGCCCTAACGACGCATGGTGTATTATATATTACGTCTGGTGTCAGGATTCTTGCCTGTGTAAGCGTTTGCGTGAAATTCAGAAACGGTCTTCGTTACCTAACCTAAACGCGTATTTGGTTTCGATGCTACTTCTTTCTGGTAAGCAGAAATATCATGTTTTAACTTATAATTATAATTAAGTTACATAACATTTTAATCATTGATTAAAGTTCACGTTAACACTTTGTTTGTTAAAAACATACAATTAGTCACACGTTAAAAAGCGTTGAAATTTTAAAAAAAGGTATATACCTTCGACAGACGGCCCGTTTCGACGTGACGTCACGTCTTCTTCAGTGTCTCCTGAACTACTGGTGATCTTGACTCTGCGATGTGCAGTTGTCGATGGTAGGGGTGGGGGTGTGTTGCTCTTATGGTGGGGGCTGGCTGTTTGTGTGTTATGACGTATCATGACGTCGAATAATGTGTGGGTATTGAACTGTAATTGTGTGTTAAGTATATGTTGTGGGTATGTTATTGTATGTTTATATATTTCGTACTATTCTAGGATGTTTAACTGTGAAATTTTTGATGTGATGTGTAAAATTTCCATATCTGTTTCTATATTATTGTAGTCATGATTATTGTGGATAATGTGATCCGCATAATTTGATGTGATGTAGGGTTTGGTTATAGCCTTAATATGTTCATTATATCTTGTGTGAAAGGATCTTCCTGTCTGTCCTATGTAAAAATGTGGGCAACTATTGCATTTTAGTTTGTAAACTCCAGTTGAATTATATTTATTTGAATGTTTAATGTGATTATTTAGATATTTCTGTGTTGTGTTATTTGTTTCGTATGCTATCTTGTATTTTAGTTTTCTGAATGAAGTTGCAATTTTGTGAGTATCGGTATTGTGATATGTTAATGTTATGTATTTATTCTCGCATGCTGTTTGTGTTGGTTTGTTCTGTTTTTGTTTTGCCTTTTTTATTAGTGTGTCTATTATGTTAGGATTATATCCATTGTCTTGTGCTATATATTTTATTGTGTTTAATTCTTCAGTGTAGTTGTCATCGTTGATTGGTATATTAATTAATCTGTGTGTCATTGTACGGAAAGCTGCATGTTTATGTTGTATGGGATGGTTTGATGAATTGTGTGTATGTGTTGTGGTTGTAGTGGGTTTCCTGTATATTCTGAATTCGTGTCTGTTATTTGTTTTGGTTATGGTGATGTCTAAGAAGTTTATAGCTTGGTTATGTTCTGTTTCTATTGTATTCTTTAATTTGGGATGCATTTTGTTGAGTTGTTGATGTAGGTTTTCTATTTGTCTTTTGTTTCCATTATATAGGACTATTATGTCGTCTACATATCGATGCCAGTACATTATTTTCTCAAGATCACCAGTAGTTCAGGAGAAACTGAAGAAGACGTGACATCACGTCGAAACGGGCCGTCTGTCGAAGGTATATGCTTTTATTTTTTAATTTTAACGCTTTTTAAATTGTGACTAAGTAATTTTATGTTTTTAACCTTCTAATACCTGCTTCATAAGATCCTGTAAGTAGTACGTTCAGTCTCTCTATTGCATTTGAATTAGTACTGAAACGTCAATGCTCGAATTTCTTTATTATCACTCTATAAGAGCGAACAGTAAGTAATATCATTAGTTTCAGGGGGTATTCTTTGAGATATTTCAAACAAAACTTTTAATACAATTTTGCTCGTTTTCGCTTCCTTTTCGAGATAACAATTGCCATTGATTTAATTCCCAATACGCTCAGTCAATTTAATATAGCAATGTATTATGATAAGAAATGGTTGAAAGAATTTTAGTTTCGTCCTTTAGATGTGTAGAAATATAATCCTGACAAATGTAACATTTTAATATTCCTTTTCATTTATATTTTTTCACATCAAATTTCTGCGCATTTAAGGGACTAAACTAAAATTATTTTGAATCATTTATTATCGCAATACACTACTCTGTTAAATTTACTGAGCATATTGGGAATTAAATCAATTGTTCTACCAAAATAAGCTATTAAATGTTTCATGTAATTTTTTTTTCTAGAAATATAAAAATTGGAAATTTATCCTTTGAAGAGGTGGAAAAATTCAAATATCTTGGAGCAACAATAACAAATATAAATGACAGATTGCAGGAAATTAAACTCAGAATAAATATGGGAAATGCCTGTTATTATTCGGTTCAGTAGCTTTTATCATCCAGTCTGCTCTCAAACCTGAAAGTTACAATTTACAGAACATTATAGAACCAGATATTCTGTATGGTTGTGAAACTTGGACTCTCACTTTGAGAGAGGAACAGAGGTTAAGGGTATTTGAGAACAGGGTACTTAGGAAAATATTTGGGGCTAAGAAGGATAAAAGTCCACACCTATGGAGTAACGGTCAGCGCGTCTGGCTGCGAAACCAGATGGCCCGGGTTCTATTCCCAGTCGGTGCAAGTTACCTGGTTGAATTTTTTCTGGGGTTTTCCCTCAACCCAATGCGAGCAAATGCTGGGTAACTTTCGGTGCTGGACCCGGACTCATTTCACCAGCATTATCACCTTGATATAATTCACACACTAAATAACCTAGATGTTGATACAGCGTCGTAAAGTAACCCAATTTAAAAAAAAAAGGATAAAGTTACAGGAGAATGGAGAAAGTTACACAACACAGAACTGCACGCATTTTATTCTTCACCTGACATAATTTAGGAACATTAAATCCAGACGTTTGAGGTGAGCAGAGTATATAGCACGTTTGGGAGAATCCAGAAATGTATATAGAGTGTTAGTTGGGAGGCCTGGAGGTAAAAAGCCTTAGGGGAGGCCGAGACGTAGATTGGAGGATAATATTAAAATGGACTTGAGAGAGGTGGGATATGATGATAGAAACTGGAATAATCTTGCTCAGAATAGGGACTGATGGCGGGCTAATGTGAGGGCGGCAATGAACATCCGGGTTCCTTAAAAACCATGTCTTATGTATTCTCGAAAAGGAGGCAAGAAAGAAAGAGCAAAATTGTATTGAAATTTTTTGTTTTAAATATCTCAAAGAATAACCCTTAGATATTGACATTATTTACGTTTCAGCCTGTATACAGGGTGTTTCCGAGGTGTGTTCCAACTTTTAGTGATGATGGAGAAGGGCACATGTATCAATTTGAGATAAGGAACCCTGGTCCGGAAATGATCTAGTCTAAAGTTACAAGCAAAAATAGTTCTGTGGGAATGAAATAATTTTATTCCTCTGCACACCTTATTTATGTGTATTTATCTGTACATCTTACACACACTGTATTCATCTGACGTTGTTTACGTTGTCTACTTACAGTATTCCATTCAGTGCGCTGTCTGAGGGATGGGGACAGGAAACTACACTAAAGCAATGCAAATGGCGTAATGTGTAACGGACATGGTCCAGATATGCACGTCTGTAGACAGCAGTATATGTGTACAAGTTGCAGTGTCCAGTCGATCAGTCCTAGTGAAATGGAGGAGTACACGAGAGCGGAATAAGCAGACCTGATTCTCGAATACGGATGAGCCAATGGGAACAGTAGACAAGCTCACAGATTGTATCGGGCAAGTACCCACGTAGGAGACATCCGGCCCATAGCATTTTTCGACGACTGTTCCAAAAGTTACGGGACGTGGTGCAAAAATTACAATTCTATTTCCACACAACTATTTTTGCTTATAACTTTCGACTCAGTCATTTCCAGACCATGGTCCCTATCTCAAATTGATACATGTGCCCTTCGCCATCATCCCTGAAAGTTTGTAACACCAATTCGGAAACACTCTGTAGATTATACAAATCTGGATTTCAGGTTGTAGCTCCCTGTAAAACAGGTTTGAACAATTTTTCCTTGAAATTATTCAAACCTGCTTTACAGGGAGCTACTACCTGAAAGCCAGATTTGTATAATACATTCGTTACTGGAGGTACGTTAACAGAAAGCCACAATTTAAGTCACACAAGTATTCGTGTGCACTCATAGTTGAGTTCTGGCGTCTTGTCAGCTCATTTGAGCCGTGTAGATACAAAGGGAAAAATTTTGACGGTGTCGTGTATAGTTCCTGGGGTAGCTCAGTCGGAAGAGCGTTCGCGCGCTAAGCGAAGGGTCCCGGGATCGATACCCGGCCCCGGAACAATTTTTCCTCGAAATTATTCAACCCTGTAGATTATAGATTACCATCATATTTAAGAGGTCAGTGAGCGAAATAAGAAAAATAAATTATAAATAACCTGCGAAAATCAAAGAAAGTAGAAAGTCCCGTCTAGATAAGTAAAGAGCAGTAGAATTTCAGGTTGGAAGCTGATCCTATAGTAACTGAAGTAATGAATTGGTTTCTTTCTTCCGTGGAAGTACAATAAAAATCTTATTTCTGCTGCAGGAAGCCCCTAGGTAAGGTGCAAGGTTGGTCTAAGCAATCCGACTGTGCTAACATACAGCGCTATCTCGACACGTCGCTCCGTATTGCAAGAATGGAAGTTGGAATCCAATAGCAGGATTATGGCAGATCCAATCCTGTCAAACTGGTGGAATACAGAACCCTTTTTTATCCTTTTTTAATTCTCTCTTTTCCTTTTTTCTACTAGTATCTACACTTTCAGCTACAGCTTTCAGGAAAATCCAAAACCCAATACGAATCTCTCAATCTCAAAAACATTATTTGAAAATAACTTTTCCTAAGTTCAATAAAACTAGGTCTACTGTTAATTCTACAAGAGACAGAAAAATCAATTGTAAAGGAATTTTGTTATATCTACCAATAACCAAAATTGTAGGCAGGGGGGGTGGTGGGTACAGTGAGACACAAAATATTAAGACATATGTATGTAAGTGATAATTCAAGTATTTCTAAAATCAAGTGCAATAGAAATAGACATTAAAAGAAGGAGTATAATGCATCAACAAAAATGTTAATAGATAAAGGACATAATATACAATACGTGTTTGTCAAAAAAAATGCAAATGTCTCACCGTTCCCATTCAGGAGGGTACAGTGAGACACCACAGTGTCTATTAACGGACATTGAAATGATTTACATTTATTTCAAAAGAAAATAAAAACTTGCTGTCTCTTTATCTTGACATGTTCTGTAGGTTTATTTAGAATCATTTTGATGTCTGACTTCGAAACTAATTAAACATGTGGAACATTTGGAAAGGTGAATTTTCCATGACATTTCAAAATTTTGCGAAAAAATGAAATGAATTTTTGGTGATAACAAAGCTTATAATATAAGAATTTAATGTAATTCTTTGTGATTTTTTAATATTTTCTTAAATTTTGTGAATAATTTTCTATTTATGAAACCATTAAAATGTAATGTATCCATTATTTTAAGCTACAGTTCTTAAATTGGTTACTAGTATGTTCACTTTTAATGTTAGTTACTGATAAATGTAATATAATTACAGTTTGTTTTTGAAAATCATTGGTACATGGGGACAGTGAGACGTCTCAGTGTACCCTTCAATGGCATGTCTCACTGTTCCCTTTACGCATAGTTCATTTAAAATGACGCCATAACTTCAAAATTAAAACAAGAAAGACGAAACTTTGCCAAACATAATCTCAAATACTGTAGTATTACGTAACAAAACATTCATATTTATATCTCATTTGTATATCCAATATAACCTTCATTAAACACAAGCCAAAATTTTACTTCTAGAGTGAAAAATTACGAATTATTTTTTCATCACTCACCTTTATAATTAGAATCAAATAGAGTATGAAAATACTGTTACTTTACTCATGCAACATACAACTCCACTGTTACCAACATCTCAACATCAAAATTTACCATCTAATCAAAAATGTCTCACTGTTCTCCCTGTCTTACTGTACCCACTTCTCCCCTACAGCTCCACTTACTTATTTACAAACGACTTTTAGAGAACCCGGAGGTTCATTACCGCCCTCACATACGACAGCCATCGGTCCCTAACCTGAGCAAGCTATCCCACCTCCCTAAAATATATTTGAATGTTATTCTCCCATCTTCGTACCGACCTCCCCAAGTATTTTTTCCCCTCTGGCCTCCCAACTATTCTCCCATCTTCGTACCGGCCTCCCCAAGTATTTTTTTCCCCTCTGGTCTCCCAACTATTCTCCCATCTTCGTAACGGCCTCCCCAAGTATTTTTTTCCTCTCTGACCTCCCAACTAACACTCTCGTTCGGCCCATATGTGCTACATACCCCCATCTCAAACGTCTGGATTTAACATTCCTATGCATATTATTCTGAACACCTTAATAGACTTTCGTTTAGATATCGTTGTAACATTTTGAATATCAGATGATGCTGTATAGGCGAAAACGTTCATAAATTTCTTCTGTAAGATGTATTAGCAAATAATAATTTTGCAAAATCGATAAATCATATGATTGAAACATTAAATAAATTTATAATCTTGAACAGATTTATCTGAAAAATAAAAAATGAATTGTAAGATTCCTAATTATGTCAGGTGAAGAATACAATGCGTGACATTCTGCGTTATGTAACTTTATCCATTCTCCTGTAAATTCATTCCTTTTATCCCTAAATACTGTACTTTTCTAAGCACCTTATTCTCAAATACTCTTCGCCTCTGTTCTCTCTTAAAGTGAGAGTCCAAGTTTCTCAACCATACAGAACAACCCGTAATATAACTTTATTTATATAAATTCTAACTTTCAGCTTTTTGGAAGACAAAAGCTTCTCAACCGAATAATAACAGGCATTTCCCATATTCTGCGTTAATTTCCTCCGGAGTGTAATTTATATTTGTTACTGTTGTTCCAAGTTATCTGAGTTTTTCCACATCATCAAAGGATAAATTTCCATTTTGTGTGTTTCCATTTCGTACTATGTTCTGGTCACGAGGCATTATCCTACTTTGTCTTTTCGGTGTATACTTCCAAATATATCTCTTTAGGCTACTTGGTTCAAGTAAAATGCTCATGTTTTCCCTAATAGTTTGTGTGGATTTTCTCCTAATAAATTCACATTATCCGAATAAAGACGCAGCTGATGTAATCCGTTCAATTCAAAACCCTCCTTGTCGTCCTGGATTTATCTATAGAGAATTCAATATTAAGCAAGAAATCTTTGATACGTAAAAATTAAACTTTTGGTTCAGCAAAGGAATTTTACAGTGTTACATTTGTTCAGTTCAGATTTATGTACAGGGTGCGTCAGAAAGAACGGATGGATTTCACATGGCAAGAAAATTGTAAAGATTCATCAAATCAAAAATTTATTGTTATCAACATATTCACCAATACATGCAGTTTATTTATGGAAAACAACATTATCCATATGATGTCCTTGGCTTTCAATACAGGCATCGAGGCGTTTTCTGATGTTCGCCATCACTTTCACAGTCATAGCTGGTGCAATTGCCGCGATTTCTTCACGAATCGCTGTCTTCAGTTCGTCCACTGTATGTGATCGATGTTTACTAACTTACGCCTTCAAATGGTCCCAAAGAAAGAAGTCGCAGGGCGCGAGATCTTACCGTAGCCTCGGACAATCTCAGTGCAATAGAATTTCGTTCAATTGATTTCTTCTTTAATGTTGAACCTATGATACGAAATGAAGCCACCCACCGCAAAATTGTATTCCGAGTTGGAATCCTAGCGTGACATCCGATGTCGAAATGAGTCCTGAGTGGTGATCACAGACTCTTCATTTTTCAAAAATGTCTCTACGAAGAAAGCACGTTGTACACCAGACCAACACCATATTCTCAACTGAAACTGCATTCTATGGCTGAACCAACAGTCGTGGTCCCCCTCACTATATCTCTCTCCTCGTTGCGTATCGATAGTTTGAAATCCATCCGTTCTTTCTGACGCACTCTTTACATTTGAGCACGAGTCTTACTCATTCAGAAGTGGGCTAGTTTATCTTTCATTGTATTTATTAATTTGTATTCATTTCAAACTTACTATCAATAAATAAATAAATACATAAATAAAATAAATAGATAAATACATAAATAAATATATATAAATAAATATATAAATAAATGAATACATAAATTATAAAAAATATATGTAAGTAAGTAAATAAATAAGTAACTAAATAAGTAAATAAATAACTAAGTAAGTAAATAAATAAATATATATATATAAATACTTTCATTCGTTAATTGTCGTAACACACTGCTCTCTTAAATTGCCTGTTCATATTGAAAATGAAATCAATGGTGTTCCCAAAACACGCTATAAAATTTTTTATATAAAATAATTTTTATCTGGAAAAGAAAAGAAAAACGAGTAAAATGGTATTAAATTTTTTGTTTTAAATAGCTCAGAGAATAACCCCCTGAACTTAATGACGTTACGTGTGGTTCAGCCTGTATATACAGGGGGTAAGGGGCATAAGTGCCGTTCTTTTCACAGTCGTCAGGGACGGCCTAAAATATCAAAAATGTCCTACAACATACGGTAAAAACTTGATAATTTTCCCAGAAAAACATATTTCTTTTCTGATATTATTAGCGTTATACTGTTTATATCGTTAGTAAAATTACGAAAACAATTACATCAGTAGGTACAATTAGTAAATAGTTAATATTAGTTTAAATAAATTTTTGTGTGTTCTATTACGTTTTCGTGAAATTAAATAAAAATGCATGCTTAAATTTGTTAATATTCTGGCGTGAGAGACGTGGCAACGTGTTCAGCAGGCAGTACTCTGCACAGACGTAAGCACAAGTCAGCTAAGTTCAAGCTCCCTGTCCATAGGCCTACTGCCGAGCGGATGGCAGTTCAGTACAGGGTATTCGATAAACAGCTTACAATGTCATTCACAGTTTAGAAATATCATATGTTATTAATTTATGGAGAACGTCGTCGTAATTCAAGTGAGACAAGAAAGATGTAGCCTACCGCCAACGTTTTTCTCAAAGAAGGTTACCTAATCGGCGAACTTTTGTAGTAGTTTTTCAACGATTTTTAGAAACTAGGAGCCCCTTGCCCCGTTTCGAAAATCACACAACCAGAAACTTGTTTAAAATGATATACCTTTACGAAAGCGGGAAAGATTAAAATTTTGCATTAGAAAAAAGTTCGTGTGATTTTGTGCAGAAAACCATTATTGTTTATTTTTTAGACATACAATAAAAAAGGAGCAATATTGTTACATAAAATGTAAATTTACCATAATGTTCTATTATGAGATTGAAAGTTTGTATTTGCTGCTTGTTTTATGTAAACAACATTGTTATCATGATCCGCTCCCGCATTAGAACAGAGTATCTGTACCGGTATATCTGTACCCGCTTGAGCTGTACTGTGTACTTCTAAACCCTCTCCTTCCTATCCAGCAACCCTGCAAAACGTGTAAATTGTAAACTTTAATAATTAGTTAAATACTGCAATTAGAAAAAAATTGTAAAGACATTTTTTCCTTCCTCATGACAAAAATAATCATCGGTTAAAATAATGGTACTTGTACCCCTTACACTCTGCGTATCAGCTTTGAAGTTCTTTTTCCGAATTCATTGTCTCATAATCCTGGAACTGAAACGATATTAATATACAGGGACATCATTTTATTTTTACTAACATTTTTAATATTAACCTGTCTATACCTTTAGAGAACCGGAAACACCGCTTGCTCCCCCCTCCAAGACTCGAGTTCGATGATACTGGCGTAAAACACAAATCACTCTACTAGGTATAGGATGGAAGAAAAGTAGTTCATCCATTTACGTAAACTAGGAAATATCGCGATTTTGAGTTTGATAATTTTCATTAGGTTTTTCTTTAATCAAAGTACAGTACTGTATTAAGAATAAGTGTTTTTACTCAAGAAGTGAGTTATCCATGCGAACGTATTCATTATGCAGTGTATACTACAGCACATTACGTACAATATAGACAAAGAAGTTAAATTGAAAAATAATCATAATATGAATATTTAAACACAATTTTGAAAATGGTGGCCGTTCATTTCGATACAGACTTCAGTTCTTTTGTGCATATTATCGCACTATAGACTACTGCATCTAATTCCAATTGCCAGTTTCGTCCTTCGTACTAGTAACTCATGTTGAAATAATTCTGTACCTACTCTACGTACTGTACATTCAATCTTCACTTCTGCCCGACCCGAAAATATAAAATTACACAGACATGCTATTTACTGTCCGTCCAAGTGGTTATGCCGCAGGATTGTAGAAAGGGAGGAAATCACGTGACAGTTAATTACTTAACGAGGCCCTTTTATTTAAGTTAAATTAAACAGGTGTATAATATTACGTAAACGTCCAATTCCTAAGAGAAATTAATGATTTTAGAAAAGAGCTAAGGCAGCCCAGCTTTTACAGAGGGGCGAGCAGAAGCAGGTGGGGGAAATCGGGATGCGACGTAGGCAAACGGACAGTACCTGTGCGAAAATATGATTCAATATTGAAAACTCTTTCGTCACTGGAAAACGCGAACATATTTCTGGAACGCACTATACTCAGTAACTCAGTACTGCTTACTATCTGCGGTCTTGGTTCTGTGTGGAGTAGGAACTTCATTAGTAGAAGGGGTGGGAGTGAAGTACATTCAAAAACTCAGGTACAATAAAAATTGAAGTAAAAATAAAATGATGTCCCTGTAGAAAAGAACATTACAAGAACGATGTAGGAATGGATATATTTAGGCCTACTATTAGGGCCTACCAGAACTTAATTACGTAAAGTACACGACCGCGGGTTATTATAGGTCATAGAATGAACCAGAAGCCGCTACGACTGGGCTTCAAATAAAACAACTTTATTTAATGAGTATTTGCGAAGTCATAGCAACAGTGCAAATACTGTTATACGCTCCATTTTATTGTACACATTTATGGAAATAAAATTTATCACATTTTCATTAACACAGGAGTGCATTTGAGCACAGTGTGGAAAGCTAGATATAAACCTGTTAACAGTTCGGTCGCCCATGAATGCAACGTCACTCAGCTAATAATGGTTGTAAGCTCACGCAGTTTGCACCGAGTATGGAAGCGTGTGATATGCACGATTTTACTACATTTTGCATTGATATTAATACACCCACAAGTACTAAACGTTGTACAATAAATGGAATATATTACCTTCATCAGTGTGTTGAACATAAAATCTCGTATGTACAATGAGTAATCCGCTGTCATCATTATCACTACAGTACTACTTTCATTATCATTATTGTTATTAATGCAACTTTCATTATTTAATGTATTTTATCTTGACTGGCACAGCGGCAGCGTCTCGTAGAAGTCGTGCTAATGGATTCGAACCAAATGTTTGGCATGGAATTTTTCATTTTGTTGAAGTGATAACATATATTTTCATATTAATTGCCGTCATGTGTTCATGCGTGCGTCAATAAATAAAATTCTCACAAACAAAAACAGGGAAAGAAACAAAGTTAAAATTATATAAGGTGATGACAGTTCCAGTTCTCTTGAATGGTAGTGACTTTTAGATTATGAAAACGAAACATGAGTGTCTAATTCAAGCATATGAAATGAAGTTTCTGAGAAATGTAAAGATAGCTACATTAGATGCATTAAGGATTCAAGAATAAAGATATAGCCTAAACTGGATACTTATTACCAGGCTTCGAGACATTGGACTCGATACAATAAGTTTACTGTGCATGTACTATAGGTTGTTGATTCGCTGCAGGTAGTGAAAGGTGGATATGTGTTGAGGTAACAACGTTACTATTTAGAGTAGAGTACTGTAGTATGGGAAAACAGACACATAATATGTACATTCTGAAAGTAAATATACATTACACAATGGCAATGTCAAGAGAATATGAAAAGCATTTATTCTCCTGTATTTTATAAGCATTTGTGTACAATTATAAACAGTGTTAATGGTGGAAATAAACATGTAGCAATTTTAATTTCTCCATTTATCCTATTGGTCGTATTTAGGAAGTACAGTTACAGTACCGAATTGCAATGTACTACAAGATACATTCTCAGTGTCTCAAACGTAAATCTTTTTCTGTTATCTGCCAAACACAGTTTGTACTATGAAAAGCTACGCTCTACGTCGCATGACGTGATAGGAGCAAAACGAAAAAATCTAACATCATTGTAGTCTCTAAGAGAGTCCTTTATTCTCGGGTGACTCTATGTCCACTAATTTGCTCTTTATATTACACAATGTTCCATATCCGTTATTTTTATATAAAATTGATTTTCACTTCTGTTTTACACGTTCAGTAACCAGTGTACTTGGTATCTCATTAATTCTCTGTGTCATTTCCTCAACTAATTTGAGGGCTTCCGGCATCTGTTGCTCTGACTTTTCTAACCGTGTAATAGTTTCAGACCCAGTTTGAAAATAAGTTTGTATGAAAACCAAATCATTTATCAGAACCTTCAAATCCAGAGCGTTTTCCTTTGCGTATTTGTTGGCATTGATTCTACAGTACCCCCACCCACTGCTCGCTTTACCACTATACTCAGTACGCAGTTATGCGGATTTCCCACTGAACTGCTCTATTGGGTCCGAAGTTTCGAAGCCTACTTATTATATAGTATGAAAAAGATTATTATATCGTACACAAGAAAGTGGCAGGAACATTGATCTACAGGGATAAGGATAAATGCATATAAGACGAAGACCATGATTATCGCAAGAAAAATAAAGAAGGTAAACGTGTGAATACTAAATGAGACAGTAGGGCAAGTGGACAGCTTCAAATACTTGGGGTGTACTATAAGCAGTAACATGAGCTGCTGCCAGGAAGTCAAAAGGAGGATAGCAATGGCAAAGGAAGCTTTCATTAGAGAAAGGAGCATCTTCTGCGGACCTCTGGAAAAAAAAAAACTAAGGAAGAGACTAGTGAAGTGCTTTGTGTAGAGTGTGGCATTGTGTGTGAGCAGAGACACGGACATTAGACGAAATGAAGAGAATCGACTAGAAGCATTTTAAATGTGGATATGGAGAAGGATGGAGCGTATGAAATGGACAGACGGAGAATAAGAAATGAAGCTGTGTTGGAAAGAGTGGGTGAAGAAAGAATAATACTGAAACTGATTAGGAAGAGAAAAAAGAAAAGCTGGAATATAATGTGAAAAGATAGTTGAAGTCAATTGCCACATAATTGTTCCATTTAACATAGTTATTCTTTTCTCAATCGTACTATCAGGGACTGGAATGCTTTACCTGTAGACTTTCTAAAGGCCTTACCAATAACCAAAAATGTATTAAAATAGGCTTAAGGACTTTACTAATAGACGGTAGTAACTAGTTAAAGGGTGTAATTGATATCTTGTTATTTGAAGTGTTCTATCAGTGAGGAAGTGTGTTGTGTCAGTGGTGTAGTGTCAGTGAAGTGAATTGTGTAAGTCAAGTGTGTTTGTTGGGTGTGCAAAGTATTCGAACAGTGATATGGTTAGAAGTGTTAGTGAAATCAGGTAGAATTAGTGCAGTGAGTGAGTTGACAGCGAAATAAGTGTAGTGCCGAAAGGTACTTGTGCAGGTATGAACCTGTCACACTCGTGGGTCTTAGTTCGAACTTAGGGTTATGATACAAATTAGATTTACTTTAAATGTTATTTTAAGTGACCATGCTTCATTTAATATAGGGTGCTTATTATTATTTTATTATTATTATTATTATTATTATTATTATTATTATTATTATTATTATTGCTACTACTAATTATTGTTTTTCGTTAGTTGTGTGTATTATTAATTGTCATAATTGAGTGTAAGCACACGCTAATCCCTTATTCATCTGCCGTAAAAAATCTTGGCTTCTTTTTTGATAATAATCTAAGTTGGAATTTTCAAGTTAAAGAAACGATTAAAAAAAATCTGTTCCTCCATTCACTGTTTGAGTCGCTTGAGAAACTTCTTGCCCCAGCAACTAAAACTTACCCTAGTACAAACCTAGTAATGCCGCACTTCTATTATTGTGACGTTTTGTTAAGTGACTTAAGTTCTGAATTGTCAGTCAAGTTACAGCGAGCTCAAATATGTGCGTCAGATACGTGTGCAACATCCGACGATATGATCACATATCACCGTCCTTCGCAAGTTTTTCGTGGCTCCGACTTAAAGAACGTAGAACTTTACACTCTTTGTCTTTACTCTTTCGAATTCTGCACACCTCAACACCAAATTACCATTCGTCTCGTTTCTCTTATCTATACTCTAACCACGACGTAAATACCGGATCACTTATCTGTGGCACGCTAAGTATACCTCTTCATAGAACATCTTGTTATTCATCATCTTTTACAATATCCACCTCGCGTCAATGGAATTCTTTGTCACAAAGTATTAGGGGCTACAAGACAACAAACACCTTTAAGAACAGCTTAAAAGATAACCTTATTAGCATTTCACTCCAATCTTACTGATTTAAACTATCGCTGACTACATTGTTACTTTTTTCTTTAGACATCATCCTGATTGTGCTGTATTTTCAAAATTGTCTCATAATAATCTCTTTCTATTATCTAATATCATTTGAAATATATTAACATTCTATGTATTTTAGCTTAATTCTGCTACACAGTTTATCTCAGTGTTTAATTAATAGTTCATGTATTTTGTTGTTTAATTTGTAAATAACTCTTGTATACATGTAACTCTCATTTAAATCAAATTGTTGAATTCTTTATAAGTTCATGCATATGTATATACACTTTTTGCTGGTTGAGTGGAAGAGAAGGCCTTACGGCCTTAACTCTGCCAGCTACATTAAATCACTATTATTATTATTATTATTATTATTATTATTATTATTATTATTATTATTATTAGTTACCACTGCCACCGGGTATATACCCATTTGCAGTGTGAATACATACATACATACATACATACATACATACATACATACATACATACATACATACATACATACATACATACATACATTATTCAAAATCCTTTTACTAATATATAGGCGCAATTGTATACTTACGTCAACTATAAATGTACAAGTATTTCTATGTTTCATTCTTCTGAGAGAAAAAAAAAGATATTAGAAAATATTACTGTATGTGACAACTGAACAGAGATGTGGAATAATTTATGTTGTTAGCGGGGAAGAGTCTACAATTACTAAATTTGCGGTCCAATTAGTCATGAAAATGTTGACATAAGGATGTGCTCTAGGACACGTCACGCTGACGCTCATAGTCTGCCCATCTGCGGAACTGACAGAAAGAACGCTCCGCGCCGTCAGCAGAGTCTAACAGACAACAGACGTTGACAAGCCAACAAGCAATTGGACTCAATGCCGGAGACTTATCGACTACGTACGAAATAACTTCATATAGCTACAGTGTATAACAGTGTTGTTTGTACACCTCATATGTTATTGAACTAACCTTTGAAATTACCTTAAAATTCAAAAGATGTCAATAAAACTAAATTCATTATTATTGTGCTGTACCTAAGTATATATACAGGCACATAATTTTATTTTTACTAACATTTTTAATAGTAACTTGCCTATACCTCTGGATCAACGGTTGCTACCACCATTTACGACTGGAGTTCGATGACACTGGCATAATACACAAACAAATCACTTTACTAGGTATAGGAGGGAAGAAAAGTAGTTCATCCATTTACGTAAACTAGGAAATATCACGCTTTTGATTTTTATAATTTTCATTAGGCTTTTGTTTAATAAAAATACTGTACGGTATTAACAATGAGTGTTTTTACTCACGAACTGAGATGTCCATGTGGAGGTATTCATTATGCAGTGTATATTATACTGTCTACAGTACATTAGCGTACAATATAGAGAATGAAGTTAAATTGAAAAATAATCATAATATGGATATTTAAACACATTTTTGAAAATGGTGGCCGGCCATTTCGATACAGGCTTCAGTTCTTTTGTGCATATTATCGCACTATAGACTATTGTACCTAATTCCAATTACCAGTTTCGTCCTTCGTACTAGTAACTCATGTTGAAATAATTCTGTACCTCCTCTGTAAAAGAGTACCTTACGTACTGTAAATTCAATCTTCACTTCAGACCGACCCGAAAAGATAAAATTACTCAGACATGCTATCTACTGTCCGTCCAAGTGGTTACGTAGGAGGATCGTAGAAAGGAGGGGGGGAATCACTTGACAGGTAATTACTTAACGAGGCCTTTTATTTAAGTTATTTTAAACAGTTGTATGTGTATAATATTACGTAGACGTCCAATTCCTGACAGAAATTAATGTTCTCAGAAGAGAGCGAAAATGATGCAATGTTGAAAGGTCTTTCGTCTCTGGAAAACGCGAACATATTTTTGGAACGTACTGTTTACTATCTCCGTAAGGCTACTATGACTGTATATGCGGTCTTGGATCTGTGTGGAGGACGGTTGACCTTCATTAGTAGAAATGTGGTAGTGAAGTACATTCAAAAACTAAGGTATAACAAAAATTGAAGTAAAAATAAAATGATGTCCCTGTATTTTCATTGCTGTAACCAGACGGTACAGAAAACAATTCTAACCCCCTTCCCTCTGACGTCATATATACGCTGATATCGTGTTTACGAAGGAATTGCTTCATCTCTACGTATTACACTAATCGGACTACAGGTATAGACATACAATTGTTCTTCCTCTGACACATATCGTCAAGTGAGATGTAGATGCCAGTGTAGATGTACAGATACGGAATTAAAATTTGGAGCGAATCTTGATTGGGAGCCTTCCTGTATGTAGGCAACAATTTCACACGAGTGTCCACAAGTAATATAAAACAGGGACTCTTGTTTTATTGCACATGCACAGTATGTTATTCTGGGTTATTATTATTATTATTATTATTATTATTATTATTATTATTATTATTATTATTATTGCACTATCACCTTTGCTTTTTAACTTTGCTCTAGAGTAAGCCATTAGGAAAGTCCAGGATAACAGAAAGGGTTTGAGAATTGAACGGGTTACATCAGCTGCTTGTCTGTGCGGATGACGTGAATATGTTAGGAGAAAATCCACAAACGACTAGGAAAAACACGGGAATTTTATTGGAAGCAAGTAAAGAGATAGGCTTGGAAGTAAATCCCGAAAAGACAAAGTATATGATTATGTCTCGTGACGAGAATGTTGTACGAAAAGGAAATATAAAAATTGAAAATTTATCTTTTGAAGAGATGGAGAAGTTCAAATAACAAATATAAATGATACTTGGGAGGAAATTAAACACAGAATAAATATGGGAAATGCCTGTTATTATTCGGTTGAGAAGCTTTTATCATTTAATCTGCTGTCAAAAAATCTGAAAGTTAGAATTTATAAAACTGTTATATTACCGGTTTTTCTTTATGATTGCGAAACTTGGACTCTGAGGAGGAACATAGGTTAAGGGTGTTTGAGAATAAGGAGCTTAAGAAAATATTCGGGGCTAAGAGGGATGAAGTTACACGAGATTGGAGAAAGTTACACAATACAGAACTGCACGCATTGTATTCTTCACCTGACATAATTAGGAACATTAAATCCAGACGTTTGAGATGGGCAGGCATGTAGCACCAATGGGAGAATCCAGAAATGCATATGGATTGTTAGTTGGGAGGCCGGAGGGAAAACGATCTTTAGGGAGGCCGAGACGTAGATGGAGGATAATATTAAAATGGATTTGAGGGAGGTGGGATATGATGATAGAGAATGGATTAATCTTGCACAGGATAGGGACCATTGGCGGGCTTATGTGAGGGCGGCAATGAACCTCCGGGTTCCTTAAAAGCCAGTAAGTAAGTAAGTTATTAAGTAATAATAATAATAATAATAATAATAATAATAATAATAATAATAATAATAATATTAATAATAATCTTTATTCAAATCAAGGGTTATTACTACAACTTTTTCTCACACCATGAGAATTCCAGCCTATTGGATGTTGAATATTCATTATCACATTAGGCCTACCATTTTGACGAAAAATAACACAAGAAACAAATCCCGTGATTATCACATTACTCGCAGAAACACAAACACTAGATTTCCTTCCTGGAATACAATCTCATCTTTGGTATTTTTAGCTAGTAAAGTCGCATTTAAGTCCCACGCCGTGACGTCGTGATGTAAGGCATCCTGCCTAGGACTCGCGTTACGGAATGCGCGCTGGTTAGAGTCCTCGTGGGAGAAGAAATTTTCTCATGAAATTTCGGCCAGTGTATGGGACCGGTGCCCAACCAGCATCGTGATGCACTTGGGGAGCTACGATAGGTAGCGAAATCCAGTTGCGAATGCCAGCTATAACGGCTGGTGAGATCATCGTGCTAACCACACGATACCTCCATTCTGGTTGGATGATCGTCCACCTCTGCTTCGGAATGTGGGCGTGAGGCCAGCAGCCGGCTGGTCGGTCTAGGCCCTTCACGGGCTGTAGCGCCGCGGATAAAAAAAAAGTCGCATTTATAACGTAACGAATCCACGTAATGTCCTCTGACCACGTAGAGTAGCCTAAGCATGTGTAATCAGCAGGGAAAGGGATTTGGAGTATTATAAAGAATGGTGAAACGTAGTATAGATATTCATAGCTCAGTGACTGTCAAGGGAGCTGCATGGACGAGTACAGTCCACTTCATACAAACTTACACGCAACGTGCTATAAACGTATTTCAGAATAAACCAATGGAATAGTTTAATGACATATAGTGACCTACATACATAATCTGCATTTCTTTTTGAACTACATGTGCTTTTCTTCGCAACGCACAAGACACCAATAAACAACATTACAAATATACATAATTAAATATGAACCTCTGCATTTTCGCGTGTCAGTGGACATATTGATGTTGATAGACAGTTGTCTTCTGTATGGAACTCGCCTCTGAATATGTAGATCCTAACGAAATGGCATTTTCAATTAATGCTATGCCTTGTTATAATAAATTGTAAATATTATTTTCAAATTTTTTAAATACAACTTTGCTCTGTTGCAAGGAAGGAAATTTTGTAACATGGAAAAACTCCGCTCTCCATCTGCAGAGACAATTAGAAAGTACTTGAAACAAGATACGTCAATTAAATTCACATGTTGAATGACGTCATTGGGAAACGTCTTTGTTAGTACATCTGAAATCCGACTAAGAATATCGTATCCATCATTTTTAATCAAAACTTTGTTCATTTTTTCACCAACACGTTTTCCTATTTCACCTTCTACTGCACTCAGTTTATTTACAATAGTCCTCATAATATTTATTTGCTCAACTAGTTCTACTCCTGACTTTCCTAATTGAATAATGGCATCCGGTAAATATCCAAAATTTGATTTAATATCCGTGACTTCTTTCTCGATTGTTTCATCATTTAGCAGTTCCTGGCGTGTTTGAATCGCAGCCGCGTCATCGGGATCGAAAGACTGGACCACTTTCTTCACAGATTGGAGGTGACGTGCGTAATAATTGCAAGCTTCTAACCATGACCCCCATCTCGTAGGAACTGGACATGGGGGAAGCGACAATTTAGGGAATTGTTTCCTGAATTTTGATACTTGATCAGGAGGTTTTACAAATATAGTCTTTCAATACTGTATTGTTAGTTGGTTTCACTTTCGGCATTGTACCTGCACTTGACTACTCTGAACTGCAAACCTGCACGTTGAAGTTCTTATGCGACAACTGTCCCGTTCACCTGTTGTTGACGTGTAGAGACCTGCGAGTATGTCATGGAGGGGAGGACTTGGTATAAAGGGTTGTAAACAAATGACTGTGTAGATGCCAATACTAGCTTTTACTACTCCAAATTCCGTTCCCTAGTAATAAGTATCTACAAACAGTAGCCTACGCGAGCACAGAAGTTGATAGTGTAAGTAATCAAAACTGAATCTGTTACGTGTTGCAGCCCACTGTTCTCCCATGTGCCATAATGAATAATTTAGGTATTCGTGGGTGTTTGAAATGAGGGATTTGTGCTTGTGGGGGTGGATTAACCAGAAATACGGCTGGTTCAACTTGACAATCCAACCGCCCCCATAACTATAGAGTAAGACAATGGATACAGAGACGTGATGTATAGTGGGGTAATCCGGCACATGCGTATATCCTGCGACAGACACTTCTCATCATTGTCTGCCGTACTTCGTCAAGCCCATTGTCGCAGGCAAGGCATTCTTCCTACACTTCATATACGCTGAATGCTTGATGGATGACGACTGTTAAATGGCGTAATGTATCCAGTTATAACTGCTTGTGTTTGTAGCGTGAAGTGTGCTGATGATTCAATTGTTTTGAGCACTGGTACACGAGAAGAAGAGGAATGTCTTAGCGGGGTAGGCATTGACATGTGATACTACAGTCTAAAGTGCAGTTATAGACCCACGCAGCGGAACGAAAACGAGAGACGCTACAGTGAATTAAAAAATATAGACTGAGAAGACTGTTGTCGTCACCAACTTCAGCTTTTGTTCTCTTATTAGCATAATGTTTAATTATTTATTGTCAACATACTATTCTTCTCTTTCCTAATTCTCCTTAATTTATAATATAGAGATATAGCTCGCGCAAGAAACGATTACCGAAAACTAATGGTGGCGTTGCTGTCTGTTTTGACGCGTGTATGTAGGCACGCCGAGGGGGGAGAGGTGCGAGCCGATGGAAGTACAGTCTCTTCCAAGAAGATGAACAAATGAGGACATCGCTGTGGAAATAAAGAACGTAGCAAGAGAAAAATTCGAAGCTAATTAAACGCGCAACATGTGTTTACGAATGAAATAATAATACCGTGCGATACAAGATACGTATTCACATGCAATGGAACGAACTAAAGTCGTAATGTAACTATCACAACGCAAGACTGATTCTATCGATGTCATTTCTCTTCGGACTGTACTCTTGAATATCATTCAAGTTATCTCGTGACCTTTCCTCTCGCCCGCTCTTCCTTATCGCAGTGTTTGATTAGCATTCCTTCCGTCGGTAATCCGTGCTTCCGAGACCTATATCAATCAATCAATCAATCAATCAATCAATCAATTTAGGGCATTTCAAAACCTAAGAGGTTTCTAGCTTCATTCACGATATATCGCCATTTATCTCTGTTCTCTGCATCATCTTGTCGTCCTCCCACTGTACAAAGATTATCGTATACTTGGTCCTGCCAACGGAGACGAGGTCTACCAAGAGGTCTGTACATCTTGGAGAATAGTCGAAAGCTTTCCGTAGATGAGTCTTCACCACGCCGTAGAACGTGTCCAAGCCAACGTAGTCTTCGACTTTTTATTAAGGCTATTATGTCCGGATCTTTATAAATATCCCTTAGATCCCTGTTGTTCAAAATTCTCCATGTGTTATTTTCTTGAATGGGACCAAAAATCTTCCTCAGAATTTTGTTCTCAAAATTAAAAAGGGATTTTTTTTTTTAACATCAAAGTTTCACAGCAATATAGGAGAGTTGGTAGGATTATTGTTTTATAGCATCTTAATTTTGATAATCTAAAAAGGAGTTTGGAACTAAGCAATTTATGAAGGGAGTAGTAGCCCGTTTCATTAATTACACTTCCTAAGTTTTTATATTCAGTAACTTTCTGAAACTCCCAATCATCTATTAGAAGTGACCCTCTATTTATTTGAGATACGTGATATATTCATGTATTTAATTTTATCAGAATTAATTTTTAACCCTGTTATTCTTGTTTCTTTTACTAAGAGTCAAAAAGTTTCTTGATATTGTCATCTTCTGTTTAATGTTATATTTGTAATATTCGTAAGTATGATCATGTTTCCCCGTCTTTCCAAACTCTGTCTTGGCTAAGGCTAAGCGATCGACGAGCCCTGCATTCTCTTGTTCTCTTATTTCAAATCCTGCGCACCGCTACCCCAATCTATTTGGCTTCTCGTTTTCAAAATTTATCCGCATATCATCAGCTAAGTACAAGATCATCATAATAATTTCCTCATTATACCCTACCACAAGACATCTTTATATTCTTCATCTTATACAGTTTCAGTTGCTAGAAATTGGAACTCGCTTCCGAGTGATGTAAGGGGTTGTTGGACAATAACTTCATTTAGGTCAAAATTACATAAATTCTTACTCAACATATTAATTGCTGATTAATATTTGTTACTTATAATGAAACTAACATCTGTCCATTCTTATTATTATCATTAATTTCTCTAAATAGATTTACAAAACCTCTAATGGCAATTACATTAATATTCTCATTATAAAAATATATTTTACATATATATATTTTTTTTTTTCTCCCTGTAACATAGCTCTAGTAAGCTTATAATAAATTAATTTTCATCATTTTGCTAGCTATCTCAAATCTCAAATTAATTATAATTGATTGAATTAAATTAGCTCATAAATTAAGTTACTACTTTACCTTATAGGTTTATCTAAATTTAAATAAATACATATGTAGTCTACTAGTCGTTAAATTCGAAGAATATTGCTGGAGAACCTTTTAAGTGTAGTGTAAATATTTGTAATTTAAATATGTATTGTATTGATTAAGGCTGGTTGAGTGGAAGAGAAGGCCTTATGGCCTTATCTCTGCCAGCGAAAATAAAACATTATTATTATTATTATTATTATTATTATTATTATTATTATTATTATTATTATTATTATTATTATTATAATTACACAGAGAAATAAAAGTATGAAGAATCACTTTATTAAACAGCGAAGCGAACGACAATAGAAATAAAACAAAAGTGAACGTTCAACAAAGGAAGGAAATTAAAAAAAAATAAATAAAACGAGAAATAATTATAACATTTGTTGCAACGGTATTTTTTATAAAGGCGATTTAATCCTGGGCAAGATATGACAAAACAACTTTACCCTGAGCCCTCTAAGTTTTATTTGCTGTAAATCCACAACACAAAATCTACATAAAGATTAATTTCTGGTCCTACAGAATTTATCTGTTATGGTAACAATGATTATTACGGAGAATAATTCTCTCCCGAATTAATCAGACAGTACATCTCACTTGACGATATGTGTCAGAGGAAGAACAATAATTATTGTTTGTATGCATCTGAAGTCTGATTAGTGTAATACGTAACTAGTGGGTGATGTAATGCAATAGAGAGGGAAATGAACTGGCCACACTACCCCATTGTCTTCTGGCCTAATTGCCTCATAAGTGGTGCTTTCTTGGTATCACTTGTGAGGTTCAGGCCTGTTTTCGGACAGTTGACTAAACAACAATTCGCTCCGGCGCTGGAGATCGAACTCGAGTCCTTGGTTCTACGTACCAAGCGCTCTAACCACTGAGCTACGCCGAAGTTCAATCCACAGCACCGGATCAAATCCCTCTCCTCCAGTGTTTTTTCCCCTTTGTGGCCTGACTCCATGTTCGACATATTATATGTTGACATACTGTATATTAAGTCAACTGCCATTATACAAGAAGCGCACTCAATTGAGTGACTTTGTGGCTGGGATTCCACAGTATATGCAGTGTTGGACGAAGAATCTACGTAAAGATTAATTTCTGGTCCTAGAGAATTGATCTGTTATGATAACAATGGCTATTAGAGGAGAATAATTTGCTCCGGCGCTGGGGATCAAACCCGGGTCCTTGGTTCTACGTACCTAGCGCTGTAACCACTGAGCTACGCCGAAGTTCAATCCACAGCACCGGATCGAATCCCTCTTCTCTAGTGTTTTTTTCCCTTTGTATCCTGACTCCAAGTTCGACATATATTTATTTTAGTAGGCTATTTTACGACGCTTTATCAACATCTTAGGTTATTTAGCGTCTGAATGAGATGAAGGTGATAATGCAGGTGAAATGAGACCGGGGTCCAGCACCGAAAGTTACCCAGCATTTGCTTATATTGGATAGAGGGAAAACCCCGGGAAAAACCTCAACCAGGTAACTTGCCCCGACCGGAAATCGAACCCAGGCCACCTGGTTTCGTGGCTAGATGCGCTAACCGTTACTCCACAAGAGTGGACTTCGACATGTATGTTGCCATTTTTATATTAAGTCAACTGCCATTATACAGGAAGCGCACTCGATTGAGTGACTTGGTGGCCGGGATTCCACAGTAATATGCACTGTTGGGCGAAGAATCTACGCAAAGATTAATTTTTTGGTCTTAAGGAATATATCTGTTATGGTAACAATTGATATTAGAGGAGAAAAAATTCGCTCCGACGCCGGGGATCGAACCCGAGTCCTTGGTTCTACGTACCAAGCGCTCTAATCACTGATCTACGCCGAAGTTCAATCCACAGCACCGGATAGAATTCCTCTCCTCTAGTGTTTTTCCCTTTGTGGTCTGACTTTACGTTCGACATATATTAACCCTTTCAGAACTGTATTTTTATTTTAAAAAAATTGAAAAAGAAACTGGTCACATAACCATTCTACGGATCCAAAATTCCCAAATCAAGCCTTCACAGAAAATCAAAATATGAGGACAATTTTGACACCTAGATGCCCAAAATTTTAAATTTTATTTTTAATTCAGTTATAGAAATGTTTAAAAAATAATATTCTCTATATGTATCACATTGAATTTTTCAAAATATTTGAAAGTATCGAAGACATTTCAAAAAAAAAAAAAAAGAAAAAAAAAGAAACAATGTACACTATAAAGTACACCAGGTCTGAAGAGGTTAAGTCAACTGCCATTATACAAGGAGCGCACTCAATTGAGTGACTTGGTGGCCGGGATTCCACAGTATATGCACTGTTGCGCGAAGAATCTACGTAAAGAGTAAGTAGAACCGAGGACCCGGATTGGATCCCCAGAGCTGGAGCTAATTTTTCTCCTCTAATACCCACAAAATCTACGGCTTTACTTCCCTTCCCAAGAAAGTCATGATATCACCCTTTAAAATCGATCGCCTTGACCTGGGTTGAAATCGCGCACTTCGGATCTAACGGCCAGCGTGGTTGCCAAGACTTCTTCTGTCTTATGCATCTGAATTACGTATTGGGATATACTGGGTGTTCATTTCAAAGTGTGTCATGACGTCACTGTTGTGAGTCGGCAATTTGAAGCGAGTTTCAACTTTTATGTGAGAAAAGTTGTCTATTAATCAAGACGTTCAATCTGAACTTGAGAACGTGTATGGTATAACTTGAACGTCGTAGAAACAGATGGCAGTCTGTACGGTCTGTGTGCTACCATAACCTCTTTCGAACTGTGTTTTGCGCGGGCAAGTCGTACGCAGGGTATTTGTTATCATCGGTTGCGTACGGCAACATTCCACAACACAAATAAAATGCTCCGTGTCCATGTTGACCGTCGAAGTTAATGTCAACAAATACGTAAGTAATCGTCTTAACCCTCTCCCCATATCCCGATATTAAGAAAAAAACTGACCTCAGTACGTGTTTCCAAACAGTTCACATTCCTGCCACTACAGGCGTTACCGTACGTATCGGTAAGTACTCTTCAGAATGAACGCCGTACTTGCCAGGCAACTTCTCTGGCACATAGGTAATACGCCTCTGCGGAAGTATATGAAGATTGAATTCTCTAGGCCATACATGGGCACAATTTTCGGTTACGTGAGGCACTCGATTTGAAATAGTTTGTTTACTAGGAGAGGAGACTGCAGAGTAGGATGGGAAATATAAACTGCTGTGACCTGCGTCACCTTATCGTAATCGCTAAGGCGGTCAGTGGCGAATTATTAGGAAAGCGCTTGGTTAAAGTGAGAGACTCGAAAACTTTTATTCAATTTCGCAAATTATTTCGGCAGCTTTAATCATAAACCTCTTTACTATTTCTCCAGCATTAATTGATTTAAATCACAGGCAAGAAATTGTTTAACTAGCCAATAATATTCCATCACGTTGTCTATGTTTATTTTCTTGAATATTCTGGCGTTTATCAAGATTACTTAATAGATTTTCACATTCTCGACCTAAAATAATTTCAGAAAATCATATTTCGTTTTTTACGCACATTTGATATTTCTTTTTATAAATGTCTTTTGGAAATAATACGTACAAACAACATTTAATTCCTCATATCTTTTAATGCAGCGTGTTTAAGGTATAATGTCGAATTTAGTTTACTATGCAAATGTTAAGATCATAAAAAATTTCTACGGAATAGTACGAAAAATAACATTTAATTAATTTGTCTTACCTTCTAATTCAGCATGTTCTTTATGACATAAGGAGTAATGTCGTTGTATATTAAATGTATTAATGCCTAATAGGATTTTCGAGCATAACATACATCGTATGTTCTCCCCTTCTAAACAGCAAAAAACTCTTCCTCCCATTTCTCATGAAATAATCGTTTTCTAACGTGCACACACTGCTTTGATAATGTCATTATGCCACCACTGATATTGCTTATGAAACTGATATAGAACCTGCCCACTCCTAGGAGCTACGTGAGGGAGGAACGGGGACTGTGAAGATGATGTCACTCAGAGCGATAAGCTCTGTGAAGATCAGTGAGGCACAAATTCTCAAGTGAGGCACGATGCCCATCTGTGCTCTAGGCTCATCGACTAGCCACATGACGACATACAGCGAGCCCTGACACACTTTGAACTGAACACGCAGTAGTCTATCATAACATTAAGCTAGTAAATAAAGGAAATCACTGAAAGTAATATTTTGCGGAGACTGTACACGATTTAAAAGCAAGGTGTTGAGTGAAATGCTTAATTCAAGAATCTCTAGAATGTTAAGTGACACTGGAGCTTATAATCTCTTCTGCTAAGTTCGTAAACATTTTAGATAAAAAGAGGGCGGGATTATTCTGAGTCGGGTATTTTAATTTAGAAGTCTTGTTTATTTATCTTCGAATTGGCAGTTAAGTCTTTCTCCTGGAATGAGGTCGAATTGTCGCGGTTGCTATGGTTAGGAATACGCATAGTATATGTCTGCCGATCTCCGCTTTTAAACTTAATGCCGCCAGCTACCAGCCATCCTGCCTGCATCCATATTCATCTGTGATTGAATTTCCATGGAAATGAGAAAGCAGTGTCGTGGCGCTTTCGCTGTTCTAAGGCTTCCCGTCTGTGGGGGACACCCACACCCCATCAGAGGGGTGTGTGGATGTATCTAACCTCTCCGAGTTTTAGGGGTTGAAGGGTGTCCCGCCTCCTGTAATGATTGTAGTCGGTGATACAATGCTTCTAGCTGGAATCTAGAGGGTTGTTTGTTAAATGTATGGGAGTTTCGTATCTCACACCCTCGGCATTTGAACTCTGCCCTTAGAACAACAACATGCTGCGTGCCTCAGATGAGAACATGCCAATAGAAGCGGTGGACGTCGCCCCATTCCATCAAAACTGAATACCCTTCACAGAATTTGTAATTTCTGCAGACTGGTCAATAGCACGGACACAATTTATTCGCAGACGAGACTGTGCTAGGAAGTCTTGGCGATATCCGATAACAGTGTTGTTTGTACACCTCATACATTATTAAACTGACCTCTTAAATGGCCTTAAAATTAACAATATATCAATAAAATTAAATTCATTATGTTTGATGGGTTAAACTCGAACACAGTGATATGAATAGAATTAATTTGTGCGAGATCGTGCGTATTTGCTTGTTTTCCGCACAAAACCAATCCGCGGAAAGTCTAAAATTCCACATTCAGTATTCCCAACCTAACATACATAACAATTTCCCTCTTCTTACCGCTTATGTGACGTAATGATTTTACTGCTTTAGGCTTTTAACATATTATTTTTAGAGACGTTCAATATAGTAATAATTATAAATTGGAAACTTACCACTGCAATTTCACCTAAATTGCACTGTTAATTATTGGTTTTAAATATTTGCAAAAATTTAGTAAACTCTACAACTCCACTAAAGTTACTGCATTCGTGATGCAAGTAACATTAAGGAAGCCGTAAAAAAATCAACAAGATTCCAGACTCATCATGGCGGCTACTTTGAACGAAGGAGATGTGGATCTAATATAATATAATATTGTTAAAATATTAAAATTAAAAATAAATCATTACATAACCTTACCGTTTGTTTTGAGTTCGCATTTATAGACTGGGGGGGAGAAAAAAAGACAGACGTATATCACGGCCTGCTGAAGTATGGTAACCACAGAAAACATTTTAAAGCAACAATGTTGAAGATAGATATTTTTGTTTTGCAAATTTGCCGTCATTGAACAGAAACCAAGATGGAGATTTCATTGTAACTTATTAGAAATTCCTCTTTCAGGTATGTAATAAACGATCTTCGCACAAAATAATATACGATACACGAGCGGTATGATTTCTTTCAATTCTCGGAACTTAAAAAAGCTCAACTACGTTTCGCTTTTTCAAACTTTTCCTCGAACATGAAAACTTCACAACAGACCGCTCTTGTAACGCATATTACTATTACATACACCTGGCTGTTACTTACATAAAAATTTAAAAGTAGTCTACATATTCCGTGCAATTCATGTAACACTGTTGTAAAATATTTTTTTTTAATATAGGCACCGAGCGGGCTAGCGGAGTGGTAGAGGGCTGGCCTTGCATTCGGGAGGTCCGGGGTTCGATCCCAGAGGCCGGCAATCCTAACTGAGGTTTTTCATGGTTTCTTCAGTTATGCCGGGATTGTACCTCTTGAAAGTCCGGCCATGGACGGCGATCCTTCCCTTAATCCTTTCATATGTGTGAGTGAATGCTGTGTAATGTCTTAAATGTTTGTGTTGTATCGGAGGTGGCCCCGGCATTGAGCTGATCTCTCATCCGGGGAGGCCCTCCATGTCCTTGTGTGGTCAAAAAAAGTATGTATGTGATCCATAGATTAATTCCTCTCCCGACAGGTCGCGGCCACGTAAGGCCCGAGTATAAATTAACCTAAAGGACAGAGGTTAAATTAAGGAAAAGAAGAAGAAGAAATATAGGCCTACTAATTACAATTTTTAAAAATAATATTTCACAAAATTGAGGTTCAAAATTAGTACACAATATCATCAAACTACCAATGACAGAGATATTTAACAAGATTCTGCAAAGTGAAGTTATACCTGAAGAATGGACTAAGAATACAATAATTCTTTTACATAAGAAAGGCAAAAGAGACAATATAGACAACTACAGGCCCATCAGTCTCATGTCCAACATGTATAAAGTGTTTTCGAAAAAAATATTGCGCAGGATCACAAGAACGCTGGAAGAAAATCAACCTCTGGAGCAAGCTGGATTTCGTTCCGGATTTTCAACGGCGGACCACATTCAGACATTGACGCAGATCATGGAAAAAGTCGAGGAACACAATTTGAAATTGTATATAGCCGTTGTGGATTATGCAAAAGCTTTCGATTCGATAGAACATATTAGTGTTTTGAAAGCACTTAAGAATCAGGGTGTTCCAATCAAATATATTAGACTGCTTGGCGTGCTGTACCAAAGAAACACAACAAAAGTGAAACTGGATACAGAAGGAGCACCATTCAACATACAGCGAGGGGTGAGACAAGGAGATCCCTTGTCACCGAAGATCTTTAATTGTGTATTGGAGGAGGTCTTTCGCAAGTTACCTTGGGGTCGCAAGCACGGCATATCTATCGACGGAAGAAAACTGACCAATGTACGCTTCGCTGATATTGTGGTTCTGTTTGCCAGATCCAGGAAACGATTGGAAGAGATGCTGAACGAATTGTGCGAAGAAAGCATGGCAGTAGGGCTAAAAATCAACACCAGCAAAACCAAAGTACTGACAAATGACGCAGAAGGGCAGATGATCGTCAACAATGCGAACATCGAATTTGTCACGCAATACATTTACCTTGGCCAGACTATATCATTTCAGAACAGCATGGACAAAGAAATTGATAGACGAATAGCATCGGCATGGAGAAAGTTTTGGAGTCTGTCCTTCATCCTAATGGACAAGAGCCAGAAATTGCAGAACAAGAGGCAGATCTTCAACAGCTGCTTTGCACCTGTACTTCTGTATGGGGCGCGATCCTGGTCACTCACCAAGAAACAGGCATTAAAATTAGGAAGATGCCAAAGAAGAATGGAAAGGAAAATTCTCGGAATAAGCCTGAAGGACAGAATCAGAAACGAAGAAGTACGGCGACGAAGCGGCGTAGAGGACGTGGTGACACTCGCTAAAAGGATGAAATGGCGCTGGGGAGGACACGTGATACGAATGCAACCTACCAGATTGGCACACACGGCGATACTGTGGGATCCAAGAATTGGCTGGAGAAACCGTGGATGACCGAGGACCAGATGGGGGGACGAGTTCCAGTTGCAGCTAGGAGGACTGTGGACCAGAATAGGACGCCAAAGAACACGGTGGAAGGACGCAGTCAACCAACTTTGAGTGGGAGCAACAACCAGTGCTAGCGAAACTGTGGACAAAGAACTAGGAATGTAAATAGACCATCAGGTCGGCTCTTCTGATGGTCAAGACTTGAGCCACCCCTGCCCAAGCAGGAGGCCTTGCCCCACTGGGGATTTACGGCTTTATTATTATTATTATTATTATTATTATTATTATTATTATTATTATCATCATCAAACTGATTTCACACCAAGGTGCGAAAACAAAGCTATTGGTGCGCCACATACAGTCTTTCTCGCAACTCAACTCGACAATCGGACGGCATAGCGCGTATTTTGAAATTTTAAAGGTTTTTTATTTTATTTTAGTAGGTTATTTTACGACGCTTTATCAACATCTCTGGTTATTTAGCGTCTGAATGAAATGAAGGTGATAACGCCGGTGAAATGAATCCGGGGTCCAACACCGAAAGTTACCCAGCATTTGCTCATATTGGGTTGAGGAAAAACCCCGGAAAAAGCCTCAACCAGGTAACTTGCCCTGACCGGGAATCGAACCCGGGCCACCTGGTTTCGCGGCTAGACGCGCTAACCGTTTTTAAAGAGTTTGAAAATATCAAATTCATTTTTAGATCGTAGGCCGTAAAAAAATAAATGGCGTGCCGGACTTGACCCGCGGGGCATAGTTTGCCGACCACTGGTGTAGATTATTACATGTAGCATACATGGAAATAATTTATATTTCTTCGGTAGAGGTCCAACGAAAGTCTGCAAATTCTAAGAAACAATATATAGTGATATTATTACCATTAATTGATGTGATCTCGCGAATAAAATATGTTCTGTAAACAAATAATAAAATTATTCATAAACGAATCTTTGTTTGTACATTAGAAAGCAGTGTAAGAAAGGTTTTTATACAAGCTAGGAATATAAGAATATTTTTAAAATATTTGTTTTGTCTTCGACTACGAGAAATTTGGGTTGCAAATTACTTTCCACTGCCATTTCTCTTTGTATCTTCTCCTTTCCTTCAAAAAAAGAATTCAATATCTACCTAGTAGGCTATGGCTTGCAGAAGTAGGGCACTCATATCTTTGGTTTCTATTTCGTCTGAAGTAATATCGGATTTCAGTCATCCTGTAAATTATTACAAAAAGAATTGACGCAGTCGTCGTCCTGAATCGATGACTGGGAAGATGAAGATGGTACTTGGTGTCGTCATCTGGGCAAGGTCTCATCCCTTTATCTCCTGCGCCCAACTCAACAACTTGCGCTGCAACCCCCGTTCACCCCGCACGTCGCTCCTATTCCCAGTCTCTCCAGTTTCTCATTTTTGCTGCCTTCACCTTTTGCACGCACACACGTGGTTTGTTCACACGGTTTTACTCCAAGAGACCACCTCCTCCTCCAAAACACGAAAACTCTGCACAGTAATTAAAAAAAAAAAACTTTTCTCCATTGCTCTATGACCAGGTTTCATGCCACAAACTCAATGTAAAGAAAGAATAAAAACATGCACCAGACCGAGGAGGGAAAACATTTACCATCCTACATATATTCTCAATTTGGCTCACGTATGAACTCAAAAGTCATCTGTGGTTCGTCATTTATAATATATCAGTTGCGGCCGGTGAGGCATTCTGGTAGTGGTGCCAAAAATGAAAAAAAGGTTGTACGCAAGTTACTCTAGTGAAATTGATAATCGCAGTTCACGTTTGCATTATGTTAAGTAAAACACATTAATTAAACCAGCTAATTTACCAGGTGTACAGTTAATAATGCATCTACATAGTAACAGTTACAATGACTTTACTAATAGACGATAATTATACACAGTATTTAAAGGGTGTAATTGATATTTTGTTATTGAAGTGTTCTATCAGTGAAGAATTATGTTGTGTCAGTGAAGTGTTTTGTGTCAGTGAAGTGTGTTGAGTAAGTGAAACGTGTTCCTGTCAGTGAAGCTTTATAGTTTATAGTGGCAATGCAAAGTATTTGAACAGTGAAATGTTTTTGAAGTGTTAGTGAAACCAGGATAGAATCAGTGAAATGTGTCGTAGTTCCAGTGCAGTGAGTGAGTTGACAGCGAAATGAGTGTAGTGTTGAAAGGTATTTGTGCAGATATGAACATATCATACTCGTGGGTTTTAGTTCGAACATAGGTTTAAGGTAAAAATTAGATTTACTTTAAATATTAATTTAACCGATCGTGCTTCATTTAATTTAGGATGTTCCCTGTTATTATTATTATTATTATTAGTATTAATTATCAGTATTATTATTAATTGTATTTTTTATTAATTGTGTATATTATTGTCTTTATTGAGTGTAATTAGTTACCACTGCCACCGGGTATATACCCATTGGAGTGTGAATAAATACATATATACATATATACATAACATTTCCTAAACTAATAACGAAATTTACAGATACAGATAATGAAAACTTTCACAGTATTGTTAGTCAAATACAAATAAGTTTTGCAACTAGTAAATTTACTGGCAAAAACACACGAGATAAACAGTGATATAGATAATAAACAAACACGTTTGCACTTTATTTAACAGGTCGATGAATCCAAGACAGCGGCCTGAATAACACATGCTCATGTCCTGCACAGATCTCATGTATCGTTAACAGAAGCATCAGTACTATAGCAACAGTGTAGCGATATTTAGTTGCCGCAAAATAAAACAAATATTACACAACATTAACAAACCGTGTTACATAATATGAAAAAATATTTATCTTTCTAAAAAGAACCATTACTATCTCTGCGTTCAATATAGTTAAATGGATAATAATATACATATTTAAAATCCAAGTTATGTGCATTAGTTTTGAATTGGCAACATTACATTAACATTTGGCGCGGAACTTGAACTTGTGTTTTCGTGCAAGTCTGCGGTTGATGGTTCCCTTCCTAACGTCTCCAACAACCCTGCCATCTAGCGAAATTTCTGTATTACTGTGCTCTAGCGGGCGGAATATTAACTACCGAGTCAAATTGAATTCGGCTCAAAGTCTGCCATAAGAAACGCATATAAACTAGAATCAGTAGCCTTTTGTAGAGTGTTATATGGACGCAGACAGTGCCACACCGAACTGGCTCCAACGTTCGGAGAAACGCTGCAAGAGTGCGTTCCGATCTGTGCGCGCGCTCGTTCAAATGAAATACCAATAAAATGTGTAGAAATAAACTATTACAACTGCTTTCTAGGATATTACTTTTTGTTTCTTTCATTGGTTGTGCCATGGCACACTGGCACTACCCCAAAAGCCACCCCTGTAATATATTATAGGATATTTTTAAAACTTGATTGTTAGAGACAGTTCCTACCTTGAAAAATTCGTGCAAAACATAAGTAGAAATAATAAGCTCAGTTCAGGGTTAATAACAGAATTTAAGTCAACTTAGTATCGACTAAGTTTCGTCAAAATAAAATATTTCCCTCATTGTTTCTAGATTTGGAACTCACAACCGACTTGTGTTTGAAATGTTGTCACATACTGTAAGATCGTATAAAATCAATATGAATCTCTAAAGCAGCGGTGACCAAACTGAGAATCGTGATTACATCATGTAATCAAAGACATTCATACTGTAAGGGGATTTTCCTGTACATTGCTCTCTGTCTCGCTCACGTATTGAAGGTAAGCAGTGTCGGTACTATGTCGCTCTACAAACCCTCATACAGAATGGGAAGAGGAATTTATTCGCTGTTCTGTCAGAGAAAATGTAATACGTTGCTTTGCTCAACGGTTCAATTAGTAGTAATATATAGAAGCGACATTACAGGGCATTATACACGCATAACAGGTATTATTATTATTATTATTATTATTATTATTATTATTATTATTATTATTTATCAGCAAGGTTACCATAATTCTTATATACGTGCCTGAATATATAGGTCTACATCTTTCGTTGAAGAATAAAATAATTACTGCGCTCTATGTCCATTCTAATTTCTGTTTTTAATCTTTTGATGACTTATCAGTTATTTACTACTTATTGATTTTGTAACACCTGCAACAACTTCTACATAAGACAGACAGGCAGATCATTTCACGTTACAAAGAACACATCACAGCCACAACAAAATTACAAAACACCTCCACATATTATGCAGAACACATCACAAATGCTAACCACACGTACAGAGACATCAACACAAACATGGAAATACCGCACATCCAACCAAAAAGCCACAAACTGAACACACTAGAACAATATGAAATATACAGACACACAAAAACATACTCCAATGACATTCTCAACACACAACCCAATTGCAGAACTCTTTGACTCCACATTACACCACACAAACACACCCTCACAGGAAACAAAACAAAAGCCGCCAAGACCAACAACGATCAGTTCTGAGGATGACTCATAATAGGTCGAAACATGTAAATCAGGTACGATAGAATTCTGTAGCCAGGAGGAAAACGATCTTAAGTCAATTTTTTTGTGAAAATGAGATTTTTATATATTCTGAAAGTGGAAACAATTCTCTACAATCTGGTAAAACGGCTTAAGTCAAATAAGACTCCTGACTGGATTTATAGAGCGTTACCAAAGGTCCTAAGTACTTTTTGAATCGAGCACACACAGAATAAAGGACTTAAGAATATTTAATACTTTATTCCTTACAAACTATCACATGTTTACTTTCCATGCTTCCCTATTAAAAAGGTCTACTTGTATTTTGAGCCGTTTTATCATACTGATGACCTTTCCTTTTAAAAGTTTAAGCACCAGGGTAAACAGTCCTATAATTGTTTAAGACCCATTTTGCATTCGTAACTAATTTACATTTATCATTTATTTTGACATGAAAAAGTCTTACGTTTAAACGTCCCTTGTACTCAGTTTGAGTTCTAGTCTTAAAAAGGCTTAAGTGCGGCTATTTTTGGAAATAATCAAGAAAATTGTTAAATGAGCAACATTACCTATTTTAGAAGAAATATAAACAAATAATATCCAGAAAAATCTCTTCATGAAACAACTATATAATTGACGCCAATTTCAATTTTTCTACTGGTCTCCTGAAAAGTAAAAAACTTATACTTAAGTCCTTTTTCCTTCCGGCCACAGAATTTAACACAAGAAAGTCATATAATACATATTCCGAAATATTAACAGTTGTATTAAAATGTTTTCTAGCTGCTTAAAGTCGTATATTTTATGGTATTACTTACTTACTGGCTTTTAAGGAACCCGGAGGTTCATTGCCGCCCTCACATAAGCCCGCCATTGGTCCCTATCCTGAGCCAGATTAATCCAGTCTCTACTATCATATCCTACCTCCCTCAAATCCATTTTAATATTATCTTCCCATCTACGTCTCGGCCTCCCCAAAGGTCTTTTTCCCTCCGGTCTCCCAACTAACACTCTATATGCATTTCTGGATTCGCCCATACGTGCTACATGTCCTGCCCATCTCAAACGTCTGGATTTTATGTTCCTAATTATGTCAGGTGAAGTATACAATGCGTGCAGCTCTGCGTTGTGTAACTTTCTCCATTCTCCTGTAACTTCATCCCTCTTAGCCCCAAATATTTTCCTAAGAACCTTATTCTCAAACACCCTTAATCTCTGTTCCTCTCTCAAAGTGAGAGTCCAAGTTTCACAACCATACAGAACAACCGGTAATATAACTGTTTTATAAATTCTAACTTTCAGACTTTTTGACAGAAGACTAGATGACAAAAGCTTCTCAACCGAATAATAACAGGCATTTCCCATATTTATTCTGCGTTTAATTTCCTCCCGAGTGTCATTTAGATTTGTTACTGTTGCTCCAATATATTTGAATTTTTCCATCTCTTCGAAGGATAAATCTCCAATTTTTATATTTCCATTTCGTACAATATTGCCATCACGAGACATAAATTTTATGGTATTTGCAATTGAAATACATTCCTTTCAACTACCAGTTACATGTAGCACAAGCTGTCAAATATAGGCAATATGAATTGGACTGATTACAGTACAGGTAACGTGTCTCCGCGAGCTCGAGCGTGGTGGGAAAGCTTGCATTCGACCCGCACTTCAGTTGAGAGTGTTCTGTCAGCCAATTATCCGGTAGGATTGCTCAGACACGGGCAATATGCTCCAACTCAGCAGATTATCCCCACTTAAGAGTGTGATATGCTTTAAAATTTATGGCATGCCATTTAAAGTTGAAGTACATAATCCGAACTCTTGAATTACGTGAATTCAATTCACAAGGTCTTTTTAATCCCATGTCAATTACTACTTACATTTATTTGCACATTTTCAATTATAGTGTGAAAAAGTAAATGTTTCTTAGCAGGAGAAATGACGTAAAAAGTTTTGGGCTCAAGTCTATGAATAACAAGCCTTTGTATAGAAAAAGTATTTATTCAATCATTTATATAGTAGTAGTATTAGTAGTAGTAGTATTTATTTATGTAACCTGGTAGAGATAAGACCGTCAGTATTAAATTTACAATTACAATTACAAATAACATTACAATTAGTATTAAATTTACAATTACAATTACAATAAAATCAAAGTACGAAAAGATTACCTGAATAAGTTTCATAGAGAAACAAAGAATATTTTATATTTACTGAATTACAAATTATATCTAGAATAACAAAATTGTATAGTGATGAAATTACTGGATATTGAAATATTTTGTGATAGATTAAAGAAACTATTTACAAGAAATCAATTACTGACCAAGTGCCTAGTAAGTTTTCGTTTGAATTCAATTTTATTTCGACAGTCCCTGATGCTAGCAGGTAGCGAATTTCAGAGTCTTGGCAGGGCTATTGTGAAAGATTATATACGTACAGATCTCGCACTAAATTGGTTTCCTGTACAAGGTGTGGAAAAAACTAACTTCAATAATGTGGGTGGTGATAGATTGGATTAAGAGAGGCATATTAAGGTAGGAAAGAAGTGTTGGAAATGCGTATTTATTCCTCCTTTTTATACTTGTATACTTATTACTCACGTAATATTTTATTCTATTTCTACTATTATTCTCGTATATTCTGTACTTTATATTTATATGTTTTGTTTATATGTACAGGGTGTTTAAAAATGGCATCTGAGTTCAGCAATGATGTGAGTGAAAAATAATTGATAGATTTGTACGGAATCATCCCATATTATACATTTATCGAATAATAATTATAAAAACAAGACATAAGAAGAAAATGTGTGGTAGATGATTGGGGAAACTAGTAAGTTTACTGCAACTTAATAAATCGTTTGTTATTATACATTTTGATAGGTTATCCTGTCTTTTAATTTAGCACAGAACTAAAAAAATATATTTCTTCGCGTAGTCAGAAGTAATGATGATTAATTCAAAATAAAATATATAGTATTAACCTTAATTTGGATTTATGATCCATTGATTCTTCATTGATTTTTGTGTTGAATCAGACATCCGTATACATTTATACCAGATTATTTTATAATAACCAGGCTTCGGCCTAGGAACACAGAGTAACCAGTTTGAGGTGTAGAGTACACGGAGTATAAATGACGTCATGACCCGTGTGCAGTCTCCCGACTGTGCATTACCGTTGTGTGTATTGCTGCTTGGCTGCGGTACGTGTAACAGGCTTCGGCGTAGGGACGCCTGATTGAAGGTTACAACTCACGTTAATACTTTAATGGTAGACAATTATTGTCTACACTAGGAATGTACTGTATATACTGCATCTGTACAAGGTGAAATATATTTTGTGCCGTACTGTGACGTATTGTTTACATGTTGAGACACGAAGTAACGGCGCGCTCCATCACCCACGCCACTCGACCAACACAACACTATCGTCCGTGCGTTCTGAACTTCATGCGTTTCTGTTCCCAGGACCAAAGCCTGGTAATAACTTAACTCTTTGAATTTCTACAAGTTTATTTTAACGTAACTAACATAAAAATATTTCTTATACAAATTAAAATGTACCTCTGATTGAGGTTCCTGGCCTACTGTATCTATTATCAGGTAGTACATCTCACTTGACGATATGTGTCAGAGGAAGAACAATTGTATGTACGCATATGAAGTCTGATTAATGGAATATGTAGCTAGTCACCGATGTATGCATTGGAGGGGGAAAGAAACAGGCAACCTTATCCCATTATCTCCTGGCCTAGTTGCTTCATGAGTGATGTCTTATTAGTGTTACATATGAGTAGACAGTGTATGCGGGATGACTTAAGGAAAAGTGAAGTTGTTTCGTATCGGAGTATATGGCACGTGCCGCGCCGTCCGTCTTTTGTGTACGTGGTGAGTACAGCAGCGTAAAGAACGAAGGAACCCCGATCTGTTCATAGTAACATTGCAATGCAATGTGTGCAGTTGTGTTGTCCTGCAGGACAGGCGAAGACGATTCAGCTTCGACAACTTACGATACTATACCGTCGTTTACTGCAACGCTAGTAATTCCATCGATGATGACGAGGTATGAGCTACAGTACGTCATTTTTCTTTTCATTCTGACTGTACGGAGATACAGTAGCATGTTGAAGTAATAACTAATACTATACTATACTATACTAACAATACCATCTCATCTCACCTCCTCTTACTCATCTTCTTTCACAACAGACCTGCCAAGACTCTGGAATTCGCTACCTGCTAGCATCAGGGACTGTCGAAATAAAATTGAATTCAAACGCGAACTTACTAGGCACTTTGTCAGTAACTGAGCTAATTCAGACATGGCTTCTTGTAAATAGTTATATTATTCTAGCATAAAATATTTAAATATCCTGTAATTTAATCACTATATAATTTTATTATCCAAGGTTTAATTTGTAATTCAGTAAAAAAATCTTTCTTTGTTAACATCTATAATAAATTATCTAGCTTTTAGGCTATTAATCAGGCAATCTTTTAGTATTTTGACTTTTATTGTAATTGTAATTATATTTAAGTATATTCTTAATCTTGTAGGCCTTATCTCTACCAGGTTATATTTATTTTATTGGTTTTTTTACGACGCTGTATCAACATCTAGGTTATTTAGCGTCTGAATGATATGAAGGTGATAATGCCGGTGAAATGAGTCCGGGGTCCAGCACCGAAAGTTACCCAGCATTTGCTCGTATTGGGTTGAGGGAAAACCCCGGAAAAAACCTCAACCAGGTAACCTGCCCCGACCAGGATTCGAACCCGGGCCACCTGGTTTCGCGGCCAGACGCGCTGACCGTTACTCCACAGGTGTGGACTCCAGGTTATATATATATATATGCATACAGTACTATACTATTTAACAATAATTACATTTCAGTTTCATGTAGTATGTAGACACACATAAAATCACTACAAAATTTCGTGTCTGCACTCCACAACAGTTGATTTTGAAACGAAAGATTGTGCCTGACGATGAAAGAGTAATGGAACGGAGAAAAATTCTCTCCGGCGCCGGGATTTGAACCCGGATTTTCAGCCCTACGTGCTGATGCTTTATCCATTAAGCCACACCGGATACAACCCCGGCGTCGGACAGAATCGTCTCAGATTAAGCTCCAACTCTTGGGTTCCCTCTAGTGGCCGCCCTCTGCACTACGTCATAGATGTCTATGAACGTAGGACCGAAGTCCACACATGTGCTGAGATGCACTCGTTATGAGTGACTAGTTGGCCGGGATCCGACGGAATAAGCGCCGTCTTAAATCACGAAGTGATTTACGCATATCATATATATTATTTTAACGTACCGAAGTACATATGATATTTCCATGCAGATATTCTGCGTCATCATACGATGAAAGAGTAATGGAACGGAGAAAAATTCTCTCCGTCTCTCTGAGACGATTCTGTCCGACGCCGGGGTTGTATCCGGTGTGGCTTAGTGGATAAAGCATCAGCAAGTAGAGCTGAAAACCCGGGTTGAAATCCCGGCGCCGGAGAAAATTTTTCTCCGTTCCATTACTCTTTCATCGTATGATGACGCAGAATATCTGCATGGAAATATAATATGTACTTCGGTACGTTAAAATAATGTAGATTGTGCCTGAGTTGACGGTAACACAAGTCTAGAAAAGCTTCCGTCACAAAAATTAGTGTCAATCTAATATTATGTTTAATACGTTTTCTAAAAACAAACTGCAACTTTGAGCTCCAATGGTTGAAGGATAAAATAATGAATTCAAGCGTTTACGTTTAAAACCTGTTCAGCCAATGCAATGGTCTGAATGAAAAAATTGTAACATATAGTAAATGTGCACCTACATTCAACGATAAGTCATCCCGCATCCACTATCTACTTATGAGGTCCAAACTCTCTTCGGACAGTTAACTAAACAACATTAAAATGGTCCACACCTGTAGAGTAGCGGTTAGCGCGTCTAGCCGCGAAACCAGGTGGCCCGGGTTCGATTCCCGGTAGGGGCAAGTTACCTGGTTGAGGTTTTTTCCGGGGTTTTCCCTCAACCCAATATGAGCAAATGCTGGGTAACTTTCGGTGTTGGACCCCGGACACATTTCACCGGCATTATCACCTTCATCTCATTCAGACGCTAAATAATCTAAGCTGTTGATAAAGCGTCGTAAAATAACCTACTAAATTAAATAAAAACATTAAAATGGACTTATTGCACTGTTTCTACAGTGGATAACTGAATTAAAAACATAATACTATAACTTATCGGCTAAGATGGACCTCACAAAATGCTTTATTGCCGAGAAAAGCAAAAAAAAAAAAAAAAAAAAAAAAAAAAGCTACGAACATACTGTTGCCACGTAACTAAATACTGTGGGTGAATTACAGTCTTCATTGCCTCATATACATTTTTAAAACTTCTCAACATTTACTTCTTGACTTCGTTGCAGTCTAGAGATTGAATGAATTCGATATCTGTGCTCATGAAATCTTTGAGGACTATTATGAGACTCTGAACTCAGTTCACGTGTAATGAAGTTTTCATACGTTCCGAATATACGAGAACCTCGCATGGCAGCAGACGTCGTTCAAATTTAATTCAATTCCTGCGGCCGTATTCCACCCGGAACGCCAATTTGACAGAAATGATTTTTATGAGATATCATGTCCCCAGGCAGGCTCACAGGGACAAAGAAGCAATTCAACTGGAACTTTGTAGGCAAGACAAGTGTTTTCATTCGTTTTACATTCGTCTGACTAGAATTTATCCCGTACTTCAGTCATTTGCTAATGCAGACTCTTAAACTGAGACATTTATGTTTCTTGTCAAGCATGTAGATGTTGTCGTTTAAGATTCTGTCTTCTTACATACCTATAAAAGTAAACTGTCCTCCTAATGATTACGTTGAAGACAACGTCCGCTACAAAATTCCTCTAGTTTCGTGCTACTGAGTATTACAGCCTAAGAAAAAAGCATTGGTCTTCTGGGCCATGGATAGTACACTGTTGCCGCAAGATGCCTACGTTAGAAGAGAGAGTGAGGTATAGTATATCTCACTCTAGAGAGTGTTAGAACACGTACAGTAGGCGTCTCAAGGCCAACGCATAAAAGTTGTTACAGAGAACAAGTGTAGATAGCGTAGTCAGCTGAAGAGATAAGCGCTATACCCGAAGATAGCCGATCGTTGATTCATATTACAAGCATGAGCGAGCTAAGTTGTAACTGTCGCGGGAAAAATTCCACAAAGCGGCACTTTTGAGTTGTACTGTCAAAAAGACGGTTGTTTTCGGAAGGAATAAAATATCTTAAGTCGTTTGCAGTAATAATAATAATAATAATAATAATAATAATAATAATAATAATGCAAATCAAGATTTCAGGTATAACTCCCTGTAAAGTTGATTTGAATAATTGGATCGGTGCCGGGTAGCTCAGTTGGTAGAGCGTTGGTACGTTAAACCAAAGTTCCCGGGTTCGATGCCCGGCCCCGGAACAATTTTTCCCTGGAAATTATTCAAATCTACTTTACAAGGAGTTACACCTGAAATCTTGATTTGCATAATACGCGTCATTGTTCGTTAACAGAAAACCACAATTTAAGTCACACGGAGTTAGTGTGCACTCGAAGTTGGTTGCTTGACGGTTGTCTGCCCACTTTGAGGTCTGTGGATATAGAGGGAAAAATTGGATCGGTGTCTGGTAGAGTTCCCGGGTAGCTCAGTTGGTAGAGCGTTGGTACGTTAAACCAAAGGTCCCGGGTTCGATTCCCGGCCACGGTACAATTTTTCCCTCGAAATTATTCAAATTATTCAATAATAATAATGATAATATTAATATTAATAATAAATTTATTTTCTAATTATATGTTATGAGTAAAAAGAAGACATCTGAAGCATGAAGAACCATACATGTTACGTAATTATTTAAGCACAAGGAACTGGCTACCCTATCCCATTATCTCCTGGCCTAGTTGGCTCATAAGAGGTGCCTTGTTGATATCACATGTCAGAGGTAAGACCTGTCTTCGGACAGTTGACTAAACAAAAAATACTTCATTTCTAGTAAATGGTTTTGGTATCTCTTTTTATTTAAGTTCATACTATACTGTATTTAATAAAATAAAATTCAATTAAATAATAATAATTAAACTACAATTAAACTTGTTGATTGTTAAGGTACATATTCTTATGATATCTCCTCTCAAATTCTTCTCTCAAGTCCTGCAGTACTTCATTCTATTTGTTACACTGGTCTTGATTCAAATTAGGTAACAATAATTTTAGAGTAATAAAGTGGTAACAGTTATCCACTGAAACTTGCAACTCCCACAATTTCGATTTTATTTGTTCATACATTTGCGGTAATAAGAACATTCTTTCCTCGGAGATGGAGACAAAATCGTAGCGGTTGCAGATGTCTGTTCAAACGTCGCGGTCAATGACGTCATCCGGAGATACACGAACTGCTCCCGCATCTTGTTCCACTCTTACATTTAAAAAGAGAGAGAGAGAGAGAGGGGGGGGGAGGAAGTCCTCCGAGAAGGCCCTATTGAGACGTCTGACGTAGAGCGTTCTAACAAGTTTATCACACAAGATAAATACGTTAAGTCCGATCAAATGATGAAGAATAGAAAACAATGCCATAATGACGCCTGCAAAAACATACATTATATTTTATATACATTATAACTAGGCTTCGGACATTTAGGCCATTAACCAACTTTTAGACACCTCAACTACAGTAGGCTCCATAATGATCGAAAGTAGGCATTAAATACAATTTTACACACGTAAATAGTTTGAAAAGTGTGAGATTAAAACTTTTTGTAGTAGGTGTTCCTATCTGTTGACAATCGCAAATTTTCTTTTCTTTCAATGGATTGTTCTTTCTGCAATGTTTATATTAAAACAATGAAATATAATTTGTTTCTTTGGCCAGATCACAACTCACCAACATTTGCCTATCACACGGTGCAAAGGACATTAGTCTGTGTTTGACAGAACCAGAGAAAAAAATACTTTATATATTAATATTTATACCCGACAATACTTTTAACAGTTCTACCCAGTACCCTTAAATACATTTTGTTCTACCTTTTTTCATTCATTCATTTATTTTATTCCATAGATCTTACATGAGCAATGAAGCTTTAAGATGTGGAACATGTCAACATTTTACAATATTACAATTACAATTTTTACAAATTTGTATAGTTTTACAATTTAGTAATTTTCTACAATTTTTACAATTTTGTACAATTTTTTTACATTTTGGCGAGATGTAGTGAGATGAGATGAGGTCCGAGGATTCGCCAAAATATTACCCGGCATTTGCCTTTTCGGTGGGGGAAACCTCGGAAAAACCCAACCAGGTAATCAAATCAAATGGGGTAATCAAATCTAAGGGGTTGATGCCAAGGACTCGCCATAGGCCATCCAGCTTCAGTCCCACGGCTGGGGAAAACCTCCGAAGAAACCAAAGTCCAAAGGGGGATCCAACCCAAGCCCGAACGCAGCTCCGGATCAGCAGCCCAGCTAGTAAATTTCTTTTGATTAATTCTCAATTAAAAATAGACGAGAACTGACGTGAAGTCCTCTGTCAGAGATAGACTTTCTATATTTGTCCTAAATCTACGACACGGGTCACAGAGGTTTACTTCCTTCCTGAGGGAGCAATGCTAACAATTGTGTCATTCACTAAATCCAGTCTCTGTCGGCCGGGTTTGAACTCACGTACCTCGTATCCAACAGCCAGCATGGAAACCGCAACACCACCGACGACGAATAATTTGCGGTCAGAAGTGTGGCACACCACCTTCGCTTCCATGCTGCGATCATGAATGTGACCATCGACGCCTCATTTAATGCACTGTACATGCACAGGTGTCATGAGATGCGTCGAATTTCAATTTGTCTTGCAGTTCTTTGCAGATCTTTGTATCAAATTTCTCCATCTCGTCTTGCTTCTGTCCCTTCTTCCTATTCTATATTTTAAGATACAGACATACTGCGTGTTCCGTCATCGTAGCTCATGCTTTCAAATAAGTTATTCCTCTGTCGTTCCACGCTTCTCTTTACCTATGTTTGACAGTTATAAATAGGGACCGGATATCAAGATGTGAAATATGTACATATTTATGTAAGAAAAATAAGCTGAATATGTACCAAAATATGTAAAATCATGAAAATATTTAATATCAATATTTGGCAGGTATAATAATAATAATAATAATAATAATAATAATAATAATTATTATTATTATTATTATTATTATTATTATTATTATTTATTTTTTTATTTTTTTATTTAATCTGGCAGAGCTAAGGCCAGTAGGCCTTCTCTTCCGCCCAGCCGGACTCTAATTCTAATTGAATACAATTTATTGCTTACATAGTTATTACATTAATATCTAGACCATAAAACAACATGAAAGTGAATAATGAAAGTTGGATAAGTAATGTTAGTGTGACAATAATAAACATTGGTAAGAAATAGTTATAATAATAATAATAATAATAATAATAATAATAATAATAATAATAATAATAATAATAATAATAATAATAATGAGATAATTTGGATATTTATCTGTGATATATATATATATATATATATATATATATATATATATATATATATATATATATATAACCATTAAAACATTGAGAAACCTGAAACAGCTATTATTGTTAACAAGAATTGTTAGAAAAATAATTCGTTAGTCTATTCTTAAATTGGTTTGATGTCTGACAGTCCCTGACATTACTCGGTAGGGAATTCCAAAGTCGAGGAACAGCCACAGTGAAAGAAGATGAATATGAGGATGTTCGGTGGGAGGGAATGGATAATATTGAGGAGTGTTGTGATCGTGTGTCTAGGTTATGATGGGTGGTAAGACTTTCCAGTTGTGATTTCATAGAGTACCCGAATTTTTTTACCGCACACTTGACACATTACTATTTTTCCATCTGTAATTAAAGCTTCATCCATTACAATCCATGATTTTATATTTCACATTAGGGTTGAAGATACAGGGGCCATTTTAGTTAGTTAAAAACAGTAGATAAACTCACTTGCACTTTATACTGTAAGTACTAAAACTAGAGAACTGAGTGAAATGAATGACACAACAGAACTGCAAGCACTGTTTCGCTTTACTGGATTAGGAGAAAATAAGAAGAGATGTAGGACACATGCATTTTAGCTGCTCCCTGTAAGAAACAAAGTACCTACTAAAACCTCAAACTTTTGTTTGAAAAGTGACATTCCTGTCTCATTCAGAAGGGGAGGATTTTTCCAGCCGAGAACCATACTTTCTATTTGCTAGGAAAATCCCATTTGTGTATAGGTTTACTAAATTTAAAGTAAAGAGGTCAAGCAATAACCTGAAAAGCTATTTATGTTAATCTTTCAACAACTTTCCAGTTTGTTCCTTTACTTCACCTTCTTTTCAAAAGTCGGCTACTTTATTGCGGCTCATGCCAGACTTGACACGGGTTTTCCCTGGAAGGATTACGTAGAGGGTGGGTAAGGTTGCAAATTGCATGGGAACGGCTTGTTAAGACGTGAGCAGTACAACTATAGTTCGAGACAAATCATGTCGTCCTCTTCCCATCCACCGCATGGAGGCAACGTTACTTTTTGAGTGATTTTGTTGTATGAGAAAGGTTGCCTTTTGTTCACTCATATTTACAGTGGATGGTATGGGGTGAGTGCCTCTATTACTTCCTGGAACTATGAATATTATGTTTCGTCCCGAAATATATTCTTTCTTGGGTAGGTAAAAAGGCTTTTTAAATCTGTGTATTTCAAATTGTAAACTTCCACAGCAGAAGTTTTTTTTTTTTCTTTTTAGAGAAGTAAAAATTAATAAAACCCCTAAATATGTAGATTTATGTAATACCAAGTCATAATATGTAATATGTGGTAAATATGTAAAAATATGTAGTATCAAATTTTAATATATTAATGGTAATTACAAGATTCGCAAAGATGTGTTATTTATATACGGTTAGGTTGAAAGGAATATAATATGTAATTACATAAAATGCCGGTTCGTATAGTCCCGACGCTGTTATTTCCGGCGTGACTCCGCCTCTTTGCTTACGTCTTAGAAAGTGAAGGCTCTATAAAGTCTAGGTAGGTAGTATCATTCGCCATTTTTGTTCTTACGTTGCCGAGCTACCATACGAGGAAACTATTTGCCACACCGTTAAACATTATCATGTCGTAGCTCCTATGATAATAAATCAAACGCACTGTAATTCAGCGGCAAATAACGTCTTCGTGTGCTTTCTGCGAACGCCAACTAAAGAGCTAAAATGGCGGGCGATTATATTAAGTATTTATCGAGCCTTAAGAAATGAATCAGCGAATCACAAGACGCACACGTTTAAATGTAGCCGACCTGCAACGCGATTGGCTGCCGGAAATTAGAGCGACGGGACTATAGTTATAAAGTATATGGCTTTTGTCAGTTCTGAATTGTGCTTCCTGTCTATATCATGTAACCAGCTTTTATATATTTTGTCATTTAATAGATAATTCCGTTCTAGCGTGTCTCAGCCAAAGCTTATTGATATCAACTGACCAATGATAATTGTAGGCCTATTACATTGACTATTCAACTTACAGGATGAATTTGCGATATTGGCCAATAACGTTTCAGAACCAACTTAAAATCAACCAATCACAGTTGTGTTTCTTGATAAGATGCTTTGTAATCCCACTACTACTCCCTCTACCTCCAGCTCAGTCCAATCCACTTCAGTGTCAATCACAGAAAATGAAGAAATGCCAACAAAATTTAACTTTGAAAATTTCAGCTTATGTTACGAGTACTTTTGAGGTTAAGTATTGTTGTTTGGTATTTCCGCTCTAAGTAGTTGGGAATAGTATTTAGTATGCCGTGATAGATATCAGTTTGTTTTTGAATTTCATTACAAGGAAACATAATAATATCTTACTGCTGTGTTTTATAATAATTATTATCATTTGCGTATATAATTCGGTTTTGCAAGTTTTTTAATTTTATTCGTTGAATAATCTTATTAAATTGCACTCGTCGTTTCATAAAGATGAAACAGCATTCGTACAATTACTGCAAATAATACTCATCGACATAGTTCTCCCTGTTACGCAATCGAAAGCCTTCTCAAAACAAATGCTACACTAGTTTCAAAACTAAATTGATTTCTCTCTTCCAATACATTCTGTGAAGTAAAGAATCATATTGTCGAATGAAGAATCATGAAAACAATTTGATTATCATTTAGAGTAATTTCTATTAGTATTCTAAGTGTCATATTTATCATTCTTGTCTTACATCTTGTACACTGAATTCTTTTGGTAAATTTCTCTGTTTTGTTTTCAATCTATCCGATATCCTTTTTTAAGTTAATACGCTAAGGGCTGGTTCACAATAAACCGGGAACGAGAACCAGGATGAATACGAGAAGCAGAGGACGTGAATTTGAAAATTTTTTATTCGCAATAAACCGAGAATGTAGACGACTATGCATATCGATATGCATGTCAATAACGATATGTAAAGTATATATTACGCATTCTGATGTTATTTGTGTATAATTGACCAATGGCGTTCTCTCATGAGTACAAGGCAGCCAACATAAAGACAGGTTAACCAACTTCGAAATTTCAACTGAAACATTTCATTAGGTACAGTACTATAAATATGCCCATGCATCTTTATTATCACAACCTATTTTAAGTCTAACATAACGTAAAATACTTAGAGAAGAAACATTTGTAATAGAACAAAAATGAACACAACAGTAGTTATTGAATTGAAGCATGAATATGTAGTGTGTAATACAACCAATACAGCAATAAAATATGATTCACTTAAAATCGGTGTTCAATGATGCAGCTATTGAAAGCCACGTATTCTCCTTCATTTATATTATATTATCATTTATATTTTATTTATTTATAAAAGTGAGGATTTTCCTCAACCCTCAATATCACCGTCCTTCGCAAGTCTCTCGTGGCTCCGACTTAAGGAACGTAGAACTTTACACTCTTTGTCTTTACTCTTTCGAATTCTGCACACTTCAACACCAAATTACCTTTCGTCTCGTTTCTCTTATCTATACTCTAACCACGACGTAAATACCAGATCACTTATCTGTGGCACGCTAAGTATACCTCTTCATAGAACATCTTGTTATTCATCATCTTTTACAATATCCACCTCGCGTCAATGGAATTCCTTGTCACAAAGTATTAGAGGCTGCAAGACAATAAACACCTTTAAGAACAGCTTAAAAGATAACCTTATTAGCATTTCACTCCAATGATACTGATTTAAACTATCACTGACTACATTGTTACTTTTTTCTTTAGACATCATCCTGATTGTGCTGTATTTTAATTGTCTCGTAATAATCTCTTTTTATTAGCTAATATTATTTGAAATATATTAACATTCTATGTATTTTAGTTCAATTCTGCTACACAATTTATTTCAGTGTTTAATTAATAGTTCATAGTATTTTGTTGTTTAATTTGTAAATAACTTTTGTATACATGTAACTCTCATTTAAATCAAATTGTTGGATTCTTTGTAAGTTCATGCATATGTATATACACTTTTTGCTGGTTGAGTGGAAGAGAAGGCCTTACGGCCTTAACTCTGCCAGCTAAAATAAATCATTATTATTATTATTATTATTATTATTATTATTATTATTATTATTAAAATCTCATCAAATAAAACTTGCTCCATGATGCACAGCACAGAACAAAATAATGCATAGGTTATGTCACGGTCTTCTTGCTACAAAATATACGACGACAAAATAGCTTTTAGACGGCAAGAGAATGAACCTAGTGGGCTGTGATCGGAAACGTGAACGCCAAAGTTGAAACTTGGCCAACTCTCCGTTCCCGATCCTGGGCTCCGGCAAGCTTTTCGTTAATTGTGAATGCTCACATTTAAATGTACACATTTTAACAATTTTACCGTTTTCGTTTTGATTCTCGTTTCAGGTTTATTGTGAACCAGCCTTAATTCTGTTTTTTTTTCATGCTTCCGGAATGACATCATTTTGCAATAATTTATTAATGAAATTTGTAAAATTTAAATTTATCTTTATTAAATTAACAAAGAGCCGTGCTTATGTTTCTTAGATACACAATGTTGTGCTTTTTAAGAGAGAGTTTTGCAGTACTGTCTGTATTGTGTTTTGGTGCAGTATTGATCTTATACGTGGCACAATGAATAACGAAAAACTAATCAGTGGGGAGTCACTGCGGCGGAGTTGATGGGACATGATATGCGTTGCCATCTCTCTCACTGGTGTATTACTTCATTTTAGTCTGTTCAAAAAATGAACTGAACTTCAACTTAGTATATTAATTCACTTATACTTAGATTTGTGCAAAATTTAAGAGTGTATATCTCCTAGGATTAGCTCTAATTCCAAGCAAAACTGAATACCTATTTTGCTTTGTGTCTGTTCCTTACTGTCTTGAATGATAGTCTTATATCATTATGATCACGTCACCAGCAGCATAACTATTTTTCTGCATGATAGTACTTGATATCAAACAAAGAAAAAGCATTCATCGGAGAATGGAAGCGTTGAATAGCTCGCTGCGGCGCGATCCTGGAATTACTTTCAGCAACTAAACGACAAATATATAATAGTAGCGAATCGTAAATGTACTACCTAGTTAATAAACATCGACCCATAAGGAAAATACCACTAGTATTTAGTAACGTTACAGAGTACACCCAAACTACACTACACACTGGAAATAGAAAACAACAAATCCATAAATGTCTTAGACATCACAATAACAAAAACAGCCAACAAACATATAACCCGATCAGAATGTTATTGCCCGTCGCAGAAATCGGAACACATCTGTGTATACATTCGTCCCCCCCTCCCAACAACTCGCGGCTCACTATCGATGAAAAATCACGTAGTCTATACAAACAGCAGCGCCGTCAAGACCAGGGTAATACTGTAATATTCTGATTGGGTTGTAAGTTTAAAAATACAGAAAACTACCGCGGTAACACACATATACAACAACCTCCAATCACCCCACACAAAACAAAGGCGCGTCATTTCGATCCATGATCCATAGACTCATCAACATTCCTATGAGCCAACAAGACTATAAGAAAGAAATATACAGTATCAAATACAGGGACATCATTTTATTTTTACTAACATTTTTAATATTAACTTGGCTATATCTCTGGATCAACGCCGTTTGCTACCACTTCCACGACTGCAGTTCAATGATACTGACGTAATATACAGGGTGCGTCAGAAAGAATGGATGGATTTCACATGGCAAGAAAATTGTAAAGATTCATCAAATCAAAAATTTATTGTTATCAACATATTCACCAATACATGCAGTTTATTTATGGAAAACAACATTATCCATATGATGTCCTTGGCTTTCAACACAGGCATCGAGGCGTTTTCTGATGTTCGCCATCACTTTCACAGTCATAGCTGGTGCAATTGCCACGATTTCTTCACGAATCGCTGTCTTCAGTTCGTCCAGTGTATGTGATCGATGTTTACTAACTTACGCCTTCAAATGGTCCCAAAGAAAGAAGTCGCAGGGCGCGAGATCTTACCGTAGCCTCGGACAATCTCAGTGCAATAGAATTTCGTCCAGGTGATTTCTTCTTTAATGTTGAATCTGTGATACGAAATGAAGCCACCCACCGCAAAATTGTATTCCGAGTTGGAATCCTAGCGTGACATCCGATGTCGAAATGAGTCCTGAGTGGCGATCACAGACTCTTCATTTTTCAAAAATGTCTCTACGATGAAAGCACGTTGTACACCAGACCAACACCATATTCTCAACTGAAACTGCATTCTATGGCTGACCCAACAGTCGTGGTCCCCCTCACTATATCCCTCTCCTCGTTGCGTATCGATAGTTTGAAATCCATCCGTTCTTTCTGACGCACCCTTTATAAACAAATCACTTTACTAGGTATAGGAAGGAAGAAAAGTAGTTCATCCATTTACGTAAACTAGGAAATATCGCGCTTTTGAGTTTGATCATTTTCATTAGGTTGTTGTTTAATCAAAATACAGTACAGTATTAACAATGAGTGTTTTTACTCACAAACTGAGCTGTCCATGCGGACGTATTCATTATGCAGTGTATATTATACTGTCTACAGCACATTAGCATACAATATAGAGAATGAAGTTAAATTGAAAAATAATCATAATATGGATATTTAAACACATTTTTTTTTTTCAAAATGGTGGTTGTTCATTTCGATACATGCTTCAGTTCTAATTTTTTGTAATTCCAAATACCAGTTTCGTCCTTCGTACTAGTAATTCATGTTGAAATAATTCTGTACCTACTCTATAAAGGTGTACCTTACGTATTGTAAATTCAATCTTCACTTCTGCCCGATCCAAAAAGATAAAATTACTCAGACATGCTATCTACTGTCCGTCCAAGTGGTTATGTCGCAGGATCGTAGAAAGGGGGAAAAGCACGTGACAGTTAATTACTAAACGAGGCCCTTTTACTTAAGTTATTTTAAACAGTTGTATGGGTATAATATTACGTAATAATAATAATAATAATAATAATAATGATTTATTTAACCTGGCAGAGTTAAGGCCATACGGCCTTCTCTAACACTCAACCAGGAGTAAAGACTGCGTTACAAAAACACTACAAATTTACAAATTACACTACAATTTTACACACAAAATTGAATAAGATAATAATGATAGACGTCCAATTCCTATCAGAAATTAATGTTCTCAGAAGAGAGCTATGACAGGCCAGCCAACTAGCCTTTACGGGGAGGCGAATAGAAGCTGGTAGGGGAAACCGGAATGCGACGCAGGCAAATGAATGACAGTACCTTTGCGAAAATGATGCAATATTGAAAGCTCTTTCGTCATTGGAAAACGCGAACATATTTTTGGAACGTACTGTTTACTACGACCGTAAGACTACTATGACTGTATATCCGGTCTTGGATCTGTGTGAAGGACGGGTGAACTTCATTAATAGAAGAAGTGGGAGTGAAGTACATTCAAAAACTCAGGTACAATAAAAATTGAAGTAAAATTGAAATGTTGTCCCTATAGTTTTTTATTACGGTATTTATGTGTATGTGTATGCGTGTATATATAACTTATATGAATGATATTGCTTACAGGTTGAGAACTTACTTTTGAATAATCTTATATTTAACGTTTCATAGATTAGGAGGAAAAGCTCCATTGTGCATCCAGAAAAACATACAAGTAGACTATAACAAGTCCGATCAAGTTATACACATTGAACTGTGATCGGATTTATTTTGGAAACAACGGCTAGAGTCCTGGAGAAAGATTATCACACAATGCAACGTAACATGACTCAGGCAGAAGAAATAATGTAGAAGAAATGGGACTTGGTAAGCCTTGGAATATAGAGTTTTGTATGAATTCTGAAAAGGTAATTTCTACCACTAAGTATTTAAAGCATGAGTATTATCTGATATTTCAAATATCTTGGAGCAACAGTAACAAAATGATACTCGGGAGGAAATTAAACACAGAATAAATATGGGAAATGCGTGTTATTATTCGGTTGAGAAGCTTTTATCATCCAGTCTGCTGTAAAAAAATCTGAAAGTTAGAATTTATAAAACAGTTATATTACCGGTTGATCTTTATGGCTGTGAAACTTGAACTCTCACTTTGAGAGAGGAACATAGGTTAAGGGTGTTTGAGAATAAGGTGCTTAGGAAAATATTTGGGGCTAAGAGGGATGAAGTTACAGGAGAACGGAGAAAGTTAGACAACACAGAACTGCACGCATTGTATTCTTCACCTGACATAATTAGGAACATTAAATCCAGACGTTTGAGATGGGGAGGGCATGTAGCACGTATGGGCGAAACCAGAAATGCATATTGAGTGTTAGTTGGGAGGCCGGAGGGAAAAAGACCTTCAGGGAGGCCGAGGCGTAGATGGGAAGATAATATTAAAATGGATTTGAGGAAGGTGGGATATGATGATAGAGAATGGATTAATCTTGCTCCGGATAGGGAGCAATGGCAGGCTTATGTGAGGGCGGCAATGAACCTCCGAGTTCCTTAAAAGCCAGTAAGTAAGTAAGTATTATCTGATATACCGAAACTTTGTCTAAGTCTATATTGTATTTTCGGAGTTGCTGTTGATTGTTAGTTAAGTGTTACTGTTTTAATATGTAATATTTTTAACGTTAATTTAAGAATGTAAGTAGAAGTTGTGCTGTGGTATACATTTAGAAGTTGTGTTCTAGTATAAATGAGGCAATTACTTTAGCCATGACGTCAGAGGGCGCAATATCTGTTTATACAGAGCGCGCCATGCATTTTATTTACTTCGCAGCTGAATGCCAGGGGAAATGAGCAGAGGCGGGCGTGCTGCGGCGTAATTTGAGCAACATGTCTGCCTACGTCTTTAATGGAGAATACTTTAAACTACATTACGAAGGGAAAAGTGATTTGAATAATTTGCTACGTATACAGACAGGAGACAGTTTGAACGAGACAAGTCAGTCAAAAGAGGCTCTGCTTAGAGTATGCTTGATAGCGTACTTCAAATTCTAACCACAAATGACGGCCGTGCGTTCAATGTTTCGTACAGTATCATGTGAATACAGAAAAGAAAGAAAATACCTCATTTAATGTGATATTTAGGCTAATGACGCCTTATTAATGTGTAGTTATCTAGCCTCGATGAGATTGGTGATAGTGATCATCATTATCATCGTCACCTCCATCACCACCACTACCACCATAGTGCTGCATTGGAGTTAAATCGCTCGCTTGAACTCGGTCGAGTGTCGCACCCTCGAATGAGATAAGATCGGTCGTGATACGCTCGTAATAAATAGAAGCACAGTACAAGGTCATCTCACTGACATGTCTTATCTTGTATGGAAGGCGACAGATAAGATGCACATATGTTTTGCTCACACGGTAAAAATAAGGCTTTATTTTCTGCGTTTATGACAAACGTTTAATGGAACAGTCAATGGAACGTACCAAAACAGTAGCATGAAGTTATAAATAAAATAGTATGAAAAATTTCGACATACAGTTATTATTGCTAATTAAAAATTATTCAATATTTGATTTACCACATGTATAATATTATGATCCATACATAGTGTTCCGCCTATATACTGCGACAATGTAGAAACTTACTTACTTACTTACAAATGGCTTTTAAGGAACCCGAAGGTTCATTGCCGCCCTCACATAAGCCCGCCAGCGGTCCCTATCCTGAGCAAGATTAATCCAGTCTCTATCATCATACCCCACCTCCCTCAAATCCATTTTAATATTATCCTCCCATCTACGTCTCGGCCTCCCTAAAGGTATTTTTCCCTCCGGTCTCCCAACTAACACTCTATATGCATTTCTGGATTCGCCCATACGTGCTACATGCCCTGCCCATCTCAAACGTCTGGATTTAATGTTCCTAATTATGTCAGGTGAAGAATACAATGCGTGCAGTTCTGTGTTGTGTAACTTTCTCCATTCTCCTGTAACTTCATCCCGCTTAGCCCCAAATATTTTCCTAAGCACCTTATTCTCAAACACCCTAAACCTATGTTCCTCTCTCAGAGTGAGAGTACAATGTAGAAACGTTTTACAAAATATTATTGATATAGCAGTAGATTAATAACAATATTAGTACAGAGATAACGTCACAGAAAATATAATAAAACGAATAATCATGCTGCACAACTGTTACAGACGCAAAGATTGATACACTTAGATATTATTATTATTATTATTATTATTATTATTATTATTATTATTATTATTACTAGAAAACTTGATACAGTTCTTGCATTATCGTGATTGTGTTCTCGGTTTATAATAATTACATTTACATCCAATAACATCTATCAGACGTGGCAAAAACAAAATTACTCCTGAGTGGAAAAAAAAAAAAAAAAAAAAAAATACCTACAACATTTATATTACATTTTAAAGTAAGTTTTGTAGTTGTACTATGGAGAGGTTAGTTAAACACTGCTAATTTTTGAAATGATAAACATCTATGATGTTACTACACAGTTCATCACTGTAACAAGAACGAATGTCTAACACTCGGCTTATACCGTTCGAGGATTTATCGCCCGCGACAATTTTATCCATCATGCATATGCGCTACCTATCGGATTATGCTATGAACTACTTGGCGCTCGAGCGAAAACGTCCGATGCAGACCTCTGACTACCACCATCGGCACTGTCATGAGTTCTGTTACTTAACCTTTCAGTAATCGCGTGGGAGACAGCTATCACTTAAGTAAATATAGTAAGGCCACGAAGAAGTGGAGAGAACAGGGGAAAGTTTTTGCTTAGTAACGGAGAATTCAAGTACCCAAATCTTGGAAGAAAGAGAACAAATTAAATGATAAAAAGCTGATAAGAGGCTTATGGCTCTGCGTTAAAATGTAATGAATAATTATTTAAGTAATTACACCACCAATGGAAAAGTTATATATATATATATATATATATATATATAGATATATATATATATATATATATATATATATATATATATATATAGAGAGAGAGAGAGAGAGAGAGAAGCACATGTTTCAAAATCTCTATACGAAATGCTCTGCAAAACTAAAGTTACTTTAGTCGTTATGGAAACAAGATTTTTTAGTTTTCATAAAGACTTTGGTTGCTTTATAAATAATGTAATTTAATCTCATTAGAAATGAGCAATGCCTTTTCATTGGGGACCTGCTTCTATAGTTTGAAATATAGATTTTTGTAATAAACAGCATTTTTTTTTCAGAAGGGACTACAGTACACGAAGCTTAATGCGAATATTTTGTGAAGGATTAGTACTTCATTTTGTATTTACTTTATGTTATAAATTGTAACAAAAATCTGTGATATTAATGTGTGATAAAAATTCTTTTTTCCGTGAAAAGCAAAAATGAAAGTTTGTGTTCTTATTTTCGTCACAATAAATGTTATAATTTTCAGGACAATATAAATAAAATTAAAATGTGAACAGTTATGTAGTTCTTTCCAGTTTACTCATCCAGTGTTTTTATTGTTCACTGAACACGAGCCCCAGATTGCTGCTGGCAGTAGAGCCCAAGGCCATGATGTCACATCTTGCATACTTTTACATTCCATATATTTAATTAAGCACTCTAGTAATGAAGAGTTGACAACACGTCGGTATCTCTCCTGAGCGCTGAGTGTTTTTAGAACGTGGTATTTTCTTTCTTCGCACCCTCAACTTGATAAACAAAACTCAGCTTCAATTTTAGTTCAAAATAAGGAAACCTTTATCAAGAACTACAAAATAAAATACATAAAACAATATATGCCGAATCGGTAATTTGATAAAATATTTTAAAAAATTCTAGTAATAATATAAGTTAACATAAGATTCGGAAATTCATTAATTAATTAGTCTATTTGCTTATTTGTATATTTTTTACATGCTTATTTATTTATTTATTTTTTATTTGTATATTTGTTTACTTACTTATTTATTTATTTACTTGTACATTTGTTTACTTGCTTATTTATTCATTTGTTTGTTTATTTATTTATTTATTTGTTTACTTGCTTATTTATTTATTTGTTTACTTTCTTATTTATTTGTTTATTTGTTTACTTTCTTATTTATTTGTTTATTTGTTTACTTGTTTATTTGTTTATTTGCTTATTTATTCATTTGTTTGTTTGTTTACTTATTTATTTATTTATTTGTTTACTTGCTTATTTACTTATTTGTTTATTTGTTTACTTGCTTATTTACTTATTTGTTTATTTGTTTACTTGCTTATTTATTTATTTGTTTATTTCTTTACTTGCTTATTTATTCATTTGTTTGTTTGTTTACTTATTTAATTATTTATTTATTTTTTTGTTTATTTGTTTACTTGCTTATTAATTTATTTGTTTATTTGTTTACTTTTTATTTATTTGTTTATTTGTTTACTAGCTTATTTATTTATTTGTTTATTTGTTTACTTGCTTATTTATTCATTTGTTTGTTTGTTTACTTATTTATTTATTTGTTTATTTGTTTACTTGCTTATTTATTTATTTGTTTATTTGTTTACTTTCTTATTTATTTGTTTACTTGCTTATTTACTTGTTTATTTGTTTACTTGGTTATTTATTTATTTCTTTACTTGCTTATTTATTTGTTTATTTGTTTACTTGCTTACTTATTTATTTATTTGTTTCTTTGTTTATTTATTTATTTGTTTACTTGTTTATTTCTTTATTTGTTTACTTGTTTATTTATTTATTTGTTTACTTGTTTATTTATTTATTTGTTTGTTTATTTATTTATTTGTTTACTTGTTTATTTATTTGTTTACTTGTTCATTTATTTGTTTACTTGTTTCTTTATTTGTTTACTTGTTTATTTATTTATTTGTTTACTTGCTTACTTATTTGTTTATTTGTTTACTTGCTTACTTATTTGTTTATTTGTTTACTTGCTTATTTATTTGTTTATTTGTTTACTTGCTTATGTATTTTTTTATTTGTTTACTTGCTTATTTATTTATTTGTTGACTTGTTTATTTATTTATTTGTTTACTTGTTTATTTATTTATTTGTTTACTTGCTTATTTATTTGTTTATTTGTTTACTTGCTTATTTATTTGTTTATTTGTTTACTTGCTTATTTATTTGTTTATTCGTTTACTTACTTATTTATTTGTTTACTTGCTTATTTATTTATTTGTTTACTTGTTTATTTATTTATTTACTTGTTTATTTATTTATTTGTTTACTTGCTTATTTATTTATTTATTTGTTTACTTGCTTATTTATTTGTTTATTTGTTTACTTGTTTATTTATTTATTTGTTTACTTGCTTATTTATTTATTTGTTTACTTGTTTATTTGTTCATTTACTTGTTTATTTATTTATTTGTTTACTTGCTTATTTATTTATTTATTTGTTTACTTGCTTATTTATTTGTTTACTTGCTTATTTATTTGTTTATTTGTTTACTTGTTTATTTATTTATTTGTTTACTTGCTTATTTATTTGTTTATTTGTTTACTTGCTTATTTATTTATTTATTTGTTTACTTGTTTATTTATTTATTTGTTTCTTTCTTTATTTATTTATTTATTTATTTGTTTACTTGCTTATTTATTTATTTATTTATTTGTTAGTTGCGTATTTTTTTATTTGTTTACTTGCTTATTTATTTATTTATTCATTTATTTATTTTGCTAATAATTGTAACATAAAATATAATATATATAGAAAAACTTTAGCTCGCCCCTGAAAGAGTAGAACTCGTGCTCAGGGGCGGATTCCTGAACATGTATAGAGTTTTTTCGTTTTCAAAATTATACAGGTGAGTAAAGGAAAAGGAAACAACGCGAAAAGTCGTAACAAACACAGGCCCGGAAAGGAGCCGTTTTCGAAATCTACCGAGTTTTGTTACTTCTTGTGAGTGTAGGTTCTGGGGTAACATAACATCCGAAAGCACTGGACGAAGCAAGCTCAATATGATCACCGTTGATGATAAGGCAGGCATCGGCAAGTTTCCTTGTCGATAATCGTACGTGTTCGAATAACGGCGCGGCATGTCTAATGCGTTGATAATAATTGACAATGCGTTACCGGAGTATGTTCATATTATCAAGAGTACTGAAACACAAGAAACATTTGAAATATTTGTAAATAAATGCAGAGGATTGAAGTCGGGGGACCTTGGAGGCCATAGTGTTGGTAATCCACTGCCGATGCACATATTGAGAACCCTCGAACATGAAGTATGGCGAACGATTTTTTTTAATTCCTTACAATATTTCATTATATTTAAGTTATTTAATGTTCACGAAAATAATTTTTATATTTAAGTGCGACTACACGGGAGTAGCATGGACTGCAGCAGGTGGACGTATGCCTCGACCATGTGGGACGTCCAAGGAGAAGGTGGTCTGACGTGTTCCGGAGCGCAGTGGACGAGAACAGCGAGGAACAGGCAGACATGGAAAAGACTGAAGAAATTACGAACATTGTGTAAACTATGTATAGTTGTGTATTGTTTATACAGTTATTTTTGTGTGTGTTGGTTTGGATAGTTTGAGTCCGTGTATTGTATTGTATTGTATTTAATAACATTCCATGGTATTCATACATTGCTTTACAGCTAGAATATGGAACAAGTCAAAAAACTTAATACTATTATAAAGTCTTAATTTATAGTCACAGTCTAGATGAAATATATGCAGACGAGATTTACAATATAGTCTACTAGTACAACACATAGTTTTAGTATCAATTTCATGAAGTGTTATTGAATGTCATGAATTCACCTACAGAATAGAAAGCGTGAGAAATTAGGTACTTCTTTATTTTGGCCCTAAATAATTTTATGTTTTGAGTTTAATTTTTATATCTATAGGGAGGCTATTAAAAAATTTTACTGCCATATAACGCACTCCTTTTTGATAGTACGATAGACTTGCCGATGGAGTATGAAAGTCATTTTTTGACGTGTATTTATGCTATGAACTGTTGAATTAGTTACAAAGTTTTCACGATTACATACGAGGAAGACTATTAATGAAAAGATATACTGACAAGCCATGGGCATTATTTGTAGTTTTTTTTAAATAGTCCTACAAGATTCCCTAGATTTGGCACCTACTATTATTCTAATTACTCTTTTTTGTAATAGAAATATATTGTTACTATCTGTGGAATTTCCCCAGAATATTATTCCAAAACTCATTACCGAGTGGAAGTATGCAAAGTATATTGTTTTTAAGGTATTGATATTTACTATCTTTTGCATAGATCTAATAGCAAAACAAGCTGAATTTAGTTTGGGGGTAATTTCTTTAATATGATTTTTCCAATTTAACACATTTTCGATTTTTAAGCCAAGAAATTTGGTTGTTGTTGTTTCTAATAGGGATCTGTTGTTAATTATTGCGCTAGAAATTTGCGAGGTTGAATTTGCACAGTATTTAAATTGAATTATGTTAGTTTTGTTACAATTTCATACCAATTTATTGACTGAAAACCAGTCACATATTTTGAAGAGAATTTCCTCTGTTGAAGATTGGAGTGTGTTGGAGTTATTGGCTGTAATTACTATACTTGTGTCATCTCCAAATAATATGGGATGACCTACATCTTTTATTAGGGGGGCAAGATCATTTATAAGCACTAGAAAAAGTAGGGGACATAATATTGATCCTTGAGGAATTCCATTATTAATAGTTCCCCATGTCGATGCAGATTTCTTACTTGTATTGATTTCAACTTTCTGTTTCCTATCTATGAGATATGAGTATAGTTGGTATAGTTAATGTATTTAGTTAGTATAATTTTTGTGTTCAGTTGTATTGTTTTTGTGTGTTTGGTTTAGATATTTTTTAATTCCGTAAAAGTCATAGCTTAATGTGGTCACTGCCTTTCTAAATGAAGTTGCGTTTAAAGTCTAATTTCACAACTAGCCGCACCCGTGCGCTCCGCTGCAACCGTTAGAAATAAATATAAAGTAATTACATAATTAAAATAGGACATTTGATCCAGGGAACATTCGTGTTTGATATAAGGATAAATCGTTTATTATGTTACTTAATTTAAATTGTATTTGCATAATTAAAATGCGATCATTTTGATCCAGAGACCACTCATTTGATCATAAGAATTGTTTTAGGAAATACAGGAAACGAATGTACAGAATAGCCTATCAAGTTTTCTGTGCATAAGAAGCTATTTTAATCTTACCTGTCCTCGATTCACTCATAAGTTACTGTAATAACATTAAAGCATTATGTCCATCTAGAAAAACTACACTTTACAATGGTGAATTAATAATTAATTATACAAATCGGTTAATTTAGCTTCAGATATTACTTCATACAAACACAGAAACATTATCTGTAGGCTATCTTTCATAGCTTTCGATTGTTGCTGTCCAAGGCCCCTCATAGACGAAGTCATTTGTTTTTTAATTCATTACACGGCCTTAGATGGCAGTTATTTTAATATTAAAACTCATTTATCTCATTAAATATCAGTCCTATCAAACTTTTTCAAGGAATAAAACTTATCGCAAATTATTTTTAAAGAAACTTTTGTTATGTAAAATTTTTCACGTAAATCAATAATAAGCTAGATATTTCGATTTATTTAATTCCGGCCCCCTTATAACCCCCCTTTTAAATAATGTATTTTGAATGCCATATAGCCTAAAATCTAAGTTACAACGAACTTAATTTATATTCCAATTTTCATCTTAATCGGTTCAGCCATTATCGCGTGAAAAGGTAACAAACATACAGACAGACATACAAACAAAAATAAAAAAAGCGATTTTCGGTTTCAGGGTAGTTAATTATATATGTTAGGACCAATTATTTTTGGAAAATCGAAAATTACCAGAAAAATTTCGGCTACAGATTTATTATTAGTATAGATAGTCTTCAAAAGCACTTTTCTAAATGACAGCACAGTTCCATCTAGATTTCGTATTTACGCAATTCCAAAACCTACCACAAGAGACATGCACGCCGCCTATCTGAAAAATTTATCTGTCTTACAGTTCTTGTGTCGGCAATTATCTTAATGTTATCATCTTTTTAAAATGTCACAATTATTGTTGCAGGGATTACAGCTATATATTTCATTGCGAAGATAAACTGTTGAGAATTTTGTGTTTAATTTATTACGTAGAATGTGTTATTAGTTTTTGAAGGGCTCTGTACTGTTATGTTATTGCAGGGTGGCAGGAAATATGGCGGAGTAAGATTCATGTGACGCGACTAGGCATGTGATAAATGTCAGCCGTTATGAAGGAAGAGTAAAGAGAGAGGGTTGACCGGGCAGGGGACAACAGCAGAACGACGTATTTTCGCTTCTATCCTGTTATGTTTCCAAGAGAAACGACATGACGTGTGTGCGCTCCCAAGCTCTAATCGTACTTTTAAATATTTTACTTTTTCTATATTAGGCCTACTTCAATCTGTTATTCACTGCAACAATAAATGAAATCTATACTAATAATAAATCTGTAGCCGAAATTTTTCTGGTAATTTTCGATTTTCAAAAAATAATTGCTCCTTACATATATAATTAACCACCCTGAAGCCGAAAATCACTTTTTTGAAATTTTTGTTCGTATGTATGTCTGTCTGTCTGTCTGTATATTTGTTACCTTTTCACGCGATAATGCCTGAACCGATTAAGATGAAAATTGGAATATAAATTAAGTTCGTTTTAACTTAGATTTTAGGCTATATGGCATTCAAAATACTTTATTTAAAAGGGGGATTATAAGGGGGCCTGAATTAAATAAATCGAAATATCTCGCTTATTATTGATTTTTGTGAAAAATGTTACATAACAAAAGTTTCTTTAAAAATAATTTCCGATAAGTCTTATTCCTTGAAAAATTTTGATAGGACTGATATTTAATGAGACAAATGAGTTTCAAAATTAAAATAACTGCCATCTAAGGCCGTGTAATGAATTAAAAAACAAATGAATTCGTCTATAAGGGGCCTTGGACAGCAACAATCGAAAGCTGTGAAAGATAGCCTACAGATAATGTTTCTGTGTTTGTATGAAGTAATATCGGAAGCTAAATTAACCGATTTGTATGATTAATTATTAATTCACCATTGGAAAGTGTAGTTTCTCTAGATGGACATAATGCTATAATGTTATTACAGTAACTTCTGAGTGAATCGAGGACAGGTAAGATTAAAATAGCTTCTTATGCACAGAAAACTTGATAGGCTATTCTGTACATTCGTTTCCTGTATTTCCTAAAATAATTTTATGACCAAATGAGTGGTCTCTGGATCAAAATGATCGCATTTTAATTATGCAAATACAATTTAAATTAAGTAACATAATAAACGATTTATCCTTATATCAAACACGAATGTTCCCTGGATCAAATGTCCTATTTTAATTATGCAATTACTTTATATTTATTCCTAACGGGTGCAGCGGAGCGCACGGGTACGGCTAGTATTATATAAAATTAAAACGTAATACGCTATCATATTAACATAGTGAAATAATAAGGCTAAAGGCTCATTCACAATGAAAATTAAACATAACGTAAGCGTTAACTTAAGAATATAAACGTTACGATAAAATCAAGAAGTCATACCATCATTCACGATGGGAACATAAACATAACAGCAAACATACTTGGTAGCCATGGAAACATAACAACGATGCCATTTCCTCATATTCTGTCGTATATTTCAGCGCTCCACGATTGTGTTCTGTTTGCAAATCACGTAAGCATAAGCGTGAAAGTTTGGGACTGCCTCCGTGGTCTGTTGGTCAGCATGCTGGCTTCCAGATCAGGAGGTCCCGGATTCGATTCCCGGGCTCGACTCTCGGTGAGGAAGAAAAATTCTCTGGGTGTCTAGAGTCTGGAAATTTGTATGATTGTGAGTGTGCCGGGTTAATATTAATTAACCAATCATCAAAAATATGAAATACATTAGGACTGTCGCTGGGCAGTAACCTGAACACACGTTTCAGCGTCACATTGTTGACAAGTAACTCCATCTGTCAGCACAACCATAAAGCATCTAATAGATGCTACAGAGTTACCAACAACGAAAAAAAAATGAAAGTTTGGAGTTTGCAAACTTTTATTTTAACGTCTTACGGTAATGTTTATGTGAATGATTGTGAATGATCCCATTTGGTAGCCTGGGCGCAAAATTCTGTGTTTATGTTACGGTTATGTTTAATTTTCATCGTGAATGGGCCTTAATACTTGTCATTGTCATATTAGGTGTATTTTCTACAGACATAAAGTAATATGTAGTCAGTGATATTGTGACGAACTGAATAGTTGGAACACGAAATAGGAAAAAATGTAGACGAAAAAAAATACTGGATCAACATTATGGATATTTAGCTCTATGTAAAATTTGTCATAATTTCAAAAGAGGCAATTTATAATATTAACACAGAATTTGAGATAAATAACACTTACTTACTTACTGGCTTTTAAGGAACCCGGAGGTTCATTGCCGCCCTCACATAAGCCCGCCATTCGTCCCTATCCTGAGCAAGATTAATCCATTCTCTGTCATCACATCCCACCTCCCTCAAATCCATTTTAATATTACCTTCCCATCTACGTCTCGGCCTCCCTAAAGGTCTTTCTCCCTCCGGGCTCCCAACTAACACTCTATATGCATTTCTGGATTCGCCCATACGTGCTACATGCCCTACCCATCTCAAACGTCTGGATTTAATGTTCCTAATTATGTCAGGTGAAGAATACAATGCGTGCAGATCTGTGTTGTGTAACTTTCTCCATTCTCCTGTAACGTCATCCCTCTTAGCCCTAAATATTTTCCTAAGCACCTTATTCTCAAACATCCTTAACCTATGTTCCTCTCTCAAAGTGGGAGTCTAAGTTACACAACCATAAAGAACAACCGGTAATATAACTGTTTTATAAATTCTAACTTTCAGATTCTTTGACAGCAGACTGGATGATAAAAGCTTCTCAACCGAATAATAACAGGCATTTCCCATATTTATTCTGTGTTTAATTTCCTCCCGACTACCATTTAGATTTGTTACTGTTGCTCCAAGATTTTGAACTTGTCCAGCTCTTCAAAAGATAAATTTCCAATTTTTATATTTCCATTTCGTGCAATATTCTCGTCACGAGACATAATCATATACTTTGTCTTTTCGAGATTTACTTCCAAACCTATCCCTTTACTTGCTTCAAGTAAAATTCCCGTGCTTTCCCTAATCAGTTATTCATAGATTTCAAAAAGGCATATAACTCGGTTAAAAAAGAAGTTTTATATGATATTCTTAATGAATTTGGTATTCCCAAGAAAGTAGTTCGATTAATTAAAATGGGTCTCAGTGAAACGTACAGCAGAGTCCGTATAGGTCAGTTTCTGTCAGATGCGTTTCCAATTCACTACGGGCTAAAGCAAAGAGATGCGCTATCACCTTTACTTTTTAACTTTGCTCTAGAGTATGCCATTAGGAAAGTCCAGGATAACAGAGAGGGTTTGGAATTGAACGGCTTACATCAGCTGCTTGTCTATGCGGATGAGATAAATAATGCTTGCGTAAAATATTTCAAATATGTCCTTATTGTTTCTACAGAAGTTGAACGAAGTTTTTCTAGATGTAAGGCTGTGTTTTCTAGCAACAGATAATCATTCTCCTTTGAAATTTTGAAAATATGGTTTGTTATTCACTGCAACAATACATGAAATGAAAAATTATGTAAAACTAAATGTAATACTTACTTACTTACAAATGGCTTTTAAGGAACCCGAAGGTTCATTGCCGCCCTCACATAAGCCCGCCATCGGTCCCTATCCTGTGCAAGATTAAGCCAGTCTCTATCATCATACCCAACCTCCCTCAAATCCATTTTAATATTATCCTCCCATCTACGTCTCGGCCTCCCTAAAGGTCTTTTTCCCTCCGGTCTCCCAACTAACACTCTATATGCATTTCTGGATTCGCCCATACGTGCTACATGCCCTGCCCATCTCAAACGTCTGGATTTCAAGTTCCTAATTATGTCAGGTGAAGAATACAATGCGTGCAGTTCTGTGTTGTGTAACTTTCTCCATTCTCCTGTAACTTCATCCCGCTTAGCCCCAAATATTTTCCTAAGCACCTTATTCTCAAAAACCCTTAACCTATGTTAAAACTAAATGTAATACACTATCATATTAACATAGTGAAATAATAAGGCTGATACTTGTCAATATTATAGTAAGTATATTTTCTACAGACAGAAAACAAAATGTTTTGAAAATAGTGCAATTTTTCTTTAACGAAGAAAATGATGTCTTTAGATTTTTCTTTAGAAGACAGTTGTGTTTCGAAGTCAAAGGAATGACTTTCACCCAACCAAATGCTGAGGACCAACTTACCGTGATGATAAGCATGAGTTCAAACGAACGAAAGACACTGCGTTAACTCACCCCAACTCTGAGACGTACTCAAAGTTAGAGGTGCACGAAGCGCACTGGTAGTATAACCACAATCTAGTATATACAGGGTTAGTTAAAAGTCCTGCACCACCTAAATAACTTTTGAAGCATACGGTTCAGTGACATGGAACTTGGTATGTGAGGATAACCATATACTAAGAACTCAATAACGGTATTACCGAGTTTTTTCTACTTCTGGGTTAACCGGAAGTAACTCCAACTCTCTTATTTTAAATGGAACACCCAATATATTATTTTATTTTTTATTGTATTCATTAAGAGCTTTTCAAAAATTACCCACACTTGATACTTCTGTACAAATTCAGTGTTGCTAAGTCAAGAAAACAGAAAAGTGTATCGAATATTAAAATAATAAAATACTCCTTCCTCAACAAAAGAAAACAAAGCTAGTTCACCTTCTAAATTATGTGTTCAAATTGGTAGCCCTTAGCTGCTTTACAATGTGTCACTCGATCATATAACCATTTAAGGAATGATTTAACCAGGCTTTAGGAATATCTTGCACCACTTCCATTTTTATTTAGCAACAATGAATTTGTACAGAAGTATCAAGTGTGGGTACTTTTTTTCAAAGCTCTTAATGAGCTTTATTAAAAAAAATATATATATATATATTGGGCGTTCGATTTAAAATAAGAGAGTTGGGGTTACATCCGGTTAAACCAGAAGTAGAAAAAACTCGGTAATACCATTATTGAGTTCTTAGCATATGGTTATCCTCACATACCAAGTTTCATATCACTGAACCATATGCTTCAAAAGTTATTTAGGTAGTGCATTTATTATTTTAATATTCGGTACACTTTCCTGTTTTCTTGACTTAGCAACACTGAATTTGTACAGAAGTATCAAGTGTAGGTAATTTTTGAAATGCTCTTAATGAGCTTTATTCAAAAATAAGAAAATATATTGGGTGTTCCATTTAAAATAAGAGAGATGGAGTTACTTTCGGTTAAACCGGAAGTATAAAAAAACTCGGTAATACCATTATTGAGTTCTTAGCATATGGTTATCCCCACATACCAAGTTTCATGTCACTGAACCGTATGCTTCAAAAGTTATTTAGGTGGTGCCGGACTTTTAACTAACCCTGTATATTTACTGAAGATGTTATTAATTGGTCCAACAGAATTATATCTGTCACAAAAGGGAAATAACGCTGTAGGAGGAAGGTTCGATCCAGTGCTTTGGATTGAATTCGGCGTAGCTCAGTGGTCAGAGCGCTTGGTACGTAGAACCAAGGACCCGGGTTCGATCCCCGGCGCCGGAGCGAATTTTTCTCCTCAAATATTAATAACCCTGTATAGTCACGAAGCTTGAGTTGTTGAGGTAGCTAGGAACAATAGACTGTGCAGGTACTATTTCGCATTGTCTGTAATGAGGCGATATTAGCGATCCTAGTGGTTAGCAACTATCTATGGATGCATATTTATTACATATTGAGCTTCGTGACTGTATATAATAGACTATGGTATAACGGTATATATTTCTCAGGCCTACTAATTACTGAAAATGTTATGTACCTGTTGTCATTGTTATCAGAGTTTCAAGTGTGGACATGATGAGAGACAATGCTTTGCGTGTCTGTATTGCGGAGTATACTCGGTGTGTACGGAGCCATATTTCAACCTGCAGTACAGGTCCCCGAGAACAATACCCTCATCTATCGTCAGTGTTCCAATTTATATAAGCCCGCACGTGTCCATGTGACCCTAAGAGGGACGACGTGCTCAAACAAGTCCTTATATAGTATCCGGGGCGTAAGTCGTTTCTCATTATCTAACATTTCCGGAGACAGGGGACTAACACCCCAGTCGCCAGCAAAAGATATAGGAACTCTGCAACACATTGTGATACACCATACTGCTGTCAGCAAGGAGGAGGAAGAAGGGAGCAGAGGCGAAAACACGCGTGCGATACAGGGGAGCGGTCTTTCGCTTCATCGCCCTCACAGTCACATTTTTATTATAAATCTCCAACTCCGACATCACATATACATCTTATGGTCTGTAACACCACTTCTCCTGCAGGTTAGAACATCGTGACTGCAGCAAGGTGGGAAAGGGGTTGTGGATTTGTAGGTGTCTGGATTTTCTTTAAGGGGATACTCCACTAAAAATGGCAACATTTTTCCCTAATCGTTTTCTTTCAACCAAATTTTGAGAGGATATTTGCTATGCAAAGGACTAACAAAATTAAAATTTTGAACTGTCAAATATTTTTGACTCTTGATTTTTAATTTATTTTTCTATTTATTTTTAGAAATATTTTCAAACCCAAGTTTTTAGTAAAAGATCTCAACTTTTAGGCTTCCTTTTCTTGGTTGGGTCACTAGACGTAGATAAATATTTTTATGCATTCAATTTATGAAATATCTCATTTATTCACTTTCAAAAATTCTTTTTCAAATGTTGAAAAAGTTATGTTTTCTATAATTCATGAAGAAAATATTAATAAGATAAACTAGCAGCATTTCTTATAAAATAAATGCATAGAAACATACAGCTATCACATAAATACCTGCAGCAAAAATTTAATCCAGCTTGATTAATACTTGACATAGAAAAGTTGGTGTTGAATCAAGAAAAATGAATTACAGAAATATGGATTTGAAAGTAAAATGAATATTTATGTAACACATAGCCTACCTATCAAAATTCTCCTCCGCTACATTCATCTAGTAACTTCAGGGAGCCAACTTTAGAACAAAAGGTTACTAAATTTATAATCAGAAATTTTTAGGAAAGAATTCTTGAATGAAAAAATAATTTTTAAGCCCCCTTACAGCCTTAATTTAAAAAAATAATTCAACGTAATTCTAATCAGAATGGAACTAAATCCATTTGAGGTATGAAAATGTATATTGTAAAGTAGTGAAATAGCCAATAAAATTTTTTGAAAAATTTTCATGATTTTCAGTGGAGTCTCCCCTTAATTTCTCTCCTCAAACCGGGTCCAAATCCTGGACGTTTCATGTAGAATGCGAGAAAAGAGGATTATATTTTCTCGCAGTACTTTCATTTCTATGTAATTATTCCATCCCTGTTGGGGACAAACATAGTAATTAATGACGCAAAATGAAATTGCTGATGTATTCTGGTACATCCATCGTTTCTGGATTTAGAAACCATAGACACAGAGGAATATAAAATTCTTCAGTATAATGTAGTCTGGGTTAATCTACATCAAATTAATCTGATATACAGGGACATCATTTTATTTTTACTTCAATTTTTATTTTACCTGAGTTTTTGAATGTACTTCACTCCCATCCCTTCTGCTAATGAAGTTCAACCGTCCTCCACACAGATCCAAAACCGCATATACAGTCATAGTAGTCTTACGACCATAGTAAACAGCACGTTCCAAACATATGTTCGCGTTTTCCAATGAGAAAGAGCTTTCAATATTGAATCATTTTCGCACAGGTACTATCGTCCATTTGCCTACGATGTATCCCGGTTTCCCCCACCAGCTTTCATTCGTCAGCTAGTGGCTGGGCTGTCTTAGCTTTTTTCTGAGAACATTAATTTCTGTTAGGAATTGGACGTCTACGTAATTTTATACAACTGTTTAAAATAACTTAAATGAAAGGGCCTCGTTAAGTAATTAACTGTCACGTGATTTCCTTCCTTTCTACGATCCTACGACAAAACCACTTGGACGAATAGTAGACAGTATGTCTGAGTAATTTTATCTTTTCGGATCGGGCAGAAGTGAAGATTGAATTTACAATATGTTAGGTACTCTTTTATAGAGTAGGTACAGAATTATTTCAACATGAGTTACTAGTACGAAGAACGAAACTGGTAATTGGGATTAGGTACAATAGTCTATAGTCCGATAATATGCACATTAGAACTGAAGCCTGTATCGAAATGAACGGCCACCATTTTCAAAAATATGTTTAAATATCCATATTATGATTATTTTTCAATTTAACTTCATTCTCTATATTGTACGCTAATGTGCTGTAGGCAGTATAATATACACTGCATAATGAATACGTCCGCATGGATAGCTCAGTTCGTGAGTAAAACACTCATTGTTAATACAGTACTGTATTTTGATTAAACAAAAACCTAATGAAAATGATCAAACTCAAAAGCGCGATATTTCCTAGTTTACGTAAATGGATGAACTACTTTTCTTCCCTACTAAACCTAGTAAAGTGATTTGTTTGTATATTACGCCAGTATCATCGAACTCCAGTCATGGAAGGGGGTAGGAAACGTCGTTGATCCAGAGGTATAGGCAAGTTAATATTAAAAATGTTAGTAAAAATAAAATGATGTCCCTGTACTTATGTCCTAAATGTAACGGTAGGGAAGTTATTGACGGGCGATCTTTTAAATAGAGAGTGACATTATAGACGTATTTATAAGTTTCAGGGCATTATGATATAATAATTACTTACAAATGACTTTCAAGGAACCCGGAGATTCATTGCCGCCCTCACATAAGCTCGTCATCGATCCCATCTTGAGCAAGATTAATCTAGTCCCTAGTATCATATCATAATACTATCATAATAAAACGCATTTCCCATATTTATTTTACGTTTAATTTCCTCCCGAGTGTCATTTATATTTGTTCCTCTTGCTCAAAGATATTTGAAATTTTCCACCTCTTCAAAGGATAAATTTCCAACTTTTATGTTTCCATTTCGTACAATATTCTGGTCACGAGACATAATCATTTACTTTATCTTTTCGGGATTTACTTTCAAACCTATCTCCTTATTTGCTGCAAGTAAAATTTCCGTGTTTTCCCTAGTAGTTTGTGGATTTTCTCCTAACATATTCACGTCATCGGCATAAACAAGGAGCTGATGTAACCCGTTCAATTCCAAACCTTCTCTGTTATCCTGGACTTTAATAATTGTAGTAGTAGTAGTAGTAGTAGTAGTAGTAGTAGTAGTAGTAGTAGTAGTAGTAGTAGTAGTAGTAGTAGTAATAATAATAATAATAATAAATAATAATAATAATTATTATTATTATTGTTATTATGTACAGTAATATGTTCAGACTGTCAGTGTTCATTAGGCCCACTTGACAGGTCATATAATAGGATGAACTCCTCTTCAATACTAGAGGCCTTTCAGCCCGCCTTGGGGATAAGGAAATAATTTGTCCTGCAGCAGAAAATATTTAAATACAACAGTACCTGCGTTGTTGTCTGCTAGAATTAAGTAAAACACGTGAACTCTGTTTGAACTGACCGGTAACGGCTACGGTTAACCGAGTAACTTCGGTGCTCCGCTGCCAAGCACATAAACCGATAGAACCGGGTAACTCAACAGTTCTACTCGCTCCGTCCCCAGCTCTAGACGGAAGTCTGGTAGCAACACTGCCAGTAGACCACTGCCTCTCAACCCGGAAAATACTTGTTCGATTTTAATCACATTTTCCCATAATTTTTTTTGTCCAGTTCACTGCATTAACATTGCTATGTATTCCGCAGATTTTATGGTATGAAGCCGACATTTTTACTGAATGTTCTTTATAAAGTATATTTAACATAGTTATGTTGACATTTTTTAAAGCAAATAATTGTAAAATAAAAATTAAAATATATTCTTATACTCTATAAATTCTATACATTTGAATATAAACAATTTTAATTTTTTCCATATTTTTACAATATACAGTAAAACTGTAAAATGTGAGAACAAAGAATCATTCTCAAGGGATCAAAGTATACTGTAAAAATATTTAAGACATGATGCTTAATATCTGGGATCTTTTTTTTTTATTAAATATGCATTTTTTTTAATTTAAATGAATCTTTGTCTACTAAATCTATAAACATGAAACTTAAAGACATCATTACTGATATCAATAACTGTAGGCCTATTTACACAAAAGATAAAGTCTCTAACTTAAAAACATAAGTAACTGTCAGTATTATTATTATTATTATTATTATTATTATTATTATTATTATTATTATTATTATTATTATTATTAAATATCCGCGGAAATGAACCCTAATTCACCAAGCGGTATGCTAGGGTTTTAGTTTTTGTTATACGGTACACTACTTATATATACTACTTATTTTTACACAGATAATGGTGAAATATGTATCTAAAGTCTTTTAAAGATGAAGTTTAGCAAGTCTATAAATTGTCTGTAGCAACAAGGTTTTTTGATCACTTCACATAGTGGAGTCCTATATTCGGTGTTGCAGACCAGAAGATGTGTCTTTATTTGAAATCTCTTTGCTTCAATAATAGGACAATCAAATAGAAAATTAATGTCATTAATTTAATTGTAAAATTCCTTTGCAGAACGAAAATTTAGATTGTTTCATATTAAATTTCTGCATATTTAAGGGACAAAACTAAAATTATTTCAATAATTTATTATCATAACACACTGCTACATTACGGCAAAGTGAAGAGAATCGAATAGAAGCCTTTGAAATGTGGAGATGGAGAAGAATGGAACGTGTGAAGTGGACAGACGGAATAGAAAAAGAAGCTGTGTTGGAAAGAGTGGGTGAAGAAAGAATGATGCTGAAACTGATCAGGAAGAGGAAAAGGAATTGGTTGGGTTACTGGCTGAGAAGAAACTGCCTACTGCAGGATGCACTGGAAGGAATGGTGAACGGCAGAAGAGTTCGGGGTAGAAGAAGATATTAGATGATAGACGACATTAAGATATGTGGATCATATGAGGAGACAAAGAGGAAGGCAGAAAATATGAAAGACTGGAGAAAATTTGGTTTGCAGTTTTTCATCTTTCCTTAGGCAGAATACGAAATGCAATGAATACACTGCTCTATTGAATTCACTGAGTATACTGACAATTCAACCATTGGCTTTCCTGAAACATGCTATAAAAACTTTCATATAAAACAATTTTTGTTTCGGAAAGGAAGTAAAAAGGAGAAAATTTGTATTAAAGTTGTTTTTAAATATTTCACTGAATAACCTTCTGAAATTAATTATATTACTTTCGGATCACACTGTGTAAATTGAGAGGCTCGGGCATAAAACATGGTAAATGACATTTTGGTGAAAAATGAGATATGTAGTGCATAATATGGTATCTTACATTCTGCGTGTAATGGAGCAATTAGTTTTCCAACATCTCAACAGACGGCAGAAGTATACAGATTTTACTTTCCTGGTAACTATACAAACTGATGCATGTATAAATGTTTACTTACTTACTTACTTATTTACTTACTGGCTTTTAAAGAACCCGGAGGTTCATTGCCGCCCTCACATAAGCCCGCCATTGGTCCCTATCCTGTGCAAGATTAATCCAGTCTCTACCATCATATCCCACCTCCCTCAAATCCATTTTAATATTATCTTCCCATCTACGTCTCGGCCTCCCTAAAGGTCTTTTTCCCTCCGGTCTCCCAACTAACACTCTATATGCATTTCTGGATTCGCCCATACGTGCTACATGCCCTGCCCATCTCAAACGTCTGGATTTAATGTTCCTAATTATGTCAGGTGAAGGATAAAATGCGTGCAGCTCTGCGTTGTGTAACTTTCTCCATTCTCCTGTAACTTCATCCCTCTTAGCCCCAAATATTTTCCTAAGAACGTTATTCTCAAACACCCTTTATCTCTGTTCCTCTCTCAAAGTGAGAGTCCAAGTTTCACAACCATACAAAGCAACCGGTAATATAACTGTTTTAGAAATTCTAACTTTCAGATTTTTTGACAAGACTAGATGACAAAAGCTTCTCAACCGAATAATAACAGGCATTTCCCATATTTATTCTGCGTTTAATTTCCTCCCGAGTGTCATTCATATTTGTTACTGTTGCTCCATGATATTTCAATTTTTCCACCTCTTCAAAAGATAAATGTTCAATTTTTATAGTTCCATTTCGTACTATAATCTGGTCACGAGACATAATCATACACGTAGTCTTTTCGGGATTTACTTCCAACCCAATCGCTTTACTTGCTTCAACTAGAATTTCCGCGTTTCCCCTAATCGTTTGTGGATGTTCTCCTAACATATTCACGTCATCCGCATAGACAAGAAGCTGATGTAACCCGTTCAATTCCAAACCCTCTCTGTTATCCTGAACTTTCCTAATGGCATATTCTAGAGCGAAGTTAAAAAGTAATGGTGATAGTGCATCTCTCTGCTTTAGCCCGTAGCGAATTGGAAAAGCATCAGATAGAAACTGGCCTATACGGTCTCTGCTGTAAGTTTCACTAAGATACATTTTAATTAATCGTACTAGTTTTTTGGGAATACCAAATTAAATAAGAATATTATATAAAACTTCTCTCTTAACCGAGTCATACGCCTTTATGAAATCTATGAATAACTGATCTATCTAATAACATCAAAACACTAAAACGTAACTTACCTTGTTTTACTCCCGAACCCCTCAATTTGAAATTTCAAGGTTTATGTATTTAACTGGAGAATTTAGTAATATATTTTACTTTTATTAGATTTCCAATAATATCGATACTGCTTAGATATTAGGTATGTATCGATTAAAACGAAAGTGAGTAGTCACAAGACAGTGAATATTCGCCATTACATTGTGAAATAACGGTAATAACATTTCGCTTTTATTTCAAGAGTCGAACTCGAATCGTCTGAATTGTAGGTCCACACATTATGAATTTAGTGACAACAGAGAACACATACGACTAAAAAAATTGCTGAAAAAATAATAAACCGTGCTTTAGTTATTCTCATTCGAAATCTATTTTCTGTATTTTCTGCAGTGAGCCACTGTCCAACGCAATAATACAGTTGAGGATTTGTGTAATAATCTGTAATGGGATTTAAATCAGACATATAAGGATACTTGTCAAAATATAGCGTTGCACATGGCTTTTGTTTGTCACGTATTAACAACAGAATTGTTCTCTTCTATTTTACGGTCTGGAAGTTTGTCTCCGGTAACATTAAAATTTTAATTAAACGAGTTGAAATCATTTTCATCAACAAATATTTCTCAGCTATTCAATTTAAACCATTAATTGAATGCTTGACTCCAATATCGATGTATATGACAGAACTAATGAGAAGTTGGTAACATGTTTCAAACACACTTATTTCACGCACTGGAAAAATCAACCTGAATTTCTGTCATCTAACGATTTGTTTCCAGAAATTGAAAGTATGAATTCTATAAACTGAGTGAAATGTTTCGTGTAGTTCAGATCTTAAGTAGCTCAACGAATAAAATAACAGCGAGATATGTTTTAAATATGAAACCGTTGTAATTTACAACATATTAAATTATTTCATAACTTCAACACATTAGGATTACAAACTAACTTGTAACAAAAATTAAAATGTTATGAAGAGAATTAAGTAGATTCAAATATAAAGTTGGTTATTTAACGACGCGGTATCAATTACTAGGTTATTTAGCGCCGACAGATTGGTGATAGCGAGATGGTATTTGGAGAGATGAAGCCGAAAATTCGCCATAGATTACCTGGAAATCACCTTACGGTTGGGGAAAACCTCGAAAAAAAAACCCAACCAGGTAATCAGTCCAAGCGGGGATCGAACTCGCGCCCGAGCGCAACTTCAGACCGGCAGGCAAGCGCCTTAACCGACTGAGCCACGCCGGTGGCTTTCAAATATGAATCTGTACAATAATGCTTTTAGAGAAACGAGTTGTTAGGCGAAAATGTAAAATCAGCAAGAAATAATGAACTGAGAAATATCTAAATATATGATAGATCTCGTGTAGTAGTATATTTTTCTCTTGAGTTTAGTGGAACATATGAAGATTTCGGAGTATTTATTTATTTATTTATTTATCTATCTATTTATTTATTTATATACAGCATATTTATTTATTTATTTATTTATTTATTTATTTATTTATTTATTTATTTATTTATTTATTTATTTATTTATTTATATCTATAACAGGGCAAAGCCCCAATTACAATAGACGATACAGATATTTCTTTAAAACATAGAGTTGCAGATAACATGAAAAAAGAGATAAAACAGATACAATACAAGATAAAAATGTAATTATGTAGTATTTACTTATTTAACCTGGTAGAGATAAGGCCATCAGGCCTTCTCTGCCCCTCTACCAGGGGATTACAACTATAATAATAAAAAATAAAATTACAATTAACATTAAATTTACAATTACAATTACGATAAAAATTAAGTACGACAAGATTACCTGATTAATGCAAGCTAGACATTTTATCATAGAAGTTAAGAACAAAGAATATTTTTGTATTTACTGAATTACAAATTAAACCTAGAATAACAAAATTCTATAGTGATGAAATTACCATATATTGAGATATTTTATGATGGATTAAGAGAACTATTTACAAGAAACCATGTCTGAACGAGTCTCGATTACTGACCAAGTGCCTAGTAAGTTTGCGTTTGAATTCAATTTTATTTCGACAGTCCCTGATGCTAGCAGGTAACGAATTACAGAGTCTTGGCAGGGCTATTGTGAAAGAGGATGAGTATGAGGAGGTGTGATGGGATGGTGTTGTTAGTATTGTTTCATGGCGAGAGCGTGTGTTCAGATTGTGGTGGGAAGAAAGGTAAGTGAAGCGAGACGACAGGTACGAAGGAATAGAAGAGTTCAAGATTTCGAAGAGAAGGAGAAGTGAATGTAAATGTATTTTCTTATCTAGTTTAAGCCAACCTATTGCTTCAGGGATGGGGTAATATGATCATATTTACGAACATTGCTTACAAAACGTACACACAAATTATGAGCACGTTGAAGTTTCGTTTTGTTGTCGCTGGAAAGGTCAGTCAGTAAAATGTCAGCATAGTCAAAATAGGGAAATACAAGTGTCTGCACAAGGGACTTTTTTAAGCAAGAGGAAAGATGGACATTTATCCTTTTTAGCACATGGATAAGAGAATATACTTTTTTGTAGGTAAATACAAATTAAAAATGAAAAAAAAAAAAAAAACAGACAAATCGATACTATCTAAATAAAAGACACAGATATAGATATAAATGAAAATAGAAAATAAAAATAAATGAAAAATAGGTAAGTATATATATCATAGCTAAAAATGTAAAATGTAGCTATAAATGGCAAATTACGGAGTAACAAATAGATAGCAATATTATTTAAAATCAACTACCTTCAGTATATTAATAAGAAAATGATCATATTTCATGTAAAAATGCTGAAATGTAGATCCCATGTTTTACATATTTAATTGAAATTTGAACACATTTTAAACACTGGCGAATTCTTATGTGCTGAAGTGTATATCATCAGTACTTCACGTGATAACTCTGCTTCCACTTAGATTTACGACATGCTGCCTACATTCCAGTATCACCGTTTGAAAAGGGAACTTGTTTGCATCCCTTTCATTGTATGCAACACGCTTAACAAAGTGTAACAATGTAGCAGACATTGAAGCAACCAATTTGCATGAACTACAGTAGGCAGGTGTATTGCAACATGTACTGTACTTCGTTTCTGGTGCTTGTGCAAACAACATGGAGCAATAGGCCTCTCATCAGTGACGTCATCCTGATGCCAGTGCGTCTGAAAGGCTGAATAAGAGGGTGAGAAAAATACAGGCAGCATCCTTCTGACAATGATGGTGGGCCACTTGTTGTACTTCACGTCATGCGTTGAAAGTTAAGTTGTACAAATGACTGATGAAGACCCTACTCTAGTACCAATGCTCTACAGTTAGGAATCCGTCACAACTTACAAGCAAATATGCTCATGGGGGCAGATAAAAACATTAATTTTTTTCTTCCACCATGTTTTATTTATTGATCTATTTATCCCTTTATCCATAAATCCATTCATTTATTTATTTATTCATTTATTCGTTTATTCGTTCATTCTTTCATTTATTTATATAGGCCTATATATATATATATTTATTTATTCATTCATTTATTTATTTATGTCTATAACAGGGCAAAGTCCCAATTACAACAGACAATACAAATATTTGCTTACAACTTAAAATTGGAGATAACAAGAAAAATAGATTAAAAAAATACGAATGCAAGATACAAGTAAAAATTCAAATGAAAAATGAAAAAAAAAAAAAAAAAAACAGACAATATAAATTCTAAATTATAGACATCAGCTCAAAGAATTTGAGTGACCACAAGAGTCCTGAATACAATAAACATGTACAATATAATGTGATGTGATACATTAAAGAAAAAATAAAGTTAATTGTTGAAGGCAAATATAAGTGAATTAATTGTTATACAGATGATGATGTAATATTTGAAGAGAATCCTTGATAATATTACATAATCAAAAGAAATGTGAAGTTCCTTAAGATAATTCCATGTGAATTTTGTAATTGAACCTCTACTGCCAAACAGCAAACCAATGACAGACCATTGTTTAAGAGGGCCGTTGTACTTTTGAGAAAGATAAGGCAGACAAGGTTCATATATAGACTTCTTCTCAATATCAACTTCGGCGGCCTGATTTAGGTTTATTTCGAAACGGATAGTAGGGTCAAGAACAAGAGCCCGTTTTAAGCGTCCGTTAATAGCAATAATGTCTGCCCGTCTGAAAGAACCATCTAGATAATACCTAAATAAAAGACAATGTAGATATAAATGAAAAATACAAAACAAAAATAAATGAAAAATAGATAAATATAGATATCATAACCAAAAGATGTAAAATGTAGCTATAAATGGCAAATTACAATAGTAATATCAAAACAAGTACTTATACAAATTTTGTAACTCGAGCGCAATTACGACGACAGTCCAGATAGTAAGCTTCCATTAGATCCTTTACAGAAAGAAAACACAATATCATGGAAATATTTATTGGAACAGATATAACAATTGTTGAGATATTTTTCAACACAATTCCCACCGGAAGTGAGACTTTTTTTACAACGTGAAATCAACTTTTGTATACCTCTGTCATAGACGTCTGCCGCCTGGGATCGGAACCAGTTATGACAGCCGTCTGTATCTCTCTGTTGATTCCATGGTATGACAAATGTCTCAATTCCAGTTGAAAATATGTTCAAAAAGAGCTGAACAATATTGCTAAGTTATATCTGTTTCAATAAATCTTTCCATGAAATTGTGTTTTATTTCTGTAAACGGCCCCAGGGAAACTCACTTTCTGGACGGCCCTTACAATCGTGTTCTAGTGAAGAACATTTGTATAAGCATTTGTTTTGACATTATTGACATGGCGAAAACTAAAAATAATTTTTTTATCTGCCCCCATGAGAATGGTTGCTTGTTAATGATGTCCATTCCTTATTATGAAAAGTTTAGTTGTTCCATTCGCATAAAAATCTTATAAGGTCGAATGAATGTCACAACAGACAACTAAAATAATTGAAAACAGTCAGAAAAATGTATTATATTTACACGTATGTCTTGTATTCTAACAGATTCATTCATTCATTTATTATCTTCCATAGATCTTACATGAGCAATGAAGCTTTAAGATGTGGAACAAGTCAAAATTTTACAATATTACAATTACATTTTTACAAATTTTTACAATACTTACTTACTGGCTTTTAAGGAACCCGGAGTTTCATTGCCGCCCTCACATAAGCCCGCCATTGGTCCCTATCCTGAACAAGATTAATCCATTCTCTATCATCATATCTGACCTCCCTCAAATCCATTTTAATATTATCTTCCCATCTTCGTCTCGGCCTCCCTAAAGGTCTTTTTCCCTCCGACCTCCCAACTAACACTCTATATGCATTTCTGGATTCGCCCATACGTGCTACATGCCCTGCCCATCGCAAACGTCTCGATTTAATGTTCCTAACTATGTCAGATGAAGAATACAATGCGTGCAGTTCTGTGTTGTGTAACTTTCTCCATTCTCCTGTAATTTCATCCCTCTTAGCCCCAAATATTTTCCTAAGCAGCTTATTTTCTAACACACTTAATCTCTGTTCCTCTCTTAAAGTGAGAGTACAAGTTTCACAACCATACAGAACAAATTTTTACAATATTTTACAATTTCTACAGTTTTACAATGTAGTAATTCTCTACAATGATGAGGTGAGGTCCTAGGATTCGCCAAAAGATTACACGGCATTTGCCGTTTGGTTGGGGAAAACCTCGGAAAAACCCAACCAGGTAATCAAATCAAAGGGGGGAAATAAAGTGATGCTGAGGACTCACCATAGACCCACGGCTGGGGAAAACCTCGGAAGAAACAAACAATATCTATCGTAATTTATACCACTTATCAATTTATTAAAGCACATACGAGAATAACATGAAATCATTAAATAGACGTCATACAAATGATAAGGCAAAATCCCAGATCATAACATAAAGGGTGATTCACGAGGAGTTACCATCATTTACGGAGCATATTTCCAAAGACATTTTGAGCAAAAACGTTTTATAAATTATGGTCCTATTCTCAATATTTTCAGAGTTACACTAATTTGAATGTGTATGTAAAATACCATCATTCTTTAGTTTTAAGGGTAAAAGAATATTACAGACAAAGAATGAACTATTCAGGAGTATCATTTCTTTGATTAGCTAGTATCCTAAAGCTAAAAATATGTTGTGAATTCCTTAGTTGCTTCGTACAGAATTTTTCTTCGATTTTTAACTACAAATTACATTTTTCTTACGCACTTATCACAACAATTGTTACAAATCATTCTACTCTTGTAATTATTCAAGATTCTACAGTAGAATACAGACAAACTGTAAAGATCCAAGTTCCTAAAGTCGTATGATTTGTAATAACTGTTGTGATAAATGCGTAACAATTATGTAATATTTAGTTAAAAATTGAAAAAAAAAATATGTACAAAGCAATTAACAACACATTTTTAGCTTCGAATACTATCCAATTACTGTAAATAAGAGAGAGAGAGAAATAACTCGTCCAGCCTTAATTAAGGATGACCACGAGGATCCGGAAATTAATAGCAAACAAATATAATCAATTAAATATGAATATTGTTACAAAAATAAAAAAGTAATAATTAAGCGCCATTAATTATCAATTATAAAATCAAATCTTACAAGATGACTATAAAATTATACTTATAAATAAAAGATTTTATTTAAAATTATCATATCCTTAATTAAGGCCTTCTGAGTGGTATAAATGAAACTGTATAATCTGCAGGGAATCTTTAAGAATTTGCGAGGTGATTTTTTTAATTTCAAAAGATGATATTGATAATTGTTTTAAAAAAATTAAATGTAAATTTTGGTAAAGAACTCCGAACACCAAAAAATAAACCTGTCACTGACCAATTGAAGAGAGGGCTGTTATACTTGGCACTAAGGTAGGGAATGCAAGGTTCATAAATGGCCCCCTTTTCCTGATCAACCTGGTTTAGATCTCTCTCCATGCGTATAGTTGGATCTATGACAATAGACTTTTGTTGTTGCCTGTTTATTGCTATTATATCCGCTCTTCTGTGAGAGTGTCTTCAGAAAAGCAGTGGACCTCTTTATGAACTTCCCAACTCTTGTATGATTTGAGGCTTTCTCGGCGTTGGTTCGCTAATATGTTTTCGCGGGATATCAGCCGAGTTAAGATTTTGGAATGCTCCAAGCTTTCGACTGCTATCTCTGCAGCCATCTTCAGGGAAGTGATGTCCGAACAGAAAGTCGAAAGGTTATATAGATGTGGCTGTCTCAGGTTAAACGGGATTGGTTGGCGGATCGGCCAATCCGGGGCCGGGAATTGTCATCGCTCGTAAGCTCCGCCCCTCCCGGGATTACTGCGTGAAGTTTGGCGGGCGGCGAGCCCTGTTCCGCCGGTTGGAATCGGTTGCCGTCCTCGGTCCGTGATCTTCATGACCTTGATTGTAAGAGGGCCTGAGTTGGTCTAAGGCCGGTGTCCATGCCTGACTGAGCTGGAGTCCACTGTCTCTGTTAAAGTTGTTTTTCTCCAGCTTGATCTCTATGGCCTCCTTGATTGTACGATCCCAGTAGTGGCTTGATTTGTTAATGACCTTGGTGTGGTCAAACAGTATTTTATTCCCAACTCTTGTTCCGAAGAAGACAGGCGATAGCTCCACGGACCCTATGATGCCTGTTGTTACGCAATAACTCTCCTTCCCGACAAAAGCCCACTTCTGAATATTACATTCTCTATTTATAATATCCTTTTATCCTTAAAATTAAAAAACAAAAGGTGTTTTTTACTAACAACTACAAATTAGTGTCACTCTGAAAATATTGAGATTAGGACACATGTTTATATGACTTTTTTTGCTTTGTCTTCGAAAATTAGTTTCGTAAGTGGCGGTAAATCCTAGTGGATCATCCTGTATATTGGAACTTGCTGGAAACATTTTGTATCTTTAATAATCCATGGCGTTGCAGCCCGTGGAGGGCCTAGACCGACCAGCCGACTACTGGCCTCACGCCCACATGCTGAAGCAGAGGTGGACGATCATCCAAGCAGAATGGAGGTATCGTTTGGTTAGCTCGATGATCCCCCCAGCAGTTACAGCTGGCATTCGCAACCGGATTTCGTTACCTATCGTAGCTCCCCAAGTGTATCACGATGCTGGGTGGGCATCGGTGCCATACACTGGCCGAAATTTCATGAGAAAATTTCTTCCCCATGAAGACTCGCGTCCACACCTGTGGAGTAACGGTCAGCGCGTCTGCCCGCGAAACCAGGTGGCCCGGGTTCGAATCCCGGTCGGGGCAAGTTACCTGGTTGAGGTTTTTTCCGGGGTTTTCCCTCAACCCAATACGAGCAAATGCTGGGTAACTTTCGGTGCTGGACCCCGGACTCATTTCACCGGCATTATCACCTTCATTTCATTCAGACGCTAAATAACCTAGATGTTGATACAGCGTCGTAAAATAACAAAAAAAAAATGAAGACTCGAACCAGCGCGCATTCCGTAACGCGAGTCCTAGGCAGGATGCCTTAGACCACGACGCCACGGCGCGGGGAACTTTTGTGTCTTCACATCTCATTAATTTTGAGAGATATTGTTTAAAAATGTAACAACGTAAATTCTCTAGATAGAATATAGTGAGCTCCTTTGAAACTTAGTTTCACTCCCACATTTGACATGTAATATTTAACAATTGTATAACAATGAGCATCTTCTCAGATGGAAGCGATATCTCGTATTTACACGCGAGCTGAAGTGCAAAAATGTACGTAAAAGCAAGCGTAGTAAGTGCAGGAATATACGACATATTTTTGCTCAGAATGTCTTCGGAAATTAGCTTCGTAAGTGGCACCTTATTTTACATTTAAGACGATGCTGTTCCAGTAGCGGCAGGTGGTCAAAATAATGAGTGTGATACAATCTTTATATCGGCCTACTGCATACACTTATATGTATTTATCGTAATTTGAGACTCGCCTAGTGACGAAATATGAAGTCCATACGACGTTCCTTCCTACTGCAGAACTTGTCAATTGCCCTGGAGTTAAACCCCTCCATCTTGGACATCATACTATTTTGTATTGACAGTACTGCAAGAGCAGTGAGACGATCCTGGGACATAGTGTTCCTTAAAACGTTTTTATGCGTTCAAAGCAAGAAAAACATCTTTCTGGCTCAGCAGTGGTGATTGCTGTTGTAACCAAAATATTTAACAACTTCGTTACTCCACAGAATGGATTCTGTGAATTGTTGGAGGCTATGTATTGAAACAATTGAACAGCTCCATCTATATTTCGGAAGTCGAGTCTTCCGAATAGAACTCCAAGCTGTGTCTTTAACATTCGTTTGTTCAGTACAGTATAGCTGTTGACAGCAACTTCAAGTTCGCGTTCAGGAGAATTATGCAAAAAATTGTCAAAAAAATTCGCTGTTTAACAATTTTGTTGTGTCTAGGTAACTTAAAGACTGGAAACGATGAGTCGTTTCCTGAATTATACGATCATTTACTTCCTTGGCTTCAATTTTCGGATTCCATTTTCCGTCGCTTGCTGACTGATTCAGGAGGAACTTAAAAAAACTGGCAGATGGCAGCAGCAGTCGGACACTTGAATTACCAAATACGTTGTAAATAGTTCCGAGTTCTTCCACAAACAAGCATTCTTTCGTTACGCTTTACTTTTGTAATCTCCAAGCTGTGTTGTGCTGAAGCTGACTACAGCACTTCCCCGCGTAAAAATAGCCAATCAGAGCAGTGATTTCAGCTTCGCACATGCGTATTAACTGTCTACATTCTCATAGAGTTTTGAGTAGCACAACGTACCTCCTGAGGCACCAAAGAGCGAAGAGCGAAGACTAAACACTCTATAACACGTCATGAACATAACCAAGGGAAATTGTCAAATGACAGCTGAAGTGCTGTGGTATTACAAATACATTATCTGAGCAAAAATTATCATTGTGCTGTAGCACTGTAGCACATAAGGACGGGCCGCCCCTGTGCTGTTCGCTGATGACCAAATCGTTGTAAGTAGAAGTGAAAGTGAACTGCAGAGAGCAGTGTGTGAACTACAGAAAGTGTGTGAGAAATATAATTTTAAACTTCCTTAAATATTGTAAAACCAAAACAATGGCTTTTCAAGGGAAATACAGCGTAAGGACAAAAATTGTTTTAAATTACAGCTCCTCTAGAGCAAGTAACAAGTTTTAAATACCTAGGTACACATCTCACGTATAAACTTGAAAGTGACTGCAAATACAAACTCCCCATATTTCAGCAGCTGTGTGGTACAATAAACAGAAATTTGGAAAATAAAGCAAGAAAAGAAACGCAAATTAAATTTTATAAAGTAATGGCAGTACCATCTTTGCTATTTGGATCAGAAACCTGGACGATGACTGCAGCTGACTGCAAAAAATTACAGGCCGCTGAAATGAAGTTTCTAAGGTCGGTCAAGGGGTGTACTATATCGGATAAAATTAGAAATGATAAAATAAGAGAAGAATTGATGATCTTTTCCCTAGAAGAAAAAATTAAGAACTATAGAGATCAGTGGGCAGAACATGTCAATAAAATGACACCAGAAAGAATCCCAAGAAGAATGATGAATTATAGACCTAGAGGAGAAGACATCCGGGAAGACCTAGGAAGCGTTGGACGGATACACTATGTATGTATGTATGTATGTATGTATGTATGTATGTATGTATGTATGTATGTATGTATTTACACTGCAAGTGAGCAAGCACCCGGTGGCAGTGGTATACACAATATAAACAATACACAAAAAAAATGATAAGCAATACACAATACAATTATACAATACACAATACAATTTTATACACAATACAATAAGAATACATAATATAATTTAACACAATAATAATAAAACATAAATAAAATACCTAATTTTACATTACAACCTACATAATTATGTATAGGCCCTACATAAGTTTCAATAGTCTTTCACTTCATTTTCTCTTCTCACTCACTGTAGTGGCACTATGACGCATTTCACTGACACGTTAGGACACATTTCACTGACACACTTTAACACATTTCACTGACACTTTAGCACACATTTCACTGACACTCTATAACACATTTCATTGACACTATAAATTATCACTGATCGGAACTATTCACTGCACTGTAAAACCATAACTTCACTGACTCACCTCGCTTCACTGATACAACAGTTCAAATAAGTCAAATAATTACACCCTTATTCATACTTATAAACAGAACTACATTTAAACTAAACATTTCTAGTCTAAGGCCCTCTTACACGCTATTTTTAAATAATTTACAATTCAAACCAAGGAAGTAACTCGTCAGGCTAAATAAATACATGTCACCTTAAAAAATTAAATGTTAAATGTCACCTTAATTTTAATTTGCACTTGATACACAACTTTTTAAATTATTCTTGAACAGGCCGGAACAGGCATATGCCTATCCCTTGAATTGAAGAAGAAGAAGAAGGAGAAGAAGAAGAAGAAGAAGAAGAAGAAGAAGAGTGGCGGTAAATCCTCATGAATCACCCTGTATACTGGAAAACTTGCTGGAAATGTTTTTTTCTCTTTACTTCTAATTAATGTTGAGAGATATTGTTTAAAAATGTAACAACTTATATTCTCCAGATAAAATATAGCGGGCTCCTTTGAAACTTAGTTTCATTCTCACATTTCACATGTAATATTTAACAGTTGTATAACAATGAGCATCTTCTCAGTTGGAAGCGATGTCTCGTATTGACACGAGAGCCGAAATGCAAACATGTAGTAACTGCAGGAATATACGACAACATTAAACCAGAGTTAGTAATTCAGGCGTTGCCGAAGTTTTCGGATGGTAGAATTACGCGGCACATGCGTTCCCCGGATACTATAATGTCTGCTGAAATTATAACAGTTTCGGTATAAAATGTCGAGGTAGTCGGTAGATTATTTGGATTCGAAGCCCAGTTTTATGGGACGTAATTCCGGTGGTGATACACGAGGCAGGCTGCTGCGTCTGTCCAGCGAGCAAGAGCCGTCCATATTTCATACATCGGCTGTCGCGTTGGCTTTGGAGGGAGGAAGAGGGCGAGATGTATAAATGTAGGTAGGTCTGTCTGAAATCCTCTGGAACAAAGCTGGGCGTAATATCCGAGGCAAAGTGGAATCATGTTAATATCCAAACACAAGCAAAGCACTGAATTCAGCTGTGGATAATTTAACTAAACCCAGCGCTGAAGAAATCTTGATTAATCACTATGGTAACTGTTTGATTTATTTCTTATTATATTAATGGTTATGAACATACGAAAGAGGTTATGACTAACTTAATCACTTATTAATAATCCTTTGCTTTCTATTTCTCTTGCTCAACTCTTGCTAAAAACTGAAAGTAAAGAAAACTATAAACCTACAAAACTCTTCCATTGACTACCGGAGAAGTAAAACAACTAGCGAAAGTTTAATATAGTTCTCATAATATAATTTCCTTTTTAAGTATTCAATACTATAAGATTAAAAAATTAGAAATTTATCTTTTGAAGAGGTGGAGAAGTTCAAATATCTTGGAGCAACAGTAACAAATATAAATGACACTCGGGAGGAAATTAAACACAGAAAAATGTGGGAAATGTATGTTATTATTCGGTTTTCGAAGCTTTTATCATCCAGTCTGCTGTCAAAAAATCTAAAAGTTAGAATTTATAAAACAGTTATATTACCGGTTGTTCTTTATGGTTGTGAAACTTGGACTCTCACTATGAGAGAGGAACATAGGTTAAGGTTGTTTGAGAATAAGGTGCTTAGGAAAATATTTGGGACTAAGAGGGATGAAGTTACAGGAGAATGGAGAACGTTACACAACACAGAACTGCACGCATTGTATTCTTCACCTGACATAATTAGGAACATTAAATCCAGACGTTTGAGATGGGCAGGGCATGTAGCACTTATGGGCGAATCCATAAATGCATATAGAGTGTTAGTTGGGAGGCCGGAGGGAGAAAGAACTTTAGGGAAGCCGAGACGTAGATGGGATGATAATATTAAAACGGATTTGAGGGAGGTGGGATATGATGATAGAGAATGGACTAATCTTGCTCAGGATAGGGACCAATGGCGGGCTTATGTGAGGGCGGCAATGAACCTCCGGGTTCCTTAAAAGCTAGTAAGTAAGTATTATTATTAATGTATTATTATTATTATTATTATTATTATTATTATTATTATTATTTTCTGTAGAAAATGTATGAATCTCTCCATTTTAAGTTTATTTCCTTTACATCAATTTTTTTCACTTGGTTATATAACGACGCTGTAGCAACTATGAGGTTATTTAGCGTCGATGAGATTGGTGATATCGAGATGGTATTTGGCGAGATGAGACCGAGGATTCGCCATAGACTACCTGGCATTTGTCTTTCTGTTGAGGAAAACCTCGGTAAAACTCAACCAGGTAATCAGCCGAAGCGGGGATCGAACCCGCGCCCGAGCGCAACTCCGGATCGGCAGAAAAGCGTTTTAGCCGACTAAGCTACGCCGGTGGCTACGTTAAATGTTGTCCTTTTATAATTATCTATAATAATATACTATAGTCCTACTGATCATGTTGAAAAATAGGAGTGAAAATAAGAATCGATAAAGCCATGTTGATGTAGTAGTAGTAGTAGTAGTAGTAGTAGTAGTAGTAGTAGTAGTAGTAGTAGTAGTAGTAGTAGTAGTAGTAGTAGTAGTAGTACAGGGACATCATTTTATTTTTACTTCAATTTTTATTGTACCTGAGTTTTTTAATGTACTTCACTCCCACCCTCTCTACTAGTAAACTTCCAACTGTTCTTCTCACAGAACCAAGCGTATAAGTCAAAGTCGCCTTAAGGTCGTAGTAAACACAAACAGTATTGAGTTAGTGAGTATAGTACGTTCCAGAAATATTGTCGCGTTTTCCAGTGACGGAAGAGTTTTCAATATTGAATCATATTTTCGCACAGGTACTGTCGTCCGTTTGCCTACGTCGCATCCCGATTTCCCTCACCCGCAACTGTTCAAAATAACTTAAATAAAAGTAATTAACTGTCACGTGATTTCCCCCCTTTCTACGATCCTGCGACATAACCACTTGGAAGGACAGTAGGTAACATGTCTGAGTAATTTTATCTGTGCGGGTCGGACAGAAGTGAAGATCGAATTTACAGTACGTAAGGTACTCTTTTATAGAGTAGGTACAGAATTATTTCAACATGAGTTACTAGTACGAAGGACGAGACTGGTAATTGAAATTAGATGCAATAGTTTACAGTGTGATAATATGCACAAAAGAACTGAAGCCTGTATCTAAATGAATGGCCACCATTTTCAAAAATGTGTTTAAATATCCATATTATGATTATTTATCAATTTAACTTCATTCTCTATATTGTATGCTAATGTCCTGTAGACAGTATAATATACACTGCATAAAGAATACGTTCGCATGGACAGCTCAGTTCGTGAGCAAAAACACTTATTGTTAATACTGTATTTTGATTAAACAAAAACCTAATGAAAATTATCAAACTCAGAATTACGATATCTCCTAGTTTACGTAAATGGATGAACTACTTTTCTTCCCTCCTATACTTAGTAAAGTGATTTGTTTGTATTTTACGCCAGAATCTTCGAACTTCAATCGTGGAAGGGGGTAGCAAACTGTGTTTCCGGCTATGAACCAGGTTAATATTAAAAATGTTAGTAAAAATAAAATGATGTCCCTGTAGTAGTAGGTTTATTTTGCCTGGCAGAGCTAAGGCCATGAGGCCTTCTCTTCCACTGAACCAGGTTTCAATAATATACATGAAATACAAAATTAGATTACAAAACTACACAAAAAATAGCTTAGAAATTACATAAAATATAGTAGAAAATTACAAATAGTCAAGATCGGTTACATAATATACAAAATAAAGTAGAAAATTACACATGATCAAAATGAGTTACATAACATAAGGGGAATATACACACTCACACACACACACACTCACACACAATTTATAAGACCTAAAATGCTCGAGATAAATTCGACGATTAATTCACTTAAGATATATTATACAGTTAATATACTAATAGGAGAATACATGTGGGTTACAAGACATAAAATGTTGATTAGCAAAGTCGTACTAAATGGCATACAAATAGAAATAGATAATAAAAAAGAAAGAAAAAAAAGAAGAGAGAGGAGAAAAAAATAACAACTTTGTGTACAGAAAATCTACTCCAGTGAATATATCTGTGGCCTTTATTCTCGTAAAGTTATAGACAGAAACATTTTTACATACGCGCAGAAAACAAGATTTTATTTTCCTTGCCAATTCTTGGGGAAAGAATATAAAAATCCTAGTAAAATATCCCTTTACGGATCTACACACAGAAATTTATAGCGGTTCTTGTCCTGCACTGCAATACATCATCATTACCAGGGGACTGCGAGGGTGGTTCAGCTCTGCCGACTACACGGCGGGCCATCAAGAGTCGACCAATGGAAACGTCTCTACCTAGCTCTTGGAAATCTGTTGCAATTTGTTTGCCGTAGTCGGTACAATCCAATAGAGTTTGTGGGGGTGGTGGAGGCAGCAGCTTGCACGGGGACGAGAAACTTGTCGTGTCAAACAGGCGCGCAAATTATTGCAGCTTATTATATGGGGGTGCAGAGGGAGAATTCACACGCAAATAGGCCTATATACGCGCTACGTTGGGGTGCTTTGTGGTCCAGTATCGCTCGCTGGCTCGGTACATTGCAATCCCCGCAATCTCTCCCGTTCTCCACCTCTCCCTCTCTCTCTCTCTTACTCCTACATAATGCACATCATTCATACAGCCTCCCTCACACTCCGTACAATGGTACTTCACAACCACTACATTCTATCTCCATATATAGGTATATTGCTAGTGATGTGATGAGGAATTAACTCGCGCATATATTGTTAAGTATTGTAGATTGTATGTGCAAACGGATGTGGTGACATCTGCAGCATTAATGTCTCAACTAACTCAAATAATAGTATTAAAATTCTCTATTATATAGCAGATCTGAAGTCGACGAATTTCTAACTAATATTTGATTATGATTTTGTTTCGTTAAAACAAACTAGTTACTCTCGCTGTATGACTCAAGCAGTGTCGTTTCTTCAGTGGCGGTTCCTCCATGGAACAGAGGGAACAGGCTGTTCCCTTCCTCCCTTCCCCCTTAAGGCCCGTAACACACTTGCAGAGTTTTCGCTAGCGAGAACTGTGTTGCGAGAAAATTAAAAAATTGATAACATGGATTCAAATGGACGTCCACACACTGGAAGAGATTCTCGTTCGAGGCAAAAACCTCGCGCTAGTTTCTCGCTGGAATTGGTAGCTCAGCGAATTTTCTGGACACATTTATCAAAGATGTTTGACATTTATACTCTTTATGACGACTGAATGTAGAAAAAGATATCACAGGTGGCGATGAATTGTATTGTTTTTATTTGAAAATGAGGAAAGATGGCTGATAATTGCAGTCAAAATCTTATCGAACTTCTACGATGTCACCCGTAGGCCTATTTATATGATACACGGGATGAAAACTATAAAAACACGAAACTTAAAGGAGAAATCTGGAGACAAATATCAGATTATCTGAAAATAAATACGGCCATATTTTATTTTGATGAGATTTAATAGTATTACTTAAACATTTGAAATAATGTATCTATATGTCTTAACAGTTTACATAATTTTATTCAGACCATAGCAAAGTATCCTCTATCATATCATGAATAGCAAAAAACTGAGGTCTATTCAACCTGAAATAATGCCAAATCGAAACCAGTGTCCAAAACTCGCCCTTACTTTCATAAGATACAATGTGATTTTCAGATATTTCTGACTTTAATTTTAGGCCTACTTTTTCTTTCCACTAACAAAATATGTTCATGTAACTCCATTTCCTCATGATCTGAATACTCAGATTCAACATAGCGTTCGTACATAATTTGTAAAGTACGACAATATACTTACAGGTTACATATTTAAGTACGACAATATACGTAAATACATAACCTATATTATTTCCTCCAACGAGTCATTACTATAATCAGAAAAATGCTTTCTGCATGAAGGCAGTGCATAGATGATCATAGCGAGGTGTGATCTGTGATAGCTAGAACTCGCCAAGTGTGTGGAGGAAGGCTCTTCGCCTCTTTCTCGCAACACATTTCTCGCTAGCGAAAACTCTTCAAGTGTGTTACGGGCCTAACTGAGATTGTGAGATATACTCCATTCTAAAGTTAGGCCTACTTGCAGTTTTCGAAAAGTGAAAACAGCTATCGTTAGCAGGTTTATTACAGTGAAGTGAAAACGACTCGAGCCCTTCTCGTCTGCTGTGCGTGATGACGTGAGTGGGAGCCTCAAGCAATGTTTTCTCCGAAGCAGGCTCGAGCGGACACGAACTTACCCGAGTATCGCTGGAAGCTGTAGAAGTTACCTCATCCCTCGTGGAGTATTGAGAAGTGTGGAATATACTGTTTCATAAAGCTAGTTTATTTATATAGTGATAATTCGGAAAACAATTAAGTTCGAAGAGTTTTTCGTGTAACATAATATTGTGTGTGAAATTATACAATAGTTCTTAAAAAATCCGTCCGATTTACGCATTCACGGCCTGAGTTAAATCTGACGAAATAATGGCAATGGGACAGGAGACTGCTGCCTGTTCCAACTTCAACGAGACCGAGCGCTGATGAGAACCAAGATAGCGAGTGTTGTGTTATCGATCAGCTGAAGTCGAGAGCGTTTAGTTCGACCAATTTTGCTGAGAAAAGCGCGGTTATTTTGAATGGCAAACCTACTCCTCTCCTTACATAACTTAAAACTAAAAAAAAAAAATCTTATACAAGACATTTTCAAACTCGGTGCTCATCAAGCGGTAAATTGTAGATTTAATTCAGATTTATTTATTTTTATATGATTATTACTAGCCGTACCCGTGCGCTCCGCTGCACCCGTTAGAAATAAATATAAAGTAATTACATAATTAAAATAGGACATTTGATCCAAGGAACATTCGTGTTTGATAGAAGGATAAATTGTTTATTATGTTACTTAATTTAAATTGTATTAAAAAAATAAAATGCGATCATTTTGATCCAGAGACCACTCATTTGTCATAAAAATTATTTTAGGAAATACAGGAAACGAATGTTGAGAATAGCCTATCAAGTTTTCTGTGCATAAGAAGCTATTTTAATCTTACCTGTCCTCGATTCACTCAGAAGTTACTGTAATAACATTATAGCATTATGTCCATCTAGAGAAACTACACTATCCAATGGTGAATTAATAAAATTAATTATAAAAATTGGTTAATTTAGCTTCCGATATTACTTCATACAAACACTGAAACATTCTCTGTAGGCTTTCATAGCTTTCGATTGTTGTTGTCCAAGGCCCCTTATAGACGAAGTCATTTGTTTCTTATTTCATTACACCGACTTAGATGGCGTTGTTATTGTAATTTTGAAACCCATTTATCTCATTAAATATCAGTCCTATCAAAATTTTGCATAGAATAAAGCTTATCGGAAATTATGTTTAAAGAAACGTTTGTTATGTAATATTTTTCATGAAAATTGATAATAAGGGAGATATTTCGATGTATTTAATTCAAGCCCCCTTATAACCCCCCTTTTAAATAACGTATTTTGAATGCCATATAGCCTAAATTCTAAGTTATAACGAACTTAATTTATATTCCAATTTTCATATAAATCGGTTCAGCCATTATCGCGTGAAAATGTGACAAACATCCAGACAGACAGACAGACAGACAGACAGACAGACAGACATACAAAAAAAAATTCAAAAAAGCGATTTTCGGTTTCAGGGTGGTTAATTACATATGTTAGGACCAATTATTTTTGAAAAATGGAAAATTACCAGAAAAATGTCGGCTACAGATTTATTATTAGTATAGATTATACTTATATTTATTGTTTTATAATAACATATTCTTTTTCTGATTAAGTTTTAATAAAGTAAAAAAAAGGAATTGGTAATGTTCCTAAATCATAATACGGATTATTATTATTATTATTATTATTATTATTATTATTATTATTATTATTATTTGTTGTTTCTCACCTGTTCCCTATCGAGAAATAGCACCGCACACCACTGCGTTTCTTACTAAAAATTCAGCGAACCCCGTTAGAATTCCGTCCATTACAGAATTCACTATACACTTCAATCCCGTGGAATAGTAGTTTAAAAAAAAAAGATCCCCTTTTGAGTGAGACTTTTGTTTGGTAACCCTCCCCCCCTACTAGTACCAGTACATAAACCTATTCGAAAAATAACAATCCCAATAAAATCGAAAACAACGATAACTTTACTCAAAATCAGAGGATGCCATCAAAGCACGAACAAATACAAACTTATTTGATGCAACAATGATACGAAATGACGAAACATCAAATTGGATTACAAGAGATAATGCTAAGGTCTGTCTATATTCGTGAATATTGTCGGAAATGTTGCTGTTATAATCAGTGTTGCCAACAGCTGTATAATCCCGCTAGATGGCTTTCGAAAATCCGAGATTTTCTAACAAATATCTCTAGATTTTAATGTATACTTATTATTCAATAATAATAATAATAATAATAATAATAATAATGGTCAAGATAGAGCATCCACCCGCCAAAGTAATGAATATTGCACACTTTTATCATTGCCAATGTGGCGCTATAAAGCAATTTGGAACACTTTTATCACAGCCACAACGTACTTAAATTCTTATTGCACGATATATGTCACCGTTAAAACCCAAAATTCTACAAAACCAGTTTCAACTTATAAAAACTAGTTTTAAAAGATAGACAGACAGAAAGCGAATTTTCGTAAGATCTAGAATCAATGACAGGTTAGGTTTGGTTTGTTTAGGTTTTTTTTTAGGCTTTTACCAAACAAAAACCTAAACAAACCAAACCTATCCTGACACTGATTCTAGATCATACGAAAACTCACTTTCTATCTATCTTTATTTGCTTAAACTAGTTTTTACTAGTTGAAACTGGTTTTGACGGATTTTGGGTTTTAACGGTAGCATAATATGGAATTATCACTACATTAACACATCCATTATTTCACAAAACACACACTGAACGAATTAAATGTAATTATGAAAGCCGCTTATAATGCTAATATGAATTTCATTTCAGAAACTTTAAAGATTAAAAACCGCCAGTATTCCCGCTAAGCGGGATAATATAATTTTACCCGCGAGATCGTTATCCAAAAAAGCTAGATTTAGCGGGAAAACCGCTGAATTGGCAACACTGGTTATAATAAAGAGAGTAATATGTAGTGTAATTCATCTTTATTTAAAGCTAGATATTAACTGAAGATGAGATTTTAGTATTATTTTTAGACAGAATAATTACATATATTTAAATAATTAAAATATATCACATTAGTATTTTCAAATTACTGTTATTTTTTCAACTCTCAATCAATTTTATCCTAATATTCTAATCTTATATTCTTTTCAAAGAATAGGCAAGAATATTGTGGCTCCATGTTGGTAGACCTGGTGGCGTCGGGGAAGTTGCGCACGCATCTAGTGCGAGGGAAGGTGGGGGGTGACGCGGGACAGAGGGAGCAGGGAGGGACATATCGAAACGTATCCCTCTGGAAGCTTCGCAAAGCCACGCGACCCGAAGATTCGAGAACGTGTGATTTAATAAATAAAAGGGCGAGTGAGTAAGCCAGTTTAGTTTTGACAGGTGAGAGAGAGCTAGCTAGTCTTCAAGCAAGGTGAACCTGGGTTCGACGTGCAGTGAACTTGAGTAGGTCCGCAACTGTGGCAGTGTCCAGGCTAGTGCGGCGTATCCGGAAGTCTTGGGTTCGAAGTGCATTGAACTTTATCTGGAAGGTTCGGAGTTCGATGTGCCGTGAACTTGAGTGAGTGAGCTAGAAGAACTAGCAAAGGTGAACGAACTTTGAACTAGAAAACTGACAATTTTGTTTTCTAAATAGTGCTTTGTAAACATTAGTTGAAATTAGGAGTACATTGTTGTTCTTCTCAATAATACACGTGGATTGTCATTGTCGTTCGGTGGAGTACAATAACGGTTACTGTGTTGCTGTGTGGAGTGGAATATTCATTGTTGACGGGTAAATAAAGTCGCATTATTGTTATGCGATAAAAGTTACAATATCCATATATAGGTTTCAAACCATAGCTAGAGCTTTAGTTGAATCTCAGACGTTTCATATAATGCAACATGCCATTATAACACTGTGATCCTTACATTGTTACTACTTTTTCTATTGATGAAAATGATGAAATGAAATGAAATAGTCTATTAGTGTCCCTTAGAAGGGCTAAGGCCTCCTTCAAGAGGGAAAGCTCTGGCTTCGTTTTGTTCACATGTCGAGCTAGTCCACGTGGGCGGAGTTGTGTACTACACATCGACAATTATGACTAAATATTAACACTTTGTCACTTAATTATAACTAAGATATTCAACACTTTTGTCATTTAGGATTGTACTCATTGCTGTTAGTCTGTTCTGCACGTTAGTTATCACATTAATAATAATAATAATAATAATAATAATAATAATAATAATAATAATAATAATAATAATAATAATAATAATAATAATAATAATGTTTTATTTTCGCTGGCAGAGTTAAGGCCATAAGGCCTTCTCTTCCACTCAACCAGCCTTAATCAATACAATACATAAATTTAAATTACAAATATTTACACTACACTTAAAAGGTTCTCCAGCAATATTCTTCACTACACATTTATTTAAATTTAGATAAATCTATGAGGTAAAGTAGTAACTTAATTTATGAGGTAATTTAATTCAATGAATTATAATTAATTTAATATTTGAGATAGCTAGTAAAATGATGAAAATTAATTTAATATAAGCTTACTAGGACTATGTTACAGGGAGAATATATATATTTCTATTTCTATAATGAGAATATTAATGTAATTGCCATGAGAGGTTTTGTAAATCTATTTAGAAAAATTAATGATAATAATAATAATAATAATAATAATAATAATAATAATAATAATAATAATAATAATAAGAATGGACAGGTGTTAGTTTCATTATAAGTAACAAATATTAATCAGCAATTCATCTGTTAAGTAAGAATTTATGCAATTTTGACCTAAATGAAGTTATTGTCCAACAACTCCTTATATCACTCGGAAGCGAGTTCCAATTACTAGCAACTGAAACTGTATAGGATGAAGAATATAAAGATGTCTTGTGGTAGGGTATAATGAGTAAATTGTTATGATGAGATCTTGTACTTATCTGATGATATGCGGATAAATTTTGAAAACGAGAAGCCAAATAGATTGGGGTAGCGGTGCGCAGAATTTGAAATAAGAGAACAAGAGAATGCAGGGCTCGTCGATCGCTTAGCCTTAGCCAAGACAGAGTTTGGAAAGACGGGGAAACATGATCATACTTACGAATATTACAAATATAACGGACGCACGCATTATGCACACGTTGTAGCCTGTTGCTCAAATTTGCATTGAGGTTACTTAATATAATATCGCAGTAGTCAAAGTGTGGCATCACGAGTGTTTGTACAAGGATTAATTTTAATTTATCAGGAAGAAAGTGCTTCAGTCGCTTTAATGAGTGAATAATGGAAAATATTTTTTTGGAAGTGTGATTCACTTGTTCATTCCATTCCAGGTGACAATCCATGTAAGTACCAAAGTTCTTCACAGTCGTACTGTATGGAATAGCAGTATTATTTACAATTATCGACGGCAAATTTTGCTTGTCACACTTCGATCTTTGATGTTCTATTAAGATTGCCTGCGATTTAGAATATTTAGGCTTTGTCATTCAGGTGATTTCAGTTCCTACTCATTGGTCTACGTTTAATTCGCACTAAATTAACATATTAGGATATGTATCACTTTGTCCTTGGGATACGTTGTCTCTACTCAACTAGTTGTCGTCCTAGATCCTTGCATCCTCTTCTACATTGTGCTACTCTGCTCCAGTGTGTTCCGATCTGCTGCCTGTAGGAGTCGGCCCACCTGACTCTCGCCCTTCCCGGTCTTCTCTTTCCTTGGTAAGGGTCCCAAGTAGTTGTTATTTGCGCCCATCTATTCCCCTGCAGCCTTACCACATGTCCTCCCCATCTCCATTTTATCCTTGCCGCTTCATGAACTATGTTCTTGCAGGATGTGATTTCTTGCAGCCTCTTGTTGTTAATCCTGTCCTTCAAAGATATGCCGAGTATTTTCCTCTCCATTCCCCTTTGGCATACTGCTAGGGTGTTTTCTGTCTAGCTGTGAGGGCAGCCGTACAAAAGGACTGGAAAGATACAGGTGGTGAGTGCTTCAAGTCTGAGGTTCCTATTTAGTGACTTGTTTTGTAGTATGAATTTTAATGCCCAGAAGGCTTTCCACGCTTGCGTCACTCTTCTTTTGATTTCTTTTTCCATCCTGCTGGTGAGTGAAACTAATTGTCCTAGATATATATATTCATCCACATAGTTCAGTTCAGTTCCTTCGAGTTTGATTGGTATTGGTGCTTTGTTGGTCATAAGTTGTGTCTTACTGAAGTTCATTTACAGGCCTGTTGACTTGCTTATCTCGTTTAATTCCCGAAGCATTTGTTGAAATTGCTTGTATTAGGTATTAGCATTTTCCATAACAGTTTCATTTAGATTATTAGCCTTCCTGTTAGTACCAGTCTCATGAAAGTGTAAATTGGATGTTTTCTTTCGCGTAAGTTTTTCTAAGATGTTATATTTCATTACCACCATCATGAACTACATTCGGTATAGAATAATTGGAGAGCATCGCTTCAAACCCTGTTTTTCTCCATTTCTAGGAAATTGGAAATGTAACATGTATTTATATATTCTATGGAAGCAGAATAATTCAAAGCTGTAGTATTAACGAAACTTGATGAGTTTTTTCTCATCTCAATTGGATGTTGAAAAGTCATTGTTGGTCGGAGGAGACAGGATTTTTATTATACGTATAATTATGGCTTTTAAGGAACACGGAGGTTCATTGCCGCCCTCGGTCTCTATCCTGAAAAAGATTAATCCAGTCTACACCATACCATCATATCCCAAATCCCTCGAATGCATTTTAATATTATTCTTTCATCAACATCTCGGCCTCTCCAAAGTTCTTATTCTCTCCGGGCGGCCTCCTAACTAACACTCTATATGCATTTCTGAATTAACCCATACGTGCTATATGCCCTGCTCATCTCAAACGTCTGAATTTAATGTTCCTAATTATGTCAGGTGAAGAATACAATGCGTGCAGTTCTGTGTTGTGTAACTTTCTCCATTCTCCTGTAACTTCATCCCTCTTAGCCCCAAATATTTTCCTAAGTACTTATTCTCAAACACCCTTAATCTCTGTTCCTCTCTCAAAGTGAGCGTCCAAGTTTCACAGCCATATAGAACAACCGGTAATATAACTGTTTTATAAATTCTAACTTTCAGATTTTTTGACAGCAAACTAGATGACAAAAGCTTCTCAACCGAATAATAACACGCATTTCCCGTATTTATTCTGTGTTTAATTTCCTCCCGAGTGTCATTTATATTTGTTACTGTTGCTCCAAGACATTTGAATTTTTCCACCTCTTCTAAGGATAAATCTCCAACTTTTATAGTTCCCTTTCGTACAATATTCTGATCACGAGACATAATCATATACTTAGTCTTTTCGGGATTTACTTCCAAACCTATCTCTTTACTTGCTTCAAGTACAATTTCCGCGTTTTCCCTAATCGTCTGTGGCTTTTCTCCTAACATATTCACGTCATCCGCATAGACAAGAAGCTGATAGTTATTCTCAGGTAGCACATTTAAAGTTCCTTAGTTTTTTGCACGCAGCTAAACTTACTTATTTATTTCGATGAGGAGGTTATTTATATATTGCAACAAGTAGTTATGCATATGAAACGAACTAATATACATTTTAGTATTTAAAATCAAAGCCACAAAACAAACAATGATCGTATGAAGTGAAACGTACTGTATTCCCCATTCAGATTATAACACGGATTCTCTATTTATATTTTTCTGGAATCAATATTTGTTCATATTAAATATGTAAATGCCGTGTGATATCGGATAATGTTTTCATTTGTTCCTCGCAAATCTAGTTTACATGAAAATGTATGATTAAAGAGTGTGTTAATGTGATACCATTGTTCCACCTCTAAATTCAGGTTCGTCAATACAAACATTAACACAAGTTTCGACAAATTTTTACCCTTTAATTTGTTTATGTGGCGATGGTTTAGTGAACGTTTATTTTTACATTATATAATCTGCTTTCCATCACCGTGAATACTACAACACATAGTTTAAGGTGACGATTAATGTCAGAGAAAATCAAAAGATCGAATATGAATGAATTATAATTATCAGACAATTAAGATGGAAATAATTTACTTTTGTACTTGAGTGTTAACTTGAATTTTTTGTTCAAAAAATCCATCCTTGTATCATTTGTTTAAGGTGACGATTTCTGTCAGAGAAAATCAAAAGATCGAATATGAATGAATTATAATTATCAGACAATTAAGATGGAAATAATTTACTTTTGTACTTGAGTGTTAACTTGAATTTTTTTGTTCAAAAAATCCATACTTGTATCATTTTATTAATTCCTCTTACTCTCCAATTGAACGGTGATTAGCAATAATGATCCAAGCTCCAAAAACCTGTTTGGAGATATTTGCCATTGAAATAAATCTGTTTCTTTTTTATAAAACATTTTATGCAAGAAGTATTATAACATTCATACTATTACAAAAATAGCACAAATAACACTAAAAAAAAGGCTATCAGATTTTTAATAAGAGACCAGGAATTTAATTAATATTTGAAAGCAAAATAAATAAATGAATTTTATGCTGTAAACTAATTTTTGCTTATAAGTAGCAGCAAAATTCATATATCGCATTCTTGATTTTTCAGAGTTAAATTAGCCTACTATCAACAGATGTGCAAATATCTCTCTTTTTTCTTCAAATTGTCGGTTGATCTATTATAGTGTAACTCAGTCCAATGGTTCCTGTCTTTAGAAAAGGGTACCAATTACAAAATTTGAATTGGGATTATTAACAGTAATATCGCTAAAGGTTTTGATTACCGCTCCAAAGTCAGGAGGAAAGAAATCGAAACGAGAATGTAAAAAGTGTATTTTGAGAGACATATTACACTCCATTTTTTCATATGCATTTAACATGGTTTCCACAATAAGTTCTATGTAGTTCTCTGCCCTAGAATTTCCAAGGAAGTTTGAGCAAACGTCTTTGAAAGAACTCCATGCCATTCTTTCTGTAACGGAAAGTTTTTCCTCAAACAAAGGGTCAGCCATAACTTTGTGAATTTCTGGACCGATGAAAATACTGTACCTTCTTTTAATTTGTCTTCTGTCAAACTAGTAAACTTTTCTTTTAAATACTGAAAACCGCATCCTTGTTTGTTCATTGCATAGACCTCACTTTGAACTACTATGAAATTTACTCAATAGAAGGGACCAATATCCGTTTATTTATTAGAAGTACAAAAGAACATGTCAACAACCATAAGAAACCAGAAATAAGTCAAACTCATAAAATGCATTGGATTTTGTTTTGTTTTATACCCCTAACCCGCGCCAGACATATCCTGGAGGAGCGCTTATCGAAAAGTGAAACAATAGTACATATTATATCTTAAAAACCTTACGTGATACGAAGAAAAGAGATGCATTTTCGGGTTCAGCGCACATCAAACCATAAGTGACACAATGTTTTAAGTCGGAGCAAAATTCGTGTTAGTGTTATTTGAGAAATTATCAATTCTCAAACTTCATGTTCTTTTACTAATGTTCCCCTGCCTTGAAATTATTTCCTTGCAAATAACTAATTCAGAAATACATCAAACGTTCTTGCGTTGTAAAGGATTATATTAATGGTCAGGGTACCCTGTTTTCTTGGGTCTATCTATACCTACCTCTTTCATTTCAGCTCAGACTTTAGTATTGACTTTGAAACTCTTGCTTCTGACATTGTTCGATTCAGTTATATTGACTTTGAAAGTTTTGTCTGTGACGTTCTTCCATTAGGCCCCCGTTCATTTTATCGTTCGGTGTATAAAAGTAAAGTTCACTTTTGTACACTTTAATGTTAATAAAATAATATGATCTAATTCAAACTTTTGCAATATTCGTTTAATTCATTATTATTCATTTATTATATTGCATTTATTATATTATATTGTATTAATTCTATTTTTGGACGGACATTTAAATTTTTGTAATGTAATATGACAAACCACTATTCAATTTGGTCACAAAAACGTGCTGTTATAAAGAGTTTTGTTATTTTATACGTAATACATTTAAGAACTTGTAAATAATTCAAATTATTGTAGTAGATATGTGTTAATTTTAAGTAGCAAGACTGGGTTACCCACGTCAATGTAATTTTATATGTAATACATTTAAGAACTTGTAAATAATTCAAATTATTGTAGTAGATGTAAGTGTTAATTTTAAGTAGCAAGACTGGGTTACACACGTCAGTGTAATTTTATATGTAATACATTTAAGAACTTGTAAATAATTCAAATTATTGTAGTAGATATGTGTTAATTTTAAGTAGCAAGACTGGGTTACCCACGTCAATGTAATTTTATATGTAATACATTTAAGAACTTGTAAATAATTCAAATTATTGTAGTAGATATGTGTTAATTTTAAGTAGCAAGACTGGGTTACCCACGTCAATGTAATTTTATATGTAATACATTTAAGAACTTGTAAATAATTCAAATTATTGTAGTAGATGTAAGTGTTAATTTTAAGTAGCAAGACTGGGTTACACACGTCAGTGTAATTTTATATGTAATACATTTAAGAACTTGTAAATAATTCAAATTATTGTAGTAGATGTAAGTGTTAATTTTAAGTAGCAAGACTGGGTTACCCACGTCAATGTGATTTTATATGCAATACATTTAAGAACTTGTAAATAATTCAAATTATTGTAGTAGATGTAAGTGTTAATTTTAAGTAGCAAGACTGGGTTACCCAGGTCAATGTAATTTTATATGTAATACATTTAAGAACTTGTAAATAATTCAAATTATTGTAATAGATATGTGTTAATTTTAAGTAGCAAGACTGGGTTACACACGTCAGTGTAATTTTATATGTAATATATTTAAGAACTTGTAAATAATTCAAATTATTGTAGTAGATGTAAGTGTTAATTTTAAGTAGCAAGACTGGGTTACATACGTCAGTGTAATTTTATATGTACTATATTTAAGAACTTGTAAATAATTCAAATTATTGTAGTAGATGTAAGTGTTAATTTTAAGTAGCAAGACTGGGTTACCCACGACAATGTAATTTTATATGTAATACATTTAAGAACTTGTACATAATTCAAATTATTGTAGTAGATGTAAGTGTTAATTTTAAGTAGCAAGACTGGGTTACACACGTCAGTGTAATTTTATATGTAATATATTTAAGAACTTGTAAATAATTCAAATTATTGTAGTAGATGTAAGTGTTAATTTTAAGTAGCAAGACTGGGTTACCCACGTCAATGTAATTTTATATGTAATACATTTAAGAACTTGTAAATAATTCAAATTATTGTAGTAGATATGTGTTAATTTTAAGTAGCAAGACTGGGTTACCCACGTCAATGTAATTTTATATGTAATATATTTAAGAACTTGTAAATAATTCAAATTATTGTAGTAGATGTAAGTGTTAATTTTAAGTAGCAAGACTGGGTTACACATGTCAGTGTAATTTTATATGTAATATATTTAAGAACTTGTAAATAATTCAAATGATTGTAGTAGATGTAAGTGTTAATTTTAAGTAGCAAGACAGGGTTACCCACGTCAATGTAATTTTATATGTAATACATTTAAGAACTTGTAAATAATTCAAATTATTGTAGTAGATGTAAGTGTTAATTTTAAGTAGCAAGACTGGGTTACCCACGTCAATGTAATTTTATATGTAATACATTTAAGAAGTTGTAAATAATTCAAATTATTGTAGTAGATGTAAGTGTTAATTTTAAGTAGCAAGACTGGGTTACCCACGTTAATGTAATTTTATATGTAATATATTTAAGAACTTGTAAATAATTCAAATTATTGTAGTAGATGTAAGTGTTAATTTTAAGTAGCAAGACTGGGTTACACACGTCAGTGTAATTTTATATGTAATATATTTAAGAACTTGTAAATAATTCAAATGATTGTAGTAGATGTAAGTGTTAATTTTAAGTAGCAAGACTGGGTTACACACGTCAATTAAATTTTATATATAATATATTTAAGAACTTGTTAATAATACAAATTATTGTAGTAGATGTAAGTGTTAATTTTAAGTAGCAAGACTGGGTTACCCACGTCAGTGTAATTTTATATGTAATATATTTTAGAACTTGTAAATAATTCAAATTATTGTAGTAGATGTAAGTGTTAACTTTAAGCAGCAAGACTGGGTTACACACGTCAGTGTAATTTTATATGTAATATATTTAAGAACTTGCAAATAATTCAAATTATTGTAGTAGATGTAAGTGTTAATTTTAAGTAGCAAGACTGGGTTACCCACGTCAATGTAATTTTATATGTAATACATTTAAGAACTTGTAAATAATTCAAATTATTGTAGTAGATATGTGTTAATTTTAAGTAGCAAGACTGGGTTACCCACGTCAATGTAATTTTATATGTAATATATTTAAGAACCTGTAAATAATTCAAATTATTGTAGTAGATGTAAGTGTTAATTTTAAGTAGCAAGACTGGGTTACACACGTCAGTGTAATTTTATATGTAATATATTTAAGAACTTGTAAATAATTCAAATTATTGTAGTAGATGTAAGTGTTAATTTTAAGTAGCAAGACTGGGTTACCCACGTCAATGTAATTTTATATGTAATACATTTAAGAACTTGTAAATAATTCAAATTATTGTAGTAGATGTAAGTGTTAATTTTAAGTAGCAAGACTGGGTTACCCACGTCAATGTAATTTTATATGTAATACATTTAAGAACTTGTAAATAATTCAAATTATTGTAGTAGATGTAAGTGTTAATTTTAAGTAGCAAGACAGGGTTACACACGTCAGTGTAATTTTATATGTAATATATTTAAGAACTTGTAAATAATTCAAATGATTGTAGTAGATGTAAGTGTTAATTTTAAGTAGCAAGACTGGGTTACACACGTCAATGTAATTTTATATGTAATACATTTAAGAACTTGTAAATAATTCAAATTATTGTAGTAGATGTAAGTGTTAATTTTAAGTAGCAAGACTGGGTTACACACGTCAGTGTAATTTTATATGTAATATATTTAAGAACTTGTAAATAATTCAAATTATTGTAGTAGATGTAAGTGTTAATTTTAAGTAGCAAGACTGGGTTACCCACGTCAATGTAATTTTATATGTAATACATTTAAGAACTTGTAAATAATTCAAATTATTGTAGTAGATGTAAGTGTTAATTTTAAATAGCAAAACTGGGTTACCCACGTCAATGTAATTTTATATGTAATACATTTAAGAACTTGTAAATAATTCAAATTATTGTAGTAGATGTAAGTGTTAATTTTAAGTAGCAAGACTGGGTTACACACGTCAGTGTAATTTTATATGTAATACATTTAAGAACTTGTAAATAATTCAAATTATTGTAGTAGATGTAAGTGTTAATTTTAAGTAGCAAGACTGGGTTACCCACGTCAATGTAATTTTATATGTAATACATTTAAGAACTTGTAAATAATTCAAATTATTGTAGTAGATGTAAGTGTTAATTTTAAGTAGCAAGACTGGGTTACCCACGTCAATGTAATTTTATATGTAATACATTTAAGAACTTGTAAATAATTCAAATGATTGTAGTAGATGTAAGTGTTAATTTTAAGTAGCAAGACTGGGTTACACACGTCAGTGTAATTTTATATGTAATATATTTAAGAACTTGTAAATAATTCAAATGATTGTAGTAGATGTAAGTGTTAATTTTAAGTAGCAAGACTGGGTTACACACGTCAGTGTAATTTTATATGTAATATATTTAAGAACTTGTAAATAATTCAAATTATTGTAGTAGATGTAAGTGTTAATTTTAAGTAGCAAGACTGGGTTACCCACGTCAATTTAATTTTATATGTAATACATTTAAGAACTTGTAAATAATTCAAATTATTGTAGTAGATGTAAGTGTTAATTTTAAGTAGCAAGACTGGGTTACCCACGTCAGTGTAATTTTATATGTAATATATTTTAGAACTTGTAAATAATTCAAATTATTGTAGTAGATGTAAGTGTTAACTTTAAGCAGCAAGACTGGGTTACACACGTCAGTGTAATTTTATATGTAATATATTTAAGAACTTGCAAATAATTCAAATTATTGTAGTAGATGTAAGTGTTAATTTTATGTAGCAAGACTGGGTTACCCACGTCAATGTAATTTTATATGTAATATATTTAAGAACTTGCAAATAATTCAAATTATTGTAGTAGATGTAAGTGTTAATTTTAAGTAGCAAGACTGGGTTACACACGTCAGTGTAATTTTATATGTAATATATTTAAGAACTTGTAAATAATTCAAATTATTGTAGTAGATGTAAGTGTTAATTTTAAGTAGCAAGACTGGGTTACCCACGTCAATGTAATTTTATATGTAATACATTTAAGAACTTGTAAATAATTCAAATTATTGTAGTAGATGTAAGTGTTAATTTTAAGTAGCAAGACTGGGTTACCCACGTCAGTGTAATTTTATATGTAATATATTTTAGAACTTGTAAATAATTCAAATTATTGTAGTAGATGTAAGTGTTAACTTTAAGCAGCAAGACTGGGTTACACACGTCAGTGTAATTTTATATGTAATATATTTAAGAACTTGCAAATAATTCAAATTATTGTAGTAGATGTAAGTGTTAATTTTATGTAGCAAGACTGGGTTACCCACGTCAATGTAATTTTATATGTAATATATTTAAGAACTTGCAAATAATTCAAATTATTGTAGTAGATGTAAGTGTTAATTTTAAGTAGCAAGACTGGGTTACACACGTCAGTGTAATTTTATATGTAATATATTTAAGAACTTGTAAATAATTCAAATTATTGTAGTAGATGTAAGTGTTAATTTTAAGTAGCAAGACTGGATTACACACGTCAGTGTAATTTTATATGTAATATATTTAAGAACTTGTAAATAATTCAAATTATTGTAGTAGATGTAAGTGTTAATTTTAAGTAGCAAGACTGGGTTACACACGTCAGTGTAATTTTATATGTAATATGTTTAAGAACTTGTAAATAATTCAAATTATTGTAGTAGATGTAAGTGTTAATTTTAAGTAGCAAGACTGGGTTACACACGTCAGTGTAATTTTATACGTAATATATTTAAGTACGTGTAAATAATTCAGATTGTTGTATATATTAGTGCTAATTTTTAGTAGCAAGACTGGGTTACCCGCGTCAAAAGAATTCTCATTAATATAATAATATAAACTCAGGCTATAACTATAACCCTAATGTACTTTCGGGTAAAATAGGGTTCAAGAAATTGTATATTCAAATAAATAAATAAATAAATAAATAAATAAATAAATAAATAAATAGAAGAATAAAGGAATAAATGAATAAATAACTAAATAAATAATTAAATAATTAAATAAATAAATAAATAAATAAATAAATAAATAAGAAATAAATACATAATAAATAAATAAAATAAATAATAAATAAATAAAATAAATAATAAATAAATAAATAAATTAATTAATAAATAGATGACTAAATAAATTAATTAATAAATAGATAAATAAATAAATAAATAAATAAATTAATTAATTAATTAATTAAATAAATTAATATAAAATAAAATAAATGAATAAAATAAATAATAAATAAATGAATAAATATATATATAAATAAATAAATATATTATATTAATCAAATTCGTACATAAAAATTGAAATAACTTTGAATTGTATTCTCACTGTTATGAAGCAAAAGGTACGAATTCTTTAAGATTGTTTGAACCAAAATGCAGCACTGTTACAGTATTTAATTATAGTTGTAATTTCGGGCCAAGAATATATAACAAATTCATTTTTAAATATCCAAATCTTGTCAATTCTAAAAGTTCTAGTATTAAATTTAAAAATTTATGTATGGATTTTATAAATAATGAAAAATTGTAAATGTAAATTTATATATTTGTATTGTGTAGTAGACATAAGACAAATTGTATTATACACTTCTTAATTCCAATTCAGGAATCCGCCCCTGAGCACGAGATCTACTCTTTCAGGGGTGAGCGGAAGTTTTATCTGTTTGTATTATATTTTATGTTAGAATTATTAGCAAAATAAATACATATTAAATACATACTATTCCTTAATATTAATGTCAAATTGTCTAGTATAGTTTTAATATACCATTATTCCTTCATAAATTGTCAAAGTACCCTGGATACTGCAATGGAAGATTTAATATTTACCTGATGTTTTACTTACAACCTAATTCTTTTCTACATCTTGATTACACAACTTTTAACACTATCACTTCGGAATATGTATGGTAAGACTAAACACACTAGAACAATATGAAATATACAGACACACAAAAACACACCCCAACGAAATTCTCAAAGCACAACTCAACTTCAAAACACACACACTCTTTGACTCTACACTATACCACAGGAACACACCCTCACAGGAAACAGAACAAGTCGCGCCAAGACCAACAACGACCAGTTCTGAAGATGACCCATAAATAGGTCGAAACATGTAAACGAGGTACGTTGAAATTTAACACAGGAAAGTCTTACCATATTCCGAAGTGATTCTTTTCGTTTCATGCAAACGTACAACCTTATTACTGGGAGTTAAAATTGTGGATTGAACATAATATATATTTGGGGCTAAGAGGGATGAAGTTACAGGAGAATGCAGAAAGTCACACAACGCAGAACTGCACGCATTGTTTTCTTCACCTGACATAATTAGGAACATTAAATCCAGAAATTTGAGATGGGCAGGGCATGTAGCACCTATGTGTGAATCCAGAAATCCATATAGTGTGTTAAGAGGGAAAAAGACGTTTGGGGAGACCGAGACGTAGATGGGAGGATAATATTAAAAAAGGATTTGAGGGAGGTGGGATATGATGATAGAGACTGGATTAATCTTGCACAGGATAGGGACCGATGGCGGGCTTATGTGAGGACGGTAATGAACCTGCGGGTTCCTTAAATTATATGTACAGCCACAAAACGCAAAAAATGATGAAAAATTAGAATTTTCAAAATATAACTATTATAATAGAGAATTTTCTCCTCTTTAATTTGATATAAGAATTTTCGATTTATGCCTTATGGTTTTTCAGATTAGTCCAATTTTTCAAAATGCTGCGTCATCAGCCACGGTCACTTACTTTTGGAGTGCATTACTTTTGGAGTGATCTTCGTAGCAGTCAATCCCCTCGTCCAGCATTGCTTGTAAAATAAACTTCTTTCTAGTCCCGAAATAGATGCATAGATATCTAGGCATGATCATTAGATTGAAAAAACTTTTTTACATAATGAAGTAATTTGTAATCTTTTACTGTTAGTCATAAAACTGTAAATTTGTGTGTCAATGATGTTGCACGTCATTTTAATAAGAGTCCAAAAGTAGAAATTACAATTCTGAGGAGGATGGGCATAAACCCTGGGACAAACACCATAGCAGGATTTGTTGCATCAATGGAAAGAGGGACAAAAATGCCAAAGAAAACATTCGACACCTGAAGTTAAAACAAGGCGGAGGTATTTGAGAGGCAGAAAGAAGCTGAAACTGGACCGACATGAAGTTGCTTAAGGGGCGACATTTGATGATGCAGTCTTCTAGGTCTGAAAGTTTGTGGCTCATTTCCTGTAAATAGTAATTTTAGAATATTTAATTCTTTCAAACATGATATCTCAGCCAAATATGGTGATACCAAGAAGATATTGGTGTCATTTTGAAGTTTGAAATGTCCCCCAGTGCCTGACAATGAGTAAAATAACATTAATATAATTAATAATTATCTATGGATATTTTACATGATTTATGCAACATAAAATATTAGTATAAGTTACATATATGGTAATATTTAATTAATGTAAATAAAAATAAGAAATAGCTCTACGTCAGGCACTAAAGAATATTTTAGCTTTAAAACAGTGAAAACACTGTGGCTCTATCTCAAAAACTGCATGAGCTATCATGTTTCAAGTTGCATGTCAAAATTATAAACAAAATAAATTTTAAAAACAATTTAGACATAATTTCAAGGGATCTGTTCACTTCATTCTCTTTCTGGTACCATTCTCAATTTTATAACAATTTTACGGAGCAAAATTATACAGAACAAAAGTTTTTGTATGTAAAGGTGTACATATACCTTAAAAGCCATTTGTAAGTACGAGTAAGTAAGTATACGAAATTTTAATACAGAATTCTAAATACGTTGTTCTCCGTAAACAATAATTATCGAAAGTTATACCTGTGATAGTATCTGGCATGAAAAAGTACAGCGTTACGTATTAGAAAAGTGACGTATTATTTTATGCTTCTGAATAATATACCACGGCCAGCAAGAATTACTAGGAGTTCGGCTGTCGTTTATAAAACTTAATGAAAAAGAAGTTCTGTAGAATTTTTTTCAAGCTCATTTTCCCTATGTTATGAAGCTTTGGATTCAGACGTAGTATAGACGAAAAATAAGGTACATGATACGGTTTTAAAAGTGGATGAAATATGGTTTTTCGATAACCATCTTGAACAACAAGGAACATGTAACAAGTGTTTGAGCTGGGCCGTTCGTGCGTGGCAGCATTGTATGACTCTAATAAATCAAAATGGTCAAAAGTTACGTAAGAATAAACCTGGAACTGAACAGAAAACTAAGTGAACACAGTACAGGGGTCAGTGTAGGGATCAAACATTTCCTACATGGTAAAGTTTACACTGTTGTATATCTTTGTGAGAAATGACTTGCACTCATGGTAAGTTGAAGGTTATGGGTCATGACATATGGAAGTCGAAGTTCAAAAACATTTGAATGTCATTGTGGGTTTCTACGACAGTTACAACTTCAAATGTCGATAATGTTATTCTTTGCATATCTTATTATTACAGTAAACAAATATGTACGTAATCCTAGGTCTGTGAGAAAGATATCAACAGAAGAACGTAGGTAATATCGGCTTTATTAGGAAGTGAACAGATGAATCTCAATAACATAACACTAAAACAAAAATCTAATGTCATATAAGTTTTGAATATAGTCTGCTTTAAATGGGACATACATTTTAAGTACTTTTCTGTACAAAAAATTTGTAGAATTCAATTTTTTTTTATTCAGCAATGGATAAACCTGTAACCTTTATATTTCATATGATCAATATATGAACTGTACAGTAAGTATGTATGTATGTATGTATGTATGTATGTATGTATGTATGTATGTATGTATGTATGTATGTATGTATGTATGTATGTATGTATGTATGTATGTATGTATGTATGTATGTATTTATTTACACTGCAAGTGGGCAAGCACCCGGTGGCAGTGGTATATACAATATTAACAATACACAATAAAAGGATAACCAATACACAATAAAATTTACAATACACAATACAATTTTACAACACACATACAATTTTACACACAATACAATAATAATACACAATACAATTTAACACAATAATAATAAAACATAAAATAAAACACCTAATTTTACAACACAACCTACATAATTATCTAAGTATAGGTCCTACATAAGTTTCAATAGTCTTTCACTTTACTCTCATCTCATTCCCTGTAGTGGCACTATGACGCATTTCACCGACACTTTAGCACACATTTCACTGACACTATAGAACACATTTCATTGACGCTATAAATTATCACTGATCGGAACTGTTCACTGCACTGTAAAACCATAACTTCACTGACTCATCTCGCTTCACTGATACAACAGTTCAAATAAGTCAAATAATTACATCCTTATGCATACTTATAAACAGAACTACATTTAAACTAAACATTTCTAGTCTAAGACCCTCTTACACGCTAGTTTTAAATACTTTACAATTCAAACCAAGGAAGTAAACTCGTCAGCCTAGATAAATACATATCGCCTTAAAAAATTAAATGTTGAATGTCACCTTAATTTTAATTTTCACTTTATATACAACTTTTTAAATTATTCTTGAATCTCCTTAAGGAAGGACAGCCCTCAAAGACCGCTGCAGGCAGGTCATTCCAATCATTTATAGTTCTATTTAAAAATGAGAATTTACCTACATCCGTTTTCTGTTTCCTACATTTGATTTTAAAATCATGATCGTTCCTACCATAGTACGTTTGCTTTTCTAACCGAGCCGTTATGTCTACCCATGCTTTCTGACCTAGATGTGTTCTATACAATGATGTTATTCTAGTTTTCCTACGTCTGTTTTCCAAAGTTTCCCATTTAAGTTCTTTTATCGTATCGTTTCCATCTTCTCTTTTACCTTTAACAAATTTCGCTGCCCCATACTCGATTTTTTCTAAGGAATTTATCTGGTATATTCTATAGTAGTAGTTCCGTATTCCATTAACGGTCGCACTAACGTTAGATATGCTATTTCCCTCGATTTGGAGCTAGCCTTTCTCAAGATTCTCATAATAAAGTGAAGTGCCCTCCATGCTTTACCCGTAACATTATCAACATGCTCTCCCCAAGAAAGTTTGGAGTTTAAATACACTCCTAGATATTTACAACATTGTTCTTGCGGAATTACAACACCAAAAAAACCGGACCGACCCCTGTAGCTGATTTCGGAGTCACAGATTATAACTTGTTAGTCACAAAACACATCCATCTTGTATAATTAATTGTAACAATGAAATTTATTGCATTTGTTGGATTCTTGCCGTCTTTTGTTTCCTTCAGTGCCTCAAAATTACTTACTTACTTACTGGCTTTTAAGGAACCCGGAGGTTCATTATCGCCCTCACATAAGCCCGTTATTGGTCCCTATCCTGAGCAAGATTAATCCAGTCTCTACCATCATATCCTACCTCCCTCAAATCCATTTTAGTATTATCTTCCCATCTACGTCTCGGCCTCCCCAAAGGTCTTTTGCCCTCCGGCCTCCAAACTAACACTCTATATGCATTTCTGGATTCGCCCATACGTGCTACATGTCCTGCCCATATCAAACGTCTGGATTTTATGGTCCTAATTATTTCAGGTGAAGTGTACTATGCGTGCAGTTCTGTGTTGTGTAACTTTCTCCATTCTCCTGTAACTTCATCCCTCTTAGCCCCAAATATTTTCCTAAGAACCTTAGTCTCAAAACCCTTAATCTCTGTTCGTCTCCCAAAGTGAGAGTCCAAGTTTCACAACCATAAACAACAACCGGTAATATAACTGTTTTATAAATTCTGACTTTCAGATTTTTTGACAGAAGACTAGATGACAAAATCTTCTCAACCGAATAATAACATACATTTCCCATATTTATTCTGCGTTTAATTTCCTCCCGAGTGTCATTTATGTTTGTTACTGTTGCTCCAAGATATTTGAATTTTTCCATCTCTTCGAAGGATAAATCTCCAATTTTTATAGTTCCATTTCGTACTATATTCTGGTCATGAGACATAATCATATACTTAGTCTTTTCGGGATTTACTGCCAACCCAATCGCTTTACTTGCTTCAACTAGAATTTCCGCGTTTCCCCTAATCGTTTGCGGATTTTCTCCTAACATATTCACGTCATCCGCATAGACAAGAAACTGATGTAACCCGTTCAATTCCAAACCCTGCCTGTTATCCTGAACTTTCCTAATGGCATACTCTAGAGCGAAGTTAAAAAGTAAAGTTGATAGTGCATCACCCTACTTTAGCCCGCAGTGAATTGGAAAAGCATCAGATAGAAACTGACCTATACGGTCTCTGCTGTATGTTTCACTGAGACACATTTTAATTAATCGAACTAGTTTCTTGGGAATACCAAATTCAATAAGAATATTATATAAAACTTCTCTCTTAACTTACAGACGAAAAAGTTTGAGAGTTTTATTTTCATCTGGCATTAATATTACATTTCTACCTATATTCGGCAAAGATATCTGCGTGTTTTTACATTAAATAGCAGTACATACTTCTGGCTTCACTATCCATATTGAAATTACCACAGTTTGACACAATACACAGCACAGAATTCTTTTGTATCAGCTACAGGGGTCGGTCCGGTTTTTTTTTGACACTACTGTACATCATTCTGCAATTTTATACTATTTTCAGATATAGTAAAACTGTTACAATTAGGGTAATTAGCAATTCAAAATTAGTAGCAGCTTAATATGCATTGAAATACCATTTTCTAGATAATTTTCGCAAATATCAGTATTTTTTAGTCATTCATTTTCTATTTATTCCTGAATGACCTGGTACAAAAATTTTATGTATTATTTAACAACGCTCGCAATTGCCGAGCACACTTAAATGCAATCAACCTGGCCCGGGATCGAACTCGCAACCAGGGGTATAGAAGACAAACGTTACACCAACTGCGACAACCAGGCCGACCGACCTAGTACATATATACCTACATAGTGTTTTGCCAAATGGCAGGTCTTTCACTACAAACCCAGCTTTCTCCAAATTTTCCTACTTTCTGCCTTCCTCTTTGTCTTCGCAAATGATCTATAGCCTATATCTTAATGTCGTCTATCATCCGATATCTTCTTCTGCCCCGAAATCTTATCCTATTCATCATTCTTTCATTGCATCTTTCAATAGGTAGTTTCTTCTCAGCCAGTGACCCAACCAATTCCTTTTCTTCTTACTGATCAGTTTTAGCATAATTATTTCTTCACCCACTCTTTCAAACACAGATTCATTTCTTATTTTATCTGTCCATTTCACACACTCCATTCTTCTCCATATCCACGTTTCAAATGCTGCTATTCGCTTCTCTTCACTTCCTCGTAATGTCCATGTTTCTGCCTCCATACAATGCTACACTCCAAAGAAAGCACTTCACTGGTCTCTTCCTTAGTTCTTTTGCCAGAGGTCCGCAGAAGAATCTCATTTTTCCTGTTAAAAGCTTCCTTTGACTTCCTGGCAGTAGCTCATGTTACTGCTTATAGTACATCACAAGTATTTGAGGCTGTTCACTTGTTTTAGTTTCTCATTTAGAATTCGCAAGTTTACTTTCTTTACTTTTCTTCCAACAACCATGGTCTTCGTCTTGTTTGTATTTATCTTCATCCCACATTGCTCACAGCTGTCTTGACTCATATATTTACTTGACTCATATATTTAATACTAACAATAATGAATATAATATACAGGCATATAAGTGATATGGTCTATTCCATATAAAGTCGATGAGTAAAAAACCTCGCATTTTATATACTCTAATTTTTTCCCTATTCATACAAGGTGCTGAGGAGAGTGCATATGCAAAAATATACTATCGAAAGTCAAACGGTTTTCGTATTGTTGAGCGACAAATTTAGCATATTTTAGAAAAACAAGCCTCTTTCAGAGCTCAGAACTCCGGAACCATTTACTGCAGAACATTGAACGGGAGCTCATTTTGAAGCTGACATTTGGTAGGTTATGATAAGAAGTAATCCTTATTTTTATTATACAGGGAGGTAGATAATCTGATTTTACTTACTTTTAGGCTTTTTTGCCCATTTGTAAAAATGTAAAAAAATATTGAGAAAAAAACCTTGCATTATTAAGAGGGATTCGGCATTGTTTGCTTAGTGTCACGTCAGTAAGTTTCGGGGGTATTAGATAAGTTATATTCACACGCCTAGACTTGAAAGGCGCAACACAGCAAGCACTGGCCGAGAGATGAAGATAAGCGAGCGCTGGGTGTCATTTTACTCCTGTGTTTATGAAAACCTGTGATAAAGCTAGCCCAGCTATGCGCTACTAGACGAAACATCACGTGTTTATGTCTCCTGGCCTTGCTTGCCTAGGCTAGCTCCCGCCTCAGAGTCAACTGGTTAGCTCACGCGCGTACTATTTATTTTCTTTATTTGATTTTTCAATACTTACTTATTAACGTTGCACCAGTAAAAAATATGAGTTTATTTGTACTTTCAATGCGGAATCTAACCATATATTTTAAAAATACTTTTTCGTGGGCAAAGGTGTCTTAATTAAGAAAAATCTATATTTCTCCATTTCCACAAAAGTAAGAAAAACTGTTTACATGTCAATATAAACTTTAACTTTTCAGCATCAAAATAAACCATGATTTTGATCATTGGGTGAAAGGGTTTCGGAGCCACAACAGTTTAAATTTATAATTTTATGAAAATACGAAATTTTATAAGGTGATGTCAGTGCCCAGTTTACTATATGGAAGCGAAACATGGGTTATGAAAAAGAGAGATGCCTCTAGATTACAAACAAATGAGATGAAATTTTTGAGAAGCGTAGCAGGTTACAGGAAAATAGAACATAAAAGAAACGAAGAAATAAGAGAAGAACTTGAGATATATGAATTAAACAACAAAGTAGATGAATATAGAAATACATGGATGTCTCACATTTCAAGGATGCAGGAGGACAGGATACCATATAAGTTTTGGAAATATAAACCTCGGGGAAGAAGAGATATTGGAAGACCAGCCAAAAGATGGATGGACCAATTTCAGTAGCTGCTACAGGAATCAATTTCCTCATGCATGAAGGATGATGATGATGAAAATACGATAAATTAAAATATTTTTAATTTAAACATTATGCATTTCTGATGCCTCAAACTTTGCACAAAGCATTGTATCATAGTTGTCTACGGACAGAAAAAGTTTCATTGTATTTAAAAATTGCAAGGTCAATTTTCTCTATATTTCGGTCGATTTGAGATGGAATAGCGCATATGATAGGAGGCAGTTATCAACATATTGCGTTCAAAAATGATTTAACAAATTAATGAAGCTTATTTGTAACATCGAAATTCATTTCTTATGTTTAGTGCAACCAATACATGCAGGCAACAAAAACGGTATTTTACATCGTTTACTACGAAAATGAGTAGTACCTAAACCATAAGGAACGTCTGTTTGCCTCATTTACATGCACAACGACAACATTAATTCCATAAAATGAATTCCATGGATGTGTAACATTTAGCCGTTTCTATTTGTGAACTTTTAATTGGCAATATGCAGGAAAGTCGGCCTAGTGTACACATTACAACGTGTAGCAGTACAGGGCCTGTTTAATTATTTTCTAGACAGTAATTGCGCGTGGAGTGATGAATGTGCGCAATATGAAACCTCAATTGACTGTAAATCTGTGGGAATATTCGTCGCTGCAGGCACTTACCACCCTGCAGTAGTGTCATGTTGTCATCATATGTCTAAAAGTGTCACGGAGTAAGTGGAAGAAGGTGCTATGTGTCTTCTCTTCGCCCATTTCCTCTGGAACGCTCATCTTCGAAACGAAGCCAATGAACGTTACACACATATTATCTTATTTTAATAATAATCCGTGGCGCTACAGCCTGTGAAGGGCCCAGACCGACCAGCCAGCTGCTGGCCTCACGCCCACATGTCGAACCAGAGGTGGACGATCATCCAACCACAATGGAGGTATCGTGTGGTTAGCACGATAATCACCCCAGCCGTTATAGCTGGCATTCGCAACTGGATTTCGCTACCTATCGTAGCTCCCCAAGTGCATCACGATGCTGGGTGGGCATCGGTCCCATACACTGGCCGAAATTACATGAGAAAATTTATTTCCCTATGAGGACTCGAACCAGCGCGCATTCCGTAACGCGAGTCCTAGGCGGGATGCCTTAGACCGCGACGCCACGGCGTGGGACATTATCTTATTTTACATTCCGTAATATACACTTTCAGAAAATAATGCTATTTCTTTTAAGACTAAATTTGATCAGTTGTTTATTGCGAAAGACCTGGTATGAAATGTCAGTGAGATTTCCGTCTAAGCAAAGACTCAATCGCAGAATTAGTGCAGTATGGAAACATATAAGTAACGGATTGAATTATTATAATCAATACTCAAAGAAAAAAGTCTGTACTTTATTAACGTAATATTTTTAATGTACAAAGAACAAAAATGTCTGTAATTCCGAAGTAAGAAAAATATAAATATTTCTAACATTCAGTAAGAAGAAATATGGGTGTAACTAAATCAATAATAAAATAATAATAATAATAATAATAATAATAATAATAATAATAACAATAACATCAATAATAACAACAACAATAACTTACTTATGGCTTTTAAGGAACCCGGAAGTTCATTGCCGCCCTCACATAAGCCCGCCAACGGTCTCTATCCTGAGCAAGAATAATCCATTCTCTAACATCATAATCCACCTCCCTCAAATCCATTTTAATATCATCCTCCCATCTACGTCTCGGCCTCCCTAAAGGTCTTATTCCCTCCGACCTCCCAACTAACACTCTATATGTATTTCTGGATCCGCCCACACGTGCTACATGCCCTGCCCATCTCAAACGTCTGGATTTAATGTTACTAATTATATCAGGTGATGAATGCAATGTGTGCAGTTCTGCGTTATGTAACTTTCTCCATTCTCCTGTAACTTCATCCCTCTTAGCTCCAAATATTTTCCTAAGCACCTTATTCTCAAACACCCTTAACCTATGTTCCTCTCTCAAAGTGAGAGTCCAAGTTTCACAACCGTAAAGAATAACCGGTAATATAACTGTTTTATAAATTCCAACTTTCACATTTTTGACAGCAGACTGGATGATAAAAGCTTCTCAGGTGAATAATAACAGGCATTTCCCATATTTATTCTGTGTTTATTTTCCTCCCGAGTATCATTCATATTTGTTACTGTTGCTCCAAGATATTTGAACTTCTCCACCTCTTCAAAATATAAATTTCCAATTTTTATATTTCCATTTCGTACAATATTCTTGTCACGAGACATAACCATATACTTTGTCTTTTCGGGATTTACTTCCAAACCTATCTCTTTACTTGCTTCCAGTAAAATTCCCGTGTTTTCCCTAATCGTTTGTGGATTTTCTCCTAACATACTCACGTCATCCGCATAGACAAGCAGCTGATGTAACCCGCTCAATTCCAAACCCTCTCTGATATCCTGGACTTTCCTAATGGCATACTCTAGAGCAAAGTTAAGAATTAAAGGTGATAGTGCATCTCTTTGCTTTAGCCCACAGTGAATTGGAAACGGATCTGACAGAAACTGACCTATACGGATTCTACTGTACGTTTCACTGAGACACATTTTAATTAGTCGAACTAGTTTCTTGAGAATACCAAATTCAATAAGAATATCATATAAAACTTCTCTCTTAACCAAGTCATATGCCTTTTTGAAATCTATGAATAACTGATGCACTGTACCCTTATACTCCCATTTTTTCTCTATTATCTGTCGAATACAAAATATCTGATCAATGGTTGATCTATTACGCTTAAAACCACACTGATGATTATTATTTCGAAATGCAACTAATTCCTACACTTCTACCAAGCATCCGAAGACCCACATTAAATGCAATACTTCGTGGGAGTTAAGAGATATTGCCTATTCATTCAGGAGCACATTACTCTTACATGGAGTGAAAAATAGAGAAGGAAACCGCGTGACGACGACGAAGGGAACGAAAGTAGGCAGCAGCTGCAGCATAATGGAGTTGTGCGCGATGTGCAAGTTAGTTGTGTGGAACCGCGCCTTGTCAGTCTCAGTTGCGGAGTTGTGTCCAACTGCCAGCGACAACATTCCCCTTCACGGCACTACGAGCAATCATGCTCCTTCAAGACGGCCAGAAATATTACTGGCAAGCAAACACTACTAACAGTGAAGCAAAATAACTAATTAGTCAGTTAAAGCAAGGAAAAACTATTTATCTGTAGTGTCACGAGAGGTCTGAAATTTATCTGGGAAATCTCACACCTCGAGTGACATTTATTAGGACTATTTCGTGAATAAAATAAAAATGTAAACAATATATCCCTAAAATTCGATCACAAAATGTTAACAATATTGTATATTAACGAATACTTAACCTATTCAGACATTGTGAAGTTGAAATACTCGTAGATGAATATCGATTACTGCAATAAAGAAATTCGATGTTATTATTCAGTAATGCCAATTGCGAAAAGCGAAATACAGGTTTAACAACGTTAATTACATGTACTGAACTTTTCTCTTATTATTATAACATAAATACATTTTCATTATCTGCTGAAATCATAATTTAATTTAACAGTAACAGTGGGGACAGCTATATACCAATGCTTATGTATTCACAGCGAGACATGTTGCTACACAGTGAAGCCATCTCTGTATAGATAGGCCTAATTAAAACACGAATTTTATTACGTCATACGGAAGGCAGTTTGATGGAAAGACCTTATTATTACTATGCAAGGTCTTTGGGTTCGATATGCGATGATGTTACATAAATTTGAACATCTGATTTTCTATTAATTGTTTAATTTCATTCACTAAATATCAATTTTATAGGCTACAATTATAGGTTAAGTTACTCGTACCTGTGGGAGCAGGACCAATGTCAGCTGTGCCTTATTTCGACCGTTACAATCAGTGCTACACGAAAGCATTTTTATAGCTCGACAAACGCATTTTCGCTGTAGTGTGTAACGGAACTAAAGCTGCATCTACACAGTTCAATATTCCAATCGCGTATGCGTGCAATCTGGGCTGACAAAAATAATGCAATAGTCATTATGAAGAAAGACCAATATATCGAGAAAACTACTGATTTTTTAAATAATAATCAAATAACAGAAATACAATACAATCCGACAGACAATTACCAAAAACAAATAAAAGATACATTAAAATTAATACCAGACATTATTCCAAATTCAGATAGGCATAAATATATAAACCAAAATCCAACAATCCCCACTCTTAGAACATTACCAAAAACTCATAAAAAAGATTTAACAATGAGACCCATAGTTAATAACATAAACGCTCCGAACTATAAATTAAGTAAATTCTTAGACAAATGGCTAAAACAAACATTACAATTAAAAAATTAATACACCATTAAAAATTAAAGCATTTAATAGACAATTTGAATAAAGTAAAAATCAGCAATGAATCAAAATTGATGTCTTTAGATATAGAGAATTTGTATACAAATATCCCAATTCAAGAAACCATACTTATCGTTAAAGAAAAATTACAAAATTTACAAATAGCAGAAAATATAATTCAGCAAATAACACGATTGTTAAACACAGTTACATCTCAAAATTACTTTATCTTTAATCAGAAAATATATAAACAAAATATTGGCCTAGCTATGGGCAACCCCTTATCAGGAACTCTTACTGAAATCTTTTTACAAAACATAGAGGACAACAAAATCAATGAAATTCTAAATAAACATAACATTAAATCTTACTATAGATATGTAGATGATACAATTATAATTAATGAGAACACTACAATAGACAATTCCATTCTTGATTCATTTAATAAACTACATAAAAATCTGAAATTTACAGTCGAAAATGAAACAAACCACTCGATTCCATTTTTAGATTTAAAAATAATAAAACATAAATTTGAATTGAAATACGATATCTATAGAAAACCAACACGCACAACACATAGTATACCCGCAGATTCAATACATCCCCAAAACCAAAAACAAAGCATGTTTAATTACCTAATAAATAGATTAACACAAATACCATTATCCAAAAATAAATATAAAAAAGAAGTACAAAGAATTTTAGACATTGCAAATGATAACGGATACAGTAAAACCCTTATTCGAAAATTAATTCGGAAAAAAGAAAACAATACACAACGACAAACAAACACTACCTTAACAAAAACAAACAATAATAAATCAAAATTTTGGTCAACACTCGCTTACAATAAATACATATCTAACAAATTAAAAACTTCTTTAATAAAGAAAACATAAACATAGCATTCAAAACAAATAATAAGTTAAACAATAATATCCTTAACACAATAAATCCTATAGATAAATTAAATAGCAAAGGCATATATATGCTTAAATGTCACACATGCAGTAAGAAATACATAGGCCAAACTAAACGCAATATAAAAACAAGATATAAGGAACATGTCAACGATTTAAAAAATAATAGAGAAAAATCAAAATATGCAACACACTTAATTAATACTGGACATGAATTAGGTCATCACCAGAACACATTAAGTATCCTAAAAACATACAATGACAATAAATTCATAAATGCAGCAGAAGAATTCTTCATTGCCTACTACCATAATAAAGATCAAAATATAATCAACGAAAATTTATTAAACTTTAAAAATCCACTGTATGCAATTTAAAACAGACCTATTCACATTGATCTTAATACGCCATTCAAATAGTTCCTTTCATATTCTTGCGCCGTTACATGCCTCAATACACACGATTATCTAGGCTTCAGTTCTCTTAAAACCTCCAACACATCAACACCAGTAGGCCTACACACAAATGTAAGTATTCGAATGCCGTCAAAATTCATTAAAACAATTATATCCCATATCAAAATTGAAAGTAAATTAATAGTTAATATTCTTTCAGTTATAGAACTTCTTCATTTATACTTCAATAAACCTGAGAACACGTAATAGGATGTCATTACATCAGAGTAGCCATTTCAAAGTCAATGACCTCTAAGTAAGTAATCTTAGAATAATTATTACTGCTGCCGTAAAATCTTTTACATATATTTGGTATTATAGCTCATCTAATTATTACGAATTATAATATTGATCTTTCTATTAATTTCAATGAATGATTAAAATCATACCCAACTCATGACTTATCTATTACGAAATTTATCGTACATTCCACTACATTCACAATTAACGAGCATTTATTCAATATCTCAACTAATTACACCCAACAGTAATTCTTTAACATAAACAACATTCTTAACGAGTAATCTTATAATAATAATAATTATCTGCGTCTCTATATAATAACTTGTCTATATTTTGCATTTATTATTATCTCTTAATCTCTATTTTCAGGTGAAACAATTACAAAACACACAACATCAACTACGAAAACTAATTTGAACTTACGACAATTCCCAGCCATGATTACTCTAAATATTTTACTATCTTCATTATAAAATTAAATTTTAACATTGACTAATTTAATCACTGTATATCAATTGTAAAGTAGTCATCAGCGTCAAACAACATTCATTCAAATGCCAACGGCCTTTCTAAGCGAAATAATTACAAAACACAAGAACATTAACTACGCATACTATCTTGTAACTTACGACAACTTTCAGCCATGATTACTTTAAATATTTTATTATCATCATTTTAAAATTAACATCATTGACAAATTTTAAACATTGTATATTAATTGTAACATGAGCTATATGTATAAAATAAAATATTCGTCCAGTCTAAGTTCAAATTCAAAGATTATCTCAATATTCATCCTGTTTCATGTTATATCTACATAAAGCTCATGAATTTCATGTACCACATATATTGTTCTCTATTTTCCTTGTAATTTGCATAATATGTTATCATAGGTCCAGATAATATGTTTTGTTATATCTGAAGATGCCCTAAACGGCGAAAACGTTCATATATTGTTATTAAAGAGCAAATAAACATTTGCAAGTTTATATGCCTTAAGATTGAAATTCATTAAATACTTATTAATAATTTACCAGGCATATTGATATATTAAAATGAATTGAGAAGAAATTGCCTACTGAAGGATGCACTGAAGAGTTCGGGGTAGAAGAAGATATAAGAATGAGATAGATGTCATTAAGACATATTATAGATCGTATGCGGAGACTAAGGGGAAGGCAGAAAATAGGAAAGATTGGAGAATGCTGGGTTTGCAACGAAAGACGTGTCCATTTGCAGAACATTTATGTAGATATGAATGTATTAGAATATTACAATTAAAACATACAGTATTATTCTATTATATTAAGTGAATTCATTGAAACATAGGCTATTAGGTTATAGTTACACGAGTTATTAACATTATGTGAAATGTACATTCTATGAGTTTCAATTTACAAATTAGTTATTTTCGTTAAAATAATGCTATATAATTTTTACAACTCTTTGTACATAAAAACATATTAAAATTTATAGATTTATTAATTTGCCCTAGAGAATGATATCTGTACTATTGACAATTAATATTTGAGGAAAAAAATTCGCTATTGTCAATATTACAGATATCATTCTGTAGGACAAATTAATAAATCTATAATATTCTCATAGCTGCAGTGCATATGTCTGTACAGATTACTGAGCACTTGCGGAATCCCGGCCAAACAAGTCACTCAGCTGAGTGCGCTCCTAATATAATGGCAGTTGACATTGGACATACACGTCAACATATATGCCTAACTTGGAGTCAGGCCACAAAGGGAAACGTTGAAGGAGGAAGATTCGATCCGGTGCTGTGGATTGAATTCGGCGTAGCTCAGTGGTCAGAGCGCTTGGTACATAGAACCAAGGACCCGGGTACAATTCCCGGCGCCGGAGCGAATTTTTCTCCTCATATATTAATATTAAAATTTGTTTCCACAATTGTGATATATATATATATATATATATTATATTTATATATTTACTTTTGCTACACAGGGTGTAACAAAAAGTTATGTCAAAACGTTATTGAGATTAGGACATGTTTACATGATATTATTTGCTTTGAATGTCTTCGAAAATAAGCTCAGTAAGTGACGGTAAATCCTCGTGAATCACTCTCTATGTAAGGGTCGATTGGTTTGATTTTAGGAAAAGTGATATCTTAATTTCCGCTATGTTTGTGTTGCCCAGAAATTCTGCTACATTCTGTTTTGTTCGTTCTAAAAGTGTTACCTTATTTCCCAATTCCTCGTCCCGCGATCATGTGGATTACTAGAGATCAATGTTCGAACGTCCTACTTGAAGCTTTCAACTGTAATCCTTAAATATTACACCCGACCCTTATTTATGTCAACTTGTATTTCACTTCCCCCCTTTATCTAGCCGGAGAATAAGGTTAGCAACCCCTCCCATAAAGCCTTGCTCATCGTCAATGCATTCGACCCATATCCTTTCTCTCTTATCTAGGCTATTACAGCCCTTCGTTTTATTTTCCATTATTATTACACCTTTTTACAGTTCGATCTCTATCCCGAACTATTATTTTCGCAGAGTGTCTCCACTCTCCGTCCCCTTCCTTGGGTGGTTGCTCCTGATCACAGTCTAGTATATACAGTCACGAAGCTTAATACTTACTAAATATGCACACATAGACAGTTGAAATATGAATCCATAGGTAGTTGCTCACCACCAGGATCGCTACTATCGCCTCATCACAGACTCTTTCCCTAGCAGACCATAAAATGTGTTATACTTTCGATATCGTGTTCTTTTAAAAAAAATCAACACCTTCCTTCTACTATTGAAATATGAAATACATAAGGTTTATATATTATTTTCATAAAATATATATTATATTCTATAAACTCACCTTCCTGCCACTTACGGAAGAAGGATAACTCTAACCTATTTTTCTTACAATTTATAGTACTACAAGCGTCTCCTTGTCCCATACTATTATTCAAATTATTGTATTTTAGCCATTTACAGTTATTACAACCGATAACGAACATTTTACAGTTTACATAGCTTTTCACAAAAATGCGAAATACGGCACAGTCAATGCTTTTTCGATCTAGACCAGGCCGTAATGTTTGTTCGGGTTTTCTATTTCAGTGTATAGAGCTCAGTGAAATATTATATTATAACTTTATTGCTTATCATTGCTAAGCTTTATTTAGTGTAATGTGTCCATAAGTTCCGTTTACTTCTTGTTGCATAATATGTTGCAGAAATAATTACAAAACTGTGTTATTTTAATGTGAAGAGAATTTTATATGTTAACATAATCTGTTCGGGTTGACATTTCAAGTTTAGAATGGAAGCTATTTTGAGGTTTAATAAAAAAGAATTTACATTATGATTTCAATTTAGCACATCTACCTTCCTTAATTTTAGACAAAAATTTACCATACTACTCCTTTGAAATTGGTGTACGTACAATTGTGTTACTTCATCTCTTAAGTAGCAGATAAGTACAATAATTCAGTACTCAATTCTAGTATTAAAATACAGACAAATTAAATGTCCGGAGTATCATACATGATATTGTGCTTAATTGTAATGTAGGCCTATGATTGCGAATTTAGGAATATAAGTTAAATATAGTAAACATAACCTATAATTTTCATATAAATGGCAAGGCATTGGATATCACTAAATTTAGACAGAAAGGGGTAACTGGTACAGTAAACATAACCTATAATTTCAACATATCTAAATATCCGTGCGGTGCAATTGAAAATTATTGAATCGTGCATAAACGAATGCACAAGAATTTCGCAATATTTAATCGAAATAAAGGCAGGTATTACACATACGAACAACATAATTTTCACACCATAAATAATATTAGATCTTAACTCGGAAGTGAATTATGTCAGAAGTATCTCATAATCATTGTTTTAAATTTTATTAATGGAATTACAGTACAATTTAGAGAAACATATGTTACTGTTTATGCATTCCAACTAGTTTATATGGTTGAAACGTCGTCCTTCGTGATTGGGTTAATCGAGTTACATGGTCTGCCTTACGGCCTGTATTAGATCACGATGGCTGTGGCACAGTCTATTGTTCCTAATACTCACAGCGCTCCAAGCGGCTAGCAATTGTCGCGAGATTTGCAAAAAATTATCCCTAGCTTCGTGACTGTATAGTAGACCGTGCTCCTGATCCTAGTCCACTCTAGTTTTGTTTGTTTCTTGTCTTGTGATTTTTATTCTCTTGCTTGTTATTATTCCACTTCTCCTTCCCTGCACATGACGACCCATCTCCCCCCCCAGTCGTGTCTTTCACCCCCTCGCGCTGCACAGTCTCGTAACCATAATTCAATTCACATTCGCCTATCCCCCTCAGCATACCTCGACGTAGACCTTCGCCATTTTTTTTCACTGTTGCTGGTGTTATTTTTACATTTTCCAGAAGAAAAGGAATGACTCGGCTTGGCTTAACCGCCTGCATCTCAACCAGAGTCGGGAGGTCTAGCTTTTTTCAGCCCCATTCTTTTTCCCCCTTTATTCCTTTCTCTCATTCCGCCACTTGTCTTCTCCCACTCCCTGCTCCCTATGCTAAAACGTAGAGCTGTAGGAATATTGAATACAAAAACAACATACGCTATATTGGAAGCAACAGACATCTCCAAAGAATTTCACGTTCACCTAGCTTTCAAAAAACACACTTCGTCTGCTGGATAATATAAAATTATCCTGTTTATTTTGCTTACAGCTTAATGTGGCAGCCGAGCAATGAACAGGATGAACGCTGACAGGCATGCAATTTAAATAATTCGTTCGTTTGTGGCTTTCACTTTTGTGACAGCCTGATATGAAATGAAATGTGAAGGCGTATTAGATGAGAAATCAAAGTATGTATTATATCGACGACTATGGCTAGAGATAACGTAAAAATAATTATTTGATTACACTGAACAACAAATTTTTACTTTTTGTCTTGCTCCGAAATAAAAATAGGTGAATATTACTATTATGTGTGCCCTAAAACTGAATTTAAAATCCAAATTTCCCCATCACGTACCATTTTCCGGGGAAAATGAATTAAATTTTTTATGAAAAAACTTATTTGTTTTTAATTTTTCACCGCTATTGATAAAATTACAAGTCCATACCTGTGGAGTAACGGTCAGAGCGTCTGGCCGCGAAACCAGGTGGCCCGGGTTCGAATCCCGGTCGGGGAAGTTACCTGGTTGAAGTTTTTTCAGGGGTTTTCCTTCAACCCAATACGAGAAAATGCTGGGCAACTTTCGGTGCTGGACTCCGGACTCATTTCATCGGCGTTATCACCTTCATTTCATTCAGATGCTAAATAACCAAGATGTTGATACAGCGTCGTAAAATAACCCAATAAATAAAAAATAAAAATTAATAAAATTACAACACATTAGGAATTAAAAATTCCTCATAATACTTGAAAAATGTGTACTGAATACAAAAATGATGTTACATAGTTTAAAACACAACAATAAAAATATTCCATGCGTATAATGAGAAAATCCCGGAATTTGAACCTACATTTAAAATAATTTTCTGGATGACTTCTGTTTATAACTAGACCCGGGACTGTATTTTACAAGGAACCAACAATAGTCTGCAAGCATGCTGGATGATGATCTTCCTTTATATCATCTTTACATTTCAGATATTTCTTGATGAAATCTTTCCCCATGCTCGTCGTTTACCGCTCCAAAGTTAGGAGGAAAGAAATCCAAATGAGAATGTAAAAAGTGTATTTTGAGAGACATATTGCACTCCATTTTGTCATACGCACTTAACATGATTTTCACAACAAGTTCTATGTAGTTCTCTGCCCTAGAATTTCCAAGGACATTTGAGCAAACGTCTTTGAAAGCACGCCATGCCATTCTTTCTGTAACGGAAAGTTTTTCCTCAAACAAAGAGTCAACCATTAGTTTGTGAATTTGTGGACCGATGAAAATGCCCTCTTTTAATTTGTCTTCACTCAAACTGGTAAACTTTTCCTTTAAATACTGAAAACCACACCTTGTTTCTTCATTGCGTAAACCTCACTTTGAACTTCTATGAAATTTACTTAATAGAAGGGACCAATGCCTATTTATTTATTAGAAGTACAAAAGAACATTCCAACAACCATAAGAAACCATAAATAAGTCATTAACTCATAAAATACATTAGCTTTTGTTTTGGTATATACCCCCAATCCGCGCCAGATGTTTTCTGAGTGAGCACTTTTCAAAAAGTGAGATCGTGGTATATCTTAAAAACCTTACGTGATACGAAGAAAAGAGATGCATTTTCGGGTTCAGCGCACATCAAACCATAAGGGACACATTGTTTTAAGTCGGGGCAAAATTCTTGTTGTTCAGTGTTATCAAATACTGTATAGGCCATTAATTTGTATAGGCCTATATCATTTTCATCATCATCCCTGTCGTTCTAAGTCGACTTCTATGTCTTAGTGACTATTAAATTCAAGTGTTAGGTGACATCCCTGATCACGTATTTATCACATTGGCCATTCCCATGTTACGAAATGGCAACATAAAAAGGGAACAAGTATCAGAGTCTCAACTGTCGAAAAGGCATATGCTGCTAGATAAATTAGATTATTATGGAATTAAAGGTGTTGCACACCAATGGTTTCACTCATATCTCATAGATAGGAAACAGAAAGTTGAAATCAATACAACTATGAAATCTGCATCGACATGAGAAACTATTAATAATGGAATTCCTCAAGGATCAATATTAGGTCCCCTACTTTTTCTAGTGTTCATAAATGATCCTGCCCCCCCCTAATAAAAGATGTAGGACATCCCATATTATTTTCAGATGACACAAGTATAGTAATTACAGCCAACAACTCCAACACATTCCAATTTTTAACAGAGGAAATTCTCTTCACATATTGATAAAATTACAAGTCCATACAAGTAGCTGGAAACACAGTAGCAAGCTTTTACTCCATGCATTTCCATAAAGCAACGTTTCTCAGACTATGGTCCGCGGACCACCTGTGGTCCTCGAGGTCTGCCTTTGTGGTCCTTCAAAAAGGACAGAAGAAAAAATAAAATTCAAACGAATTGCGTATCACACTATAGCTGAAAATCTCAGAGTTTGGAAATGACATAGCAATAGCCTTTCACTTTTTTCCCAGTACTGACATTTTATGTAATTTATTACCCTACCTGTCTACCGACTTCCCACTCTACTCTCAGCAACAAAAGAGGGATTTAAAGCACTATGAACGTGGTGTTTCTCGCCATCTTTTCCCTGCACATCAGCTGATGTCATGTGGCTAAGTACATTGGCATATCTTTCAGACGTATTCTCAAAACTAAACAACTAAATCTCTCTCTACAAGGTAATTCTTTAACTGTTCTCAATGCGCATGGGAAAATAAAGATGTTCGAGGGGAAACTTGGTTTGTGGGTTTTGTCACTATTTCCAACCCTAGAGTCATTATTTCGTTGAAAATGATTTCGTTATTTGAAAATAATTGTGCAATGACATATGTTCGCATCTTGAAACTCTGACGTCACAATTTGAAACTTATTTTTCAAGTAAATATGACGAATTTTCATGGGTTCGTGATCCATTACACTGTGATATTGAAAATAACAAACTTTCATTGAGTGTAAGAGAACAGTTAATTGAACTCTCGAATGACACCGGACTTAAAATGAAATTCCAAGCGGAAGGTATGGTTAATTTCTGGACCGCATCACAAGTGAAAAGAGAATATAGTGAACTTTGCAATGGTGCTTTACAAATTATAATTCAGTTTGCTTTTACGTATCTGCGTGAGAAAGGGTTTTCATCATTAATTCTAAAAAAAGAAAGTACCGAAATCGACTCGATGTATGTGACGATTTCCGACTTAAGCTTACCATCATACATTCAAATATAGAACAACTGTGCTAGAATCTTCAGGCTTATCCATCTCATTAATGTGAGTACATTTATTTATTTTGTCTAGTTAATAAGTTAAAGATTATCCAAACTCTAATAACCTTGATTTATTAAAAAATGAAAATGAATTTTTTCTATTAACATTAACTTAATTAGTTAATACTAATATAAAATTAAATGAATTAAATTAATTTTAATTAATTAATTCTGTATGTCTCTCAGTGAAACGTACAGCAGAGTTCGTATAGGTCAGTTTCTGTCAGATGCTTTTCCAATTCACTGTGGGCTAAAGCAAGGAGATGCGCTATCACCTTTACTTTTTAACTTCGCTCTAGAATATGCCATTAGGAAAGTTCAGGATAACAGACAGGGTTTGGAATTGAATGGGTTACATGAGCTGCTTGTTTATGCGGATGACGTGAATATGTTAGGAGAAAATCCACAAACGATTAGGGATAACACGGAAATTCTAGTTGAAGCAAGTAAAGCGATAGGTTTGGAAGTAAATCCCGTAAAGACAAAGTATATGATTATGTCTCGTGACCGGAATATTGTAGGAAATGGAAATATAAGAATTGGAAACTTATCTTTTGAAGAGGTGGAGAAGTTCAAATATCTTGGAGCAACAGTAACAAATATAAGTGATACTCGGGAGGAAATTAAACACAGAATAAATATGGGAAATGCCTGTTATTATTCAGTTGAAAAGCTTTTATCATCCAGTCTGTTGTCAAAAAATCTGAAAGTTAGAATTTATAAAACAGTTATATTTCCGGTTGTTCTTTAAGGTTGTGAAACTTGGACTCTCACTTTGAGAGAGGAACAGAGATTAAGGGTGTTTGAGAATAAGGTGCTTAGGAAAATATTTGGGGCTAAGAGGGATGACGTTAGAGTAGAATGGAGAAAGTTACACAACACAGAACTGCACGCATTGTATTCTTCATCTGACATAATTAGGAACATTAAATCCAGACGTTTGAGATGGGCTGGGCATGTAGCACGTTCTGTTTTTATTATATTTTATATTACAAATATTAGCAAAATAAATAAATGAATAAATAGATAAAAACATAAATAAATAAATAAAAAACAAACATATAGAAAGTAATAGATGGATTTATTGAGTAATATTATACATACAAATTTTATATTATCATAACTTTGTCTAATCCAATGCACGGGTCTTCTGACCGTTCGTGCTTTGCACCAGAAACAAGTTCTCCTTTGTAGGTTCCCCCCCCCCCCACCTATGATTACATCCAACTACTCTCTGCAAGAACACACATATTAAAATGGAAATGGCTAAAATATCAAACTAAAGGATATGACAATCTTCATTAAACTATGGTATTCAGAGCCATATTGGGCCAAGCGCCATATATTAAAAACGGAGAAAACAAGGGTTAAAATTAAGTGAAAACCATAATTCAATTAAACATATAGAAAGTAATATAAAGTATGCACATTCAATCTAAAGGATATGCCAATCTTCATTAAGCTACGCTATTCAGAGCCATAGTGGGCCAAGCGCCATATATTAAAACGGAGAAAACAAGGGTTAAAATTAAGTGAAAACCATAATTCAACTAGTGTCAATCTTAATTAAACTATGGTATTCACTTAACTTTAACCCTTGTCTTCTCCGTTTTTAATAAATGGCGCTTGGCCCACTATGGCTCTGAACACTTGAATTTAGATGCTTTTTAAAGTTTAGTTTCGTTTATTAGTATTTACTATCCTTGTTCTCAATTTTATTTATGTATGTTTTTGTTTTTTTTTACCCTCATTCAATTTTATATATTAGATAATTTCATTAATATACCATACAATTATACAATATAATTTTTTTTGTATAAAATATTATCTTGTAATGAAAAAATAAATTACTTCTAAAATATCTATCTATACTAAATAAATTTTACAAGAGAAAGAGTTCATCCAAAGGGTACCCAAAACGCTCATTGCATTTCCGCGTTGAATTGCAATACTTAAACGTTGACGCAAATAAGTAGTGCAACGACGATCACCGGTAATGGAGATCAAAATTTGGCCGATTTGAGATACCAAAACTTTAGCGTCACGAATCCAAGGACCGAAGGTCTCCACAGCAAAGGGGGCAAAGATATAATTGAATAATTTGAAGGGAAAAATTGCTCAGGGGCCGGGTATCGATTCCGGGACCTCTGGTTGAACGTACCAGCGCTATCCCAACTGAGCTACCCGGGAACACCACCCGACACAGTCTCAACTTTTCCCTTTATATCCACACAACTCGCGTGGGCTGACGAAACGCCAGAGACCCACATCGAGTGCACACAAACTCTGTGTGACTTGGAAATGTGGTTTTCTGTTAACGTATACAGTGTGCACTCGTTGTGGGTCTCTGGCGTTTCGTCAGCCCACGCGAGTTGTGTGGATATAAAGGGAAAAGTTGAGACGGTGTCGGCTGGAGTTCCCGGGTAGCTCAGTTGGCAGAGCGCTGGTACGTTCAACCAGAGGTCCCGGGATCGATACCCGGCCCCGGAACAATTTTTCCCTTCAAATTATTCAAATCTGCTTTACAGGGAGCTTCACCTGAAAGACTAGATTTGCATAAAGATATAATTGTCTAAAAGATGAGCATACTTATTTACTTTTTTTTTAACGGCTAATTCAGCAGCAAATGCTGCGCGTCTGGAGGTATTCGGTAAGTGAGATGGAGCTAGAGTGTCAACGCAAGTGGAGTCCCAAATTAAAGATTTTTCTCTAGACCATGGAATTAAGGTGAGACCAGCGAATAGGGATTATAAAGAATGGACACTTTGCGTCGGTACTTTTGATGTAGCCGGATCGATTTCAATGACCTTCAAGCCAGCTAGAGCGTCAGATTCTGCTTTCTCCCTAGAGTTGGCGCTGACATCACACCAGCTAGCAGTCGATACAGCGGAAATATAACACATATAATTAATACATCTAGGTACATTATGTACTCAAAATAAATTGGATCCATAAAATAATAAATCCTTCATTAACTGTACTGTCTAGTCTCTAGAGCTCCTTTATAATGAGAGTTGAGACGTTGACCCCAACAACAATTAAAATATGTAATGATTTGATAGCGCTGAAAATGGAAAAACAAAACTCTTACGAGAAGTAAAACCATATACCTATATTATATTATATACAAATATTAAACGAATTCGATACTTAATTTTATAATGTATTATATTATTTTATAATATAATTTATGGTATCTGAAATATAAAATATTATTATTACAACTAGTTTGTCACTGAGAAATAAGGAAAAGCTGTTAACTTGAATTTATTTGAAGCAGAGCGTTACTGGATTATGCAATAAGGTAGGCGATGTTCGGATCCTGTGCCTTAATTCTATTCTCAATTATTATCTCAGCGTATGCTCGATTACACTAACCTCTAGCGCTTGAAAGTGGAACTAGCCGCTGGCGCACAGAGAAACAAAACACAGGGAAATTCGCTCAGTGTCCATTCTTTATAATCCCTATTCGCTGGTGAGACCATCGGGCCGTTTACTATCCGTGTTTTTTGGTTTAAGATATAATTGTATTTATTCTCACACCTTTGTATCTTCTGTTTATGTATTATGTTGAACTAAAATTGGCTTCTGGCTGTTGTTCAGCACACAAATATAAATAAGTAAATAAATAAATAAATAAATATTATTATATTATTATTATTATTATTATTATTATTATTATTATTATTATTATTATTTCTATTAGATTGTGATACGATGACAGTTAACTGAAGAAGGAGGAAAGGTAGGCTCTTATAGACATGTGAAGGACTTGGAAAAGAGAACAAGTAATGAAAATTCCTACGTTCGTTAAGACGAACCCAGGTTAGAGTGTGGAAGGATGGGGGTAATGAGGTCAGCGCGTCGGACATCGCAGACGAAGAGAACACAATAGTATTGTATTGTATTGTATTGTATTTATTAACATTCCATGGTATTCATACATGCTTACAGCTAGAATATGGAACAAGTCAAAAAACTTAATACTATTATAAAATCTTAATTTATAGTCACAGTCTAGATGAAATATATACAGACGAGATTTACAATATAGTCTACTAGTACAACACAAAGTTTTAGTATCAATTTCATGTAGCGTTGTTGAATGTCATGAATTCACCTACAGAATAGAAGGCGTGAGAAATTGGGTACTTCTTTAATTTGGCCCCACATAATTTTATGTTTTGAGTTTCATTTTTTATATCGATAGGGAGGCTATTAAAAATTTTTACTGCCATATAACGCACTCCTTTTTGATAGCACGATAGACTTGCCGATGGAGTATGAAAGTCATTTTTTGACGTGTATTTATGCTATGAACTGTTGAATTAGTTACAAAGTTTTCACGATTACATACGAGGAAGACTATTAATGAAAAATTATACTGACAAGCCATGGGCATTATTTGTAGTTTTTTGAAAATAGTCCTACACGACTCCCTAGATTTGGCACCTACTATTATTCTAATTACTCTTTTTTGTAATAGAAATATATTGTTACTATCTGTGGAATTTCCCCAGAATATTATTCCAAAACTCATTACCGAGTGGAAGTATGCAAAGTATATTGTTTTTAAGGTATTGATATTTGCTATCTTTTGCATAGATCTAATAGCAAAACAAGCTGAATTTAGTTTGGGGGTAATTTCTTTAATATGATTTTTCCTATTTAACATATTATCGATTTTTAAGCCAAGAAATTTGGTTGTTGTTGTTGTTGTTTCTAATAGGGATCTATTGTTAATTACTGCGCTAGAAATTTGTGACGTTGAATTTGGACAGGATTTAAATTGAATTATGTTACAATTTAATACTAATTTATTGACTGAGAACCAGTCACATATTTTGAAGAGAATTTCCTCTGTTGAAGATTGGAATGTGTTGGAGTTATTGGCTGTAATTTCTATACTTGTGTCATCTGCAAATAATATGGGATGACCTACATTTTTTATAAGGGGGGCAAGATCATTTATAAACACTAGAAAAAGTAGGGGACCTAATATTGATCCTTGAGGAATTCCATTATTAATAGTACCCCATGTCGATGTAGGTTTCATAGTGGTGAACATGCTGTAAGTCAGTGAGTAGAAAATTACAGTAATCAAAATGTGACATTACTAGTGTTTCCGCTAGTACTATATTTTGAGTGGTAGCAGTGGAAATAATGAAATTAAAGATTATAACAATAATCATCATCATCACACAAAACGATTCGAGCAGAACATTTCTACTGCCGAATAATATTTTCTTTATATTCCTTGGAATTTACTTAGCTCCTTTGATTCGAATTTATTATGGTAAAGCGAAGTCGATATCGTAAAGATAAACGGAGGAATCGATTTTGCTATAAGACATTTTAAGACTGGGCAACGTACGCCAGCAGTAAAGGTCTGAACTTTATCGTTATGCCGTATTTTATTGCGCATTGTTAGATTTGTTCCTTTGCGAAAGCAAGTATACATTTTATAAGCCAGAAAATACATTACCTGAGGCGCGATTCACTTTGTATTCCACACAGTGTTATTGACTTCATCCGTTCGGTAATAGCGTTCGTAAATCAATGACTTGGTTCTCAAAAGACCGATCTCTGCTACAGCAAGAAAATTAAATTGCCTCAATATACTACAGTGTTATAGAGAAAACGACATTGCCCCCACAAGAAAGGAAATATAAATAAAAGTACGCTTCGATTCTGAGTTAAAGAAAAAAGTAAACGAATTGGGAATGATTTACTAAAACATATCAATGTCTTTCATCGTGATACCAATCTTATTTACATTCTGCCGAAGAGAATGTTTCGAAGTTAATCGATTCGGTGTCTCAGAGCTGGCACGTTGGGCTTATAATCCAGAGTTCAAATCCCGGCAGATACTCTTTAAATTTGTAACTTATGTTGAACAAGCGTGTAGTCAAAGCCACACAGGGGTTTTCTCCGGGTACTCCAGTTCCTTGTAACATCCCAGCACTCTCCATCTTAATCGCCATTAGCATTATCATTGATTACGTGTGCAATGTACATCTAGGTAGTCGTAAAGTTATCAAATCAATGCGTAGGAAATGTTTTGAAAGCAATACTGTAACAATACTCATAGGGTGATGCCATTGTTTCGGATTTACTTTGATTTAGACAAGTCACATTTTTCCCCCACTACCTAAAAGTACTGGGATATACAAGAAAATACACAAGTTACATTTTCTCATATCATGTATTGTATAATTGTACTGTGAAAATTAAAATTAAACTCTTAAATTAATTTATGTTCGTGTATTACATTTTAACCCTTATTACATTTAGCAAATTTAGAAAGAATCTGCAATGCTCTCATGCATATAAAATAACAAGGCAAGATGTATCGTATGACTGCAATAACAAGGAAAGTTGTATCGTTTGACTGCAATAACAAGGAAAGTTGTATCGTATGAGTGCAGTAACAAGGAAAGTTGTATCGTATGACTGCAATAACAAGGCAAGTAGTATCGTATGAGTGCAATAACAAGGCAAGTTGTATCGTATGACTGCAATAAAAGGAAAGATGTATCGTATGACTGCAATAACAAGGCAAGTTGTATCGTATGACTGCAATAACAAGGAAAGATGTATCGTATGACTGCAATATAAAGGAAAGTTGTATCGTATGACTGCAATAAAAGGAAAGTTGTATCGTATGAGTGCAATAACAAGGCAAGTTGTATCTTATGAGTGCAATAACAAGGCAAGTTGTATCTTATGAGTGCAATAACAAGGCAAGTTGTATCTTATGAGTGCAATAACAAGGCAAGTTGTATCATATGAGTGCAATAACAAGGCAAGTTGTATCGTATGAGTGCAATAACAAGGCAAGTTGTATCGTATGACTGCAATAAAAGGAAAGATGTATCGTATGACTGCAATAACAAGGCAAGTTGTATCGTATGACTGCAATAAAAGGAAAGATGTATCGTATGACTGCAATAACAAGGCAAGTTGTATCGTATGACTGCAATAACAAGGAAAGATGTATCGTATGACTGCAATATAAAGGAAAGTTGTATCGTATGACTGCAATAAAAAAAAAGTTGTATCGTATGAGTGCAATAACAAGGAAAGTTGTATCTTATGAGTGCAATAACAAGGCAAGTTGTATCTTATGAGTGCAATAACAAGGCAAGTTGTATCTTATGAGTGCAATAACAAGGCAAGTTGTATCTTATGAGTGCAATAACAAGGCAAGTTGTATCTTATGAGTGCAATAACAAGGCAAGTTGTATCGTATGACTGCAATAACAAGGCAAGTTGTATCTTATGAGTGCAATAACAAGGCAAGTTGTATCGTATGACTGCCATGACAAGGCAAGTGTATCGTATGACTGCAATAACAAGGAAAGTTGTATCGTATGACTGCAATAAAAGGAAAGATGTATCGTATGACTGCAATAACAAGGCAAGTTGTATCGTATGACTGCAATAACAAGGAAAGTTGTATCGTATGACTGCAATAACAAGGAAAGTTGTATCGTATGACTGCAATAACAAGGAAAGTTGTATCGTATGGGTGCAATAACAAGGCAAGTTGTATCGTATGACTGCAATAACAAGGAAAGTTGTATCGTATGGGTGCAATAACAAGGCAAGTTGTATCGTATGGGTGCAATAACAAGGCAAGTTGTATCGTATGGGTGCAATAACAAGGCAAGTTGTATCTTATGACTGCAATAACAAGGAAAGTTGTATCGTATGGGTGCAATAACAAGGAAAGTTGTATCGTATGACTGCAATAACAAGGAAAGTTGTATCGTATGACTGCAATAACAAGGAAAGTTGTATCGTATGGGTGCAATAACAAGGAAAGTTGTATCGTATGACTGCAATAACAAGGAAAGTTGTATCGTATGGGTGCAATAACAAGGCAAGTTGTATCGTATGGGTGCAATAACAAGGCAAGTTGTATCTTATGACTGCAATAACAAGGAAAGTTGTATCGTATGACTGCAATAACAAGGAAAGTTGTATCGTATGACTGCAATAACAAGGAAAGTTGTATCGTATGACTGCAATAACAAGGAAAGTTGTATCGTATGGGTGCAATAACAAGGCAAGTTGTATCGTATGGGTGCAATAACAAGGCAAGTTGTATCGTATGGGTGCAATAACAAGGCAAGTTGTATCTTATGACTGCAATAACAAGGAAAGTTGTATCGTATGACTACAATAACAAGGAAAGTTGTATCGTATGACTGCAATAACAAGGAAAGTTGTATCGTATGACTGCAATAACAAGGCAAGTTGTATCTTATGAGTGAAATAACAAGGCAAGTTGTATCTTATGAGTGCAATAACAAGGCAAGTTGTATCATATGAGTGCAATAACAAGGCAAGTTGTATCGTATGAGTGCAATAACAAGGCAAGTTGTATCGTATGAGTGCAATAACAAGGCAAGTTGTATCTTATGAGTGAAATAACAAGGCAAGTTGTATCTTATGAGTGTAATAACAAGGCAAGTTCTATCATATGAGTGCAATAACAAGGCAAGTTGTATCTTATGAGTGCAATAACAAGGCAAGTTGTATCTAATGAGTGCAATAACAAGGCAAGTTGTAGCTTATGAGTGCAATAACAAGGCAAGTTGTGACTTATGAATGCAATAACAATTTATGTCGGAGTACTTTACTGTTAACGTATTAAAATAAATTCAATAACCATATTTTGACGAATAATACATGAAACTTATACATATAAGCTATCAATAATACTAAATCAAAACGCAGATTTGCAAAGGCCTTTCTCTGTTAATGAAAACAATGCTATTTTTATTTACTGCCAAAAACTCACTTCTTGCATATACCTTGTTATTCCAGATCACCCCTCAATTGTGTCTCTCACATTTCCCTTAAAAAAGCCCACAGATCAAAAAAGCTCCCAGATCCAGTTTCCTTTATAATACAGTGACATCCACCAATATGCGTCATAAATATGGAGAAGCCATTCATTAGGGAACGTGGTAAAGATCCTAACAACGGATGGCTCATGAGTATCAAGTGAAGAATGGTAAAAACAACTTCGGTATAATGGATAACAGATGGCCAGTAGTCGTTGGTTTCTTAATCAACGTCTGGTAGTCTATTTTCCCCGTTCCGAAGCAGCATGTTATTGATCTCGCCACTTCTTTGCAGGTCTTCTTTTCCTTGAAGTTCGTACCTAATAGACTGTAAGGGACACTCTATCGTCGAGCGTCCTGTTTAGGTTTTCTTTCCACTCTTGTTGGTATGATTTAGTGTATGTTGAAATGTTGCAGTGTTTTAATTTATTTCTTATCGATTCATTTATTATGCGTATGTTCTTGTTGCAACTTTTTAGTGTTCATCTCTCTTCAGCGTTAGTAACCTCTAGGTTTCATTGATGTACATAAATGTAGGTTTGTGGATTCATAGCTCTACTTCACTGCAAAGAGTTGTCATTCCATTCAAGCTCTTATACTCGTTTCCTTAAAGATGTGTCTACAGTATTTCTTCTTTGCGTACCCAATTTATTCAGTTTCCCAAATTTTGTAAAACTCTTACTTCATCGATTATTTGGCCATTTAATACAATACATTTCCTCTAAAAACCAAATACGTCAGAAAGCCACACAAGCTGTAACAAAGCTACTAAATAAAATAAAATCAATAAAAAAACCAATAATTTCCGCTAACATAAATTTACTATTTGTTGAAAATCTATATCTAGAGTGAACCGTAAGTAATATCATTAATTTCAGATAGTTATTCTTTGAGATATTTCAAACAAGAAAGTTTAATACAGTTTTACTAGTTTTTTATTCCTTTTCCAGATAAAAAATCCTTTAAGTTAAACATTTCATAGCGTGTTTTGAAAAATCATTCTTTCCAATATGCTCAGTCAATTTAAGAGAGCAGTGTATTATGACAAAGAATTTTAATTCTGTTCTTTAAATGTGCAGAAATTTGATCCGAACAAATGCAACATTATAACATTCCTTTGCAGAACAAAAAGTTACAATTGTTCGGAACAAAATTCTGAACATTGAAGTACAAAATTAAAATTCATTCAACCATTTATTATCACATTACACTCGTCTCTTAAACTCACTGAGCATATTGGAAATTAAATCAATGGCTTTCCTAAAATAATTTTTATCTTGAAAAGGAAGCAAAAACGAGCAATATTTTATAAAACACTTTTTTGAAGTACCTCAAAGACTAGACTCTGAAATTAATGGCATTACTTACGTTTCAACCTGTATAACGATTCTAAATCCATTGCACTTATCGACCAAAAGAGGTAATCGTTAATAATACTCACAAAATTAAAATTATTCCATACTCTTAGTCTTATTTAAGGAAATTTTAATTTCATACTGTTCGGTTATATCTTTCAAGGTCGTTTTTCGTATGACCTAATATTTGGTCGTCAGCATAAAGCATCATTCCAGTTTGTTAGCCCTAAAATAATTGTAATTTTTTATAATTTCCTTCCATAATTTCATTATTTGGCCTATGTATAGGCTATATTGAAGAGGGTTTGAGATATTCTACAATCTTGCAGTAAACATATCTTTGTGTCTATTACCATTCGTCCTCACAGAAATAAATTACTGCTCCAGAAGAAATTGAACCTACCTATGTAATGCAATGTACTATTCACCAAAAGTAGAAAAAAGATAGGCCTATTTGAAGTAAACTTTGGTATATAATGCATAAAACAAGGAGTGTTATGATTGTTATTAAACTAAACAAAGCTTTTCACTAACAAAGAGGTAGGAACTGAAATAGGTACAATAATCTCTAACTAAGTAATTAAAATTAACGCGAAGGAATACCGGCGTAGCTCGTTATTTTGTGCGGAGACGCCAGAACTGTTCCTATGTTAGTGAATCTACAGATAATTTTGACAGAACAGATTTCAGTCTTTAGTCTTAATGAGAAAGTTTAATTCTGTAGCCCAAACTAACAACATTTGGAAGAAGAATTATTTTAAAACAAAGTAACTTTGTTTCGTGTTAAGGTCTACTAGTAGACTTTAAGTTATGTTACCTGGGTTTCAATTCAAAGACATTTCCCCTGAAAAGAAAACGTCAAATTAAATAATACTGCCAAATGATATGCAGTATACTGTGAATAATAAAACTACAAAATCATTCAATAGAAAAGAATCAGGTTTTTCGTAGTAAATGAAGTGTTTCTTAGAAACTGGCATTCATAAAGTATGAACAAAAAGAGTTTCTCTGTCATTTGTCGGAACTGTACTTGAGTTTCCGAAGATGAAAACGTTGTATGTCAGATTTCCTGACAGAAGAAGTGAAGGATGGAGAAATGAAGTTGAAATGTGTGGCTGAAGCTGCCATTCTTACAGTTTCGTAAGTTGAGTGGAATCATTGCCGTTCAATTGCGGATTTTAAGTGTCCCACACTGTTCTTCTCCTTCATTGAAAGGAATTTGGGAGAGAACTTAAAGCTTAAGAGAAATTCGCAGCTATACGAATTACGTTGAAAATATTTTAAAGTTTTGTAAGGTCGGATCAAATACTTCACTGAATTGAATGCTTATTACAAGATAATGCGATATGTGTTAACTCTAAGTTTGAAACAAACCCAAAATAATGTGATAAATGAATCTGTAAAGATGCTGGGTATGTATTTGGATCCTAAACTAAGGTGGAATAGCCATGTCAGTTGTGTATGTAAAAGAATTTCTAGAGTAATTTATCTCTTGAGAAGTACCATGTACAAGATTCCCAAATATTAGGCCTCTTTAAAACAAGTTTACTATGCACTATTTGAAAGTGTTATTAGATATAGATTACTTTTATATGGAAATAGTTCTGACCTTCCAAACATTCTGTTACTGCAGAAAAAGGCAGTTCGTATTGTAACAATGTCACCACCCAGACTATCATGTAGATCTCTTTTCAAAAATGAAAAGATTATGACAGTCTACAATCTATATATTTTTGAACTTTTAATGTATATAAACAAGAATATTACTAATTATACAAATATAGTAGATCTGTATTGCTATGAAACAAGAAATAATGATCAATTAAATGTACCACGTGTCAGGTTGCAAAAAAAACACAATCAAGCTATGTAATTACTGCAATAAAAGTATATAATAAGATAACCTACAAAAATAAAGGCACTTAATGAAACACAATTTAAATTTCAGATTAAGAGATGGGTACAAAATAATCCCTTTTATAATATGAATGATTTTTTTTAATGATGTAGTATTTTAGTCAATTTTTATTATTTTTTACTCTTTCAATACGACGAGGCTTCTTGTATTCTTGTACCTTCAGGCAAATAAAGAATATGAATATGAATATGTCTGCAGAAGCATGGAGGACTGCAAAGGTACAGACTGAAAGTTTCTTAGATTATCCGTAATTTGGTTCGAACCTTACGAATATCTGTTTAAACTTTTCTGCTCATTTTAGTTTTAGAAAAGCAACACTCGAACTTCGAAATCAAATTGCAAGCTGACAAGCTTTGGGTTTGAGACGACATTAATGCATATTATGTCATCATCATAATCGTCTTCCCATGACCTATTCCGACTTTATATGCCATCGCTTTCTTAGACAGAATCTATGTCTCAAGTCCTAAGTCGCTGGTCTCCCATCCAGGCGGCCCGGGTTCGATCCCCGTCCAAGTCGTTATGGAATTTGTGCTGGACAAAGTAGAGGCTGCAGAGGAGTTTTCTCGAGTTACTCCCATTTCACTGTACCATCCCACCAACAATCTCCCCCTCCCTATCATTTCATCTATCATCCGCAAAAATAGAAATGGACTGGGTGAACTGTTGGGGGTAGTAGGGTAAATTAGGGTCTGTTGGACAGTCGGGCATGTTGGACACTTTGTATTTTAAAGTGTTACCTCGCCATTTATGGGCACCACATTCTGCTAGAAGTCAATGACGGAAGTAGCCCCACTACTGTCTACTTCCGTCATTGACTTCTAGCAGAATGTGGTGCTCATAAATGGCGAGGTAACACTTTAAAATACAAAGTGTCTATCATGCCCGACTGTCCAACAGACCCTAATTTACCCTATAGGTTACCGATGGAACTTATCAGGATACTCGTGTGCGGTTGTTTTCTTCGTAATGAACTTTTTTCAACTTCTATTTCTGTTTGGGTAAGAGTTTTATCTACCTTCAAAGCCTTCATATGTTCTTAACAAACACAGTACTCTTTCGAACAGTGAAAAGCCCATCAACTGCATTTTTTAGACACAAGGCTCTTTTCTGTATCTGCCTGTACATTTAACCCGTAAGTTCAGAATTTTCTTGTTGTGTTTGTTGTACAATAGAGTGCTGCATTGGAGTTAAATCTCTCGCTTGAACTCGGTCGAGTGTCGCACTCTCGAGTGAGATACGATCGGTCGTGATACGCTCGTAATAAATAGAAGCACAGTACAAGGTCACCTCACCGACATGTCTTATCTTGTATGGAAAGCGACAGATAAGATACACATATGTTTTGCTCACACGGTAAAAATAAGGCTTTATTTTCTGCGTTTATGACAGACGTTTAATGGAACTGTCAATGGAACGTACCAAAACAGGAACATGAAGTAATACATAAAATAGTATGAAAAACTTAGATATGCAATTATTATTGGTAATTAATAATTATTCAATATTTGATTTACCACATATATATATAATACGGTAGGTCCATACATAGTGTTCCGCCTATATACTGCGACAATGTAGAAACGTTTTACAAAATATTATTGATATAGCAGTAGATTAATAACAATATTAGTACAGAGATAACGTCACAGAAAATATAATAAAACGAATAATCATGCTTCACAACTGTTACAGACGCAAAGATTGATACACTAATTATTAGAGATTATTATTGTTATTATTATTATTATTATTATTATTATTATTATTATTAGAAAACTTGATACCGTTCTTGCATTATCGTGATTGTGTTCTCCGTTTATAATAATTATATTTACATCCAATAACATCTATCAGATGTGAACAAAATAAAATCACATCTGTATGGGGGAAAAAAAAACATTTACCTACAACACTAAGGAACTTTACTGCGCTTCATGTGGTCAAACCCAACATTATATTCCGCTTTTAATGACGGCAACAACATCCGGTAGATTGATGTTTTAGATCTCCTAAAATAGGCATTTCTCTTCCAATAATCGGTCAACCGCTTTATTATGGACTCTACTTACATACTCCACAATTTGATCGCACTAATTTGTCTTTGAACTCACAATTTCTCTATTACCTCTTTTTCCACTCTAGAAATTTGTAAATATATTGTAACTTTTTAAAACAAAGCAATAATGTAATTATATTCTCACACCAATAATAATCACTTTCTACAATTTAATTCTGCTCCCGTCAACAATGGGATTTCCACCCCACACAGTAACACAGTGTTCGTTATTGCACTCCACAGACGACAATGACGATTTACTTGAATTATTGAGAACAACAACGTACTGCTAATTTTAACTAATGTTCACAAAGCACTATTTACAAAACAGAACTGTCAGTTCTCAGTTCACAGTTCGTTTGCCTTGGCTAGTTCTTCTAGCTCAGTCACTCGAGTTCACAGTATCTCGAACCACAGACCTTCAGAGACAATCCGCTGAACTTCGAACTCAGGTCCCCCAACTGAGGTCCAATGCACTCAAACTCAGGACTTCCGTCTCCACAGTTACTGACACAACTGAAGTCGAACTTCGGTCTCAAAGCTGGCTTCACTGCTACACAAGACTGGCTGGCTTGCTGTCCAACGACTACCACAACAACACTGCTAACTGCTAATCTACTCAAGTTCACTCGCGTGTCGTAATTTATAACCACACCATAGTTGCGAGAAACTACGATTGCTCGAAATTTCCACGGGTGTCCACTCTCGAATTATCTGGATATCTCTCCTCTCTGCCGAGGTCGCTCTCTCTCCTCTCCTCTCTCCGCCAAAGCACATGCCCCAGGAAGCAGATGCGCGCGCAACCCGCCCGAAACACGGCCGACCTAGCCCTTCCTCCGCCGGTCGTGAGATCGAATCTTATGTGGCCGTCACAATATCTATTCTGTGGCATGTATGTTTACTGAAGACGAGTGAAAAAGGAGTATTCATTATAGCCTCCATTTTTATGAACAGTAATCTCACTAGAGATCAAATGAAAATCAAAACTCCAGTGAGATTTAATTGACTATTACACGATTAGAACAAAGTATATAAAGATTAAAAGAAATAAAATACTGTAATACAATAAAATATTAATTGATTTACTGTACCGGGTAGAAGTCTTCCCCATATCCTAGGCATCTGCACCTATAGTGAGGCCCTTCGTAACATCCGTCACCATGCTGTCCATTCTATGCTGGCCGAGGCACTGAAGGAAATAGGGTCTACAGTCCATCAAGAGGTGCAGGGACTAGGTACATAAGGAAGTGTTCGGCGAATTGATATCATTGCCGTTAAGAACAACTCGGCATACATTCTCGATCCCACCACCAGATTTGAGACACATGCAGATCAACTGTATGAGGTGGACAGTGAAAAAAAAACGGATCTATAAACCAACAATCCCGTTCTATAAAGATAAATATAGCCTGTCCCACATTGATGTGATAGGTCTGATGGTGGGAGCACAGGGTACCATACCCTCCTTCTTTACCAACAAATGTAAAAACCTAGGCCTAACACACAGCATTGTGAAGGAAATAGCCATTAGTGCCCTCAAAGGATCGGTTCAGATATTGAGGAATCATTTGTATGGGAGTGATAATGGAAATTTCAAGTTATCTTAACCGAAGGCTGTTGATTGGTTTAGATATCAATGCCAATCAATTACTTTTCTCGCGGTATTCAAATCATTCTAACCTATCTGATGATATTTTTCCCCCTTTCTTAAGTGTAAATGAGCACAAACACTTCTTAGATGTAAGTTTTTTTTTACATTTTGTATATTCGATTCCCTAACCGTTCCAAATGTATATCATTTTATCTTTTAGGTGTGTTTCCAAATTATATGTAATACGCTTTGTCAAATGTGGCAACCTTTTCATAAAGGAAGCTAAATTTATTTATTATTGTATTATGTACCATCTTATCATTAGAAATACTTCGCTAGATGGCAGTAGTGTGTTATGATGTTCATTGAACTGTGGATGATTACTAGTCAATAGGACTTTGTTTATTCAGTTTCATTTGTATTAAAACAGCTGCAATCCAATTCAATTACCAATATATGTATTAAACAATCTCTGATAAATGACTATCCATTATCTCATACAGGTGACGCTATAACATAACCTAAATAATATAAAAATATGAATGACAAAAAAGTTTTAATTAAGGATGATGAAATAAATATGAACATTTTAATACGTAGAATTATTGAAAGTACAATGTTGACATACAAACAAACAAATGCAAGGGAAGTAATAAAAATTATAGGATAAACAGCCATGATTGGTTGAAACACGTCATTTCGTGCGTTTTATTGATGAAAAGTAGTATGACGTAGTAAAAGTGTAATAGCGAATAAAAAAAATTAATACCATTACACTATCATAGTGTTTTGTCGGTAACTCACAATTCTATTATGTTACCTGGAGGTCCACCATATGTAGCCTACTACTGTCACATATTTTAGAATATCATTATTTGAAGGCTTCGAAAACAGCATATACGTTCAATCAAGAGGAGAGAATAATATTTTCGAAGCCCCGATGCTTTTAAAGGTACATGTTTTTACAAGTGCCACGTTGTGTGCAGCAGTTAAAGGAAACAGCCTCGGGGTAGGTAGCTGTCTCTGATTTTAGTTGGCGCGCCTCCCATATCACCAGACATTGCTGATATACGCGCGACGTGCTATCTTGGAGCTATTATTGGCAATCCTTCCAAAATTAATTATAAAGAGCACTTAAAATGACTTCAACTAATTCTCCTGTAAATAATTTGTTTCAGCTATCCATAGATTTGATAACTCTTTCATGACTCAGTTCATGATTAATACACCTGCGGCAAGAACTTGATTGCTCTTAATTTTCTTTTTAATTATTATTCGCCCATACGTGCTATATGCCTTGCCCATCTCAAACGTCTGGATTTAATGTTCCTAATTATGTCAGGTGAAGAATACAATGCGTGCAGTTCTGTGTTGTGTAACTTTTTCCATTCTCCTGTAACTTCATCCATTTAGCCCCAAATACTTTCCTAAGAATCTTATTCTCAAACACCCTTAACCTCTGTTCCTATCTCACAGTGACAGTCCAAGTTTCATAACCATACAGAACAACCGGTAATATAACTGTTTCATAATTTTTTTCAAATTTTTTGACAGCAGACTAGATAACAAAAGCTTCTCAACTGAATAATAACAAGTATTTTCCATATTTATTCTGCGTTTAATTTCCTGCGGATTGTCATTTATATCTGTTACCCCAAAATATTTGAATTTTTCAAACTTTTCGGTGGATAAATCTCAAATTTTTATATTTCCATTTCTACAATATTCTAATCACGAGACATAATAATATACTTAGGTTTGGAAGTAAATCCCGAAAAGGCAATCTATTTACTTGCTTCAAGTAAAATTTTCGTGCTTTCACTTAGAGTTTGTGGATTTTCTTCTAAATGACCTACCTGCAGCAGACTTTGAGAGCTGTCCTTCCTTAAGATGATTCAAGAATAACTTAAAACTTTGTGTATAAAGTGTAAATTAAAATTAAGGTATCATTTATTTTATAAGGTGGCATGTATTTATCTAGCCTGACGAGTTACTCCCTTGGTTTGAATTGTAAATTATTTAAAATAGCATGTAAGAGGGTCTTAGACTAGAAATGTTTGGCTTAAATGTAGTTCTGTTTATAAGTATGAATAAGGGTGTAGTTGTTTGTCTTATTTGAGCTGTTATATCAGTGAAGCGAGGTGAGTCAGTGAAGTTATGGTTTTACAGTGCAGTGAATAATTCCGATCAGTGATAATTTATAATGTCAAATATGTTCTATAGCGTCAGTGAAATGTGTTATATAGTGTCAGTGAAATGTGTTCTAAAGTGTCAGTGTAATGTGTCATAGCACCAGTACAGTGAGTGAGATGATAGTGAAGTGAAAGATAGTAGTATATCGAAAAGTATATAGTAGTATTTTCCAGTATTTTCGTGTACAGCTAAGTCTGGATCTTCTTGCAAAAGGAGGATAAAGCACAATTAGTTTTGAAAATAGTATTTTTTCCATTGGGCTTATATTTTATCTCTATACAGTATACCTTGCTTTTCTGTCCAGCCTAGCATTTCTTTTTCCTCACGACGTGCATTCTCCTGACGTTTTCTATTCCGCCTCGTAGTTTTATTCATATCACATATTCACAAGAATCATATATTTTTTCTATCTCGTGGTCTACTTTATTTCTACTCACAATTTCTCGTCTTGGAATCATTACCTGAAGACTGAAACTTGAATTCTCTTATAACAATATATCTATATTACATTTCAGTTTGTTAATTGAATTTATTTCCATTCCTCTACGTGTATCACCTTTCTA